>NC_084628.1:3853840-4071340 GCF_033978795.1 Nerophis ophidion | reverse complement strand
TGATTCCAATACCGGTAAAGGGAAGAAGATTAAGAGCTATTCATTAGGATTTAAGGTCCAAGCTTACATCACACTCAAATTTTTACTGCATGCATTTGGTAAGCGGAGGAGTGAGAAGAGGTTTTGAAATAATTAGCGCATGCTTACTTTTACCGCATGCCTTTGGTAAGCGCAGGAGTGAGAAGAGGTTCTACATTAATTAGCGCCCCGGCGGCAATTCAAGGAAATACGGTATTTGGAAGAAAAATATATAAAGATAACTAAAAACTTGTTGAAAAATAAACAAGTGATCAATCAATCAATCAATCAATGTTTATTTATATAGCCCCAAATCACAAATGTCTCAAAGGACTGTACAAATCATTACGACTACAACATCCTCGGAAGAACCCACAAAAGGGCAAGGAAAACTCACACGCAGTGGGACGCCAGTGACAAGGCTGACTATGAGAAACCTTGGAGAGGACCTCAGATGTGGGCAACCCCCCCCCCTCTAGGGGACCGAAAGCAATGGATGTCGAGCGGGTCTAACATGATACTGTGAAAGTTCAATCCATAGTGGCTCCAACACAGCCGCGAGTGTTCAGTTCTAAGCGGATCCAAGACAGCAGCGAGAGTCCCGTCCACAGGAAACCATCCCAAGCGGAGGCGGATCAGCAGCGTCGAGATGTCCCCGACCGATACACAGGCGAGCGGTCCATCCTGGGTCCCGACGAGCGGTCCATCCTGGGTCTCGACTCTGGACAGCCAGTACTTCATCCATGGTCATCGGACCGGACCCCCTCCACAAGGGAGGGGGGGACATAGGAGAAAAAAGAAAAGTAACGGCAGATCAACTGGTCTAAAAAGGAGGTCTATTTAAAGGCTAGAGTATACAAATGAGTTTTAAGGTGAGACTTAAATGCTTCTACTGAGGTAGCATCTCGAACTGTTACCGGGAGGGCATTCCAGAGTACTGGAGCCCGAACGGAAAACGCTCTATAGCCCGCAGACTTTTTTTGGGCTTTGGGAATCACTAATAAGCCGGAGTCCTTTGAAGGCAGATTTCTTGCCGGGACATATGGTACAATACAATCGGCAAGATAGGATGGAGCTAGACCGTGTAGTATTTTATACGTAAGTAGTAAAACCTTAAAGTCACATCTTAAGTGCACAGGAAGCCAGTGCAGGTGAGCCAGTACAGGTGTAATGTGATCAAACTTTCTTGTTCTTGTCAAAAGTCTAGCAGCCGCATTTTGTACCAACTGTAATCTTTTAATGCTAGACATGGGGAGACCCGAAAATAATACGTTACAGTAATCGAGACGAGGCGTAACAAACGCATGGATAATGATCTCAGCGTCTTTAGTGGACAGAATGGAACGAATTTTAGCGATATTACGGAGATGAAAGAAGGCCGTTATAGTAACGCTTTAATTATAAATAAAGATTTCTACACATAGAAGTAATCATCAACTTAAAGTTCCCTCTTTGGGGATTGTAATACAGATCCATCTGGATTCATCAACTTGATTCTAAACATTTCTTCACAAAAAAATGAATCTTTAACATCGATATTTATGGAACATGTCCACAACAAATCTAGCTGTCAACACTGAATATTGCATTGTTGTTTTTCTTTTCACAGTTTATGAACTTACATTCATATTTTGTTAAAGTTTTATTCAATACATATATTTATGAAGGATGTTTGAATTGTTGCTATTTTTAGAATATATTTTTTAAAAATCTCACGTACCCCTTGGCATACCTTCAAGTACCCCCAGGGGTACGCGTACCCCCATTTGAGAACCACTGATACAGTTGATGTGGATGCCCATATCGGCTGTTCAGATGTACTTTACAAAAGAGAAGTGTAGGATATTTCTCTTGTTGCTTTATATTTATTTATTGACTGTATTTATATTATCATTTGGTGCAGCCGGGCCGGAGGAGGAGGGGATAAAAAGAGGAAAAAATGGAAGACAGAGGGGGAAATAGTTGGGGACAAGATGGGGATTAGACAGAGAGACAACAACAGCAAACAAAACAATAACAACAATAGAACAACATCAGCAAATAGGATATGTACAAATATGATGGTAAAAGTGATAACAAAGAAGCAGTTAGCGAAATAAATAATAATACAAAAATGACAATGAGCATATTTACACTACAAATGGAGCAATAGTGAAGTGAATTATATTTATATAGCGCTTTTCTCTAGAGACTCAAAGCGCTTTACATAGTGAAACCCAATATCTAAGTTCCATTTAAACCAGTGTGGGTGGCACTGGGAGCAGGTGGGTAAAGTGTCTTGCCCAAGGACACAACGGCAGTGACTAGGATGGCGGAAGCGGGAATCGAACCTGTAACCCTCAAGTTGCTGGCACGGCCACTCTACCAACCGAGCTATACCGCCCCATACAAACACCAATAGAAATAACTCTATTGATAATGAACAAAACCAATAATTTACCTCAATTATCAACAATACAGTTGTTCAAATGCAAGAATACATATACGTAATGATTACTATGGATAAAAAATGAATACCAAAAAATGGAGGGGGAAGAATGAAAAGAAAGAAAAAAAGAAAAAAGATGTATGATTTATTTTCAACATTTTAATTTTCGTGAGATTTTTTTTCTGTGTCATTGCTTCAAAAATATTAATTATATAAAATCTATATTGTTATAAATTATCGACATATTCAAGGGTCCAATTACATCACATCAAATATTCCAGTACTCAAAATGTTGCACTTTTTGTATTTTCTTTCATAAAAACAGGGTTTTGACCACAAAAAAAAAAGCATAAAATATTAAAAAAGAAAAAAAAATACTTTGTATCGGAAAACCTGAAGTGGAGAAGAGAATTAAATGTTGAATTATAAAATAATATATGACTTGGGGCGGTACAGCTCGGTTGGTAGAGCGGCCGTGCCAGCAACTTAAAGGGGAACATTATCACAATTTCAAAAGGGTTAAAAACAATAAAAATCAGTTCCCAGTGGCTTGTTGTATTTATTGAAGTTTTTTTCAAAATTTTACCGGTCTCCGAATAGCCCTAAAAAAAGCTTTAAAGTGCTTGATTTTCGCTATTTGCGAAACCACTATCCATTTCCCTGTGACGTCACACAGTGCTGCCAATGTAAACAAACAATGGGAATACCACAGCAAGATATAGCGACATTAGCTCGGATTCAGACTCGGATTTCAGCGAAATAAGCGATTCAACAGATTACGCATGTATTGAAACGGATGGTTGGAGTATGAAAGTATTGAAGAAGAAACTGAAGCTATTGAGCGAATAGCTATTGACGCTATTCATAGCCATAGCATGGCTATGAATAGCTGCGTTAGCATCGCCGGTAAAATGTGCGGACCAAACGATCAGGACTTTTGCATCTTTTGACACTGGAGCAACTTAAATCCGTCGATTGGTAAGTGTTTGTTTCGCATTAAATGTGGGTGGAAGGAAACGTAATATAGTTGCAAATGCATCTGCAGGTTAGCCATACATCTCTTTGCCATGTCTGCTTTAGCACCGCCGGTAAATAGCATGTTAGCATCGATTAGCATAGCATGTTAGCATCGATTAGCTGGCAGTCAACATCAACAAAACTCACCTTTGTGATTTCTGTGACTTTATAGTTGCAAATGCATCTGCAGGTTATCCATACATCTCTGTGCCATGTCTGCTTTAGCACCGCCGGTAAATAGCATGTTAGCATCGATTAGCATAGCATGTTAGCATCGATTAGCTGGCAGTCAACATCAACAAAACTCACCTTTGTGATTTCTGTGACTTTATAGTTGCAAATGCATCTGCAGGTTATCCATACATCTCTGTGCCATGTCTGCTTTAGCACCGCCGGTAAATAGCATGTTAGCATCGATTAGCATAGCATGTTAGCATCGATTAGCTGGCAGTCAACATCAACAAAACTCACCTTTGTGATTTCTGTGACTTTATAGTTGCAAATGCATCTGCAGGTTATCCATACATCTCTGTGCCATGTCTGCTTTAGCACCGCCGGTAAATAGCATGTTAGCATCGATTAGCATAGCATGTTAGCATCGATTAGCTGACAGTCACGCCGCGACCAAATATGTCTGATTAGCACATAAGTCAACATCAACAAAACTCACCTTTGTGATTTCGTTGACTTTATCGTTGCAAATGCATCTGCAGGTTATCCATACATCTCTGTGCCATGTCTGCTTTAGCACCGCCGGTAAATAGCATGTTAGCATCGATTAGCGTAGCATGTTAGCATCGATTAGCTGACAGTCACGCCGCGACCAAATATGTCTGATTAGCACACAAGTCAACATCAACAAAACTCACCTTTGTGATTTCGTTGACTTTATCGTTGCAAATGCATCTGCAGGTTATCCATACATCTCTGTGCCATGTCTGTCATCGCCGGTCAAATGTGGAGACACTCCCGCACATTCAATGAGGGTCTGGCGGCAGACACTTTGGCATCTTGGGGCCAGTGGTGCAACTTGAATCCCTCCCTGTTAGTGTTGTTACACCCTCCGACAACACACCGACGAGGCATGATGTCTCCAAGGTTCCAAAAAATAGTCGGAAAAAACGGAAAATAACAGAGCTGAGACCCGGTGTTTGTAATGTGTTGAAAATGAAAATGGCGGGTGTGTTACCTCGGCGACGTCACATTCTGACGTCATCGCCTCCAGAGCGATAAACAGAAAGGCGTTTAATTCGCCAAAATTCACCCATTTAGAGTTCGGAAATCGGTTAAAAAATTATATGGTCTTTTTTCTGCACCATCAAGGTATATATTGACGCTTACATAGGTCTGCTGATAATGTTCCCCTTTAAGGGTTGCAGGTTCGATCCCCGCTTCCGCCATCCTAGTCACTGCCGTTGTGTCCTTGGGCAAGACACTTTACCCACCTGCTCCCAGTGCCACCCACACTGCTTTAAATGTAACTTAAATATTGGGTTTCACTATGTAAAGCGCTTTGAGTCACTTGAGGAAAAAGCGCTGTATAAAAATATAATTCACTTCACATTGTTAACATTTTTACAAGTGAGACCACTCTGGGTCCCCGGGACCAAACTCGAGGGGAGCCCAAAACAAATCTATATTTTGTATTGGTTTGGAAAATGTAAAACATCAAAAATGCTTTGATTTTTCAGTTTGAGGTTTGGACTTCCCCTGGTTTGAAGTAATAAGGATAAATAAAATGAATTAGGGCTTCACGGTGGCAGAGGGGTTAGTGCGTCTGCCTCACAATACGAAGGTCCTGCAGTCCTGGGTTCAAATCCAGGCTCGGGATCTTTCTGTGTGGAGTTTGCATGTTCTCCCCGTGAATGCGTGGGTTCCCTCCGGGTACTTCCTCCCACTTCCAAAGACATGCACCTGGGGATAGGTTGATTGGCAACACTAAATGGGCCCTAGTGTGTGAATGTTGTCTGTCTATCTGTGTTGGCCCTGTGATGAGGGGTGACTTGTCCAGGGTGTACCCCGCCTTCCGCCAGATTGTAGCTGAGATAGGCGCCAGCGCCCCCCCGCGACCCCAAAAGGGAATAAGCGGCAGAAAATGGATGGATGGATGTGTGAATGTGAATGTTTTCTGTTTATCTGTGTTGGCCCTGCGATGAGGTGGCGACTTGTCCAGGGTGTACCCCGCCTTCTGCCCGATTGTAGCTGAGATAGGCGCCAGCGCCCCCCGCGACCCCAAAAGGGAATAAGCGGCAGAAAATGGATGGATGTGTGAATGTGAATGTTTTCTGTTTATCTGTGTTGGCCCTGCGATGAGGTGGCGACTTGTCCAGGGTGTACCCCGCCTTCCGCCCGATTGTAGCTGAGATAGGCGCCAGCGCCCCCCGCGACCCCGAACGGGAATAAGCGGCAGAAAATGGATGGATGGATGTGTGAATGTGAATGTTTTCTGTTTATCTGTGTTGGCCCTGCGATGGGTGGCGACTTGTCCAGGGTGTACCCCGCCTTCCGCCCGATTGTAGCTGAGATAGGCGCCAGCGCCCCCCGCGACCCCAAAAGGGAATAAGCGGCAGAAATGGATGGATGGATGTGTGAATGTGAATGTTTTCTGTCTATCTGTGTTGGCCCTGCGATGAGGTGGCGACTTGTCCAGGGTGTACCCCGCCTTCCGCCCGGCTGTAACTGAGATAGGCGCCAGCGCCCCCCGTGACCCCGAAAGGGAATAAGCGGTAGAAAATGGATGGAAAATGAATTAGGGCTTCACGGTGGCAGAGGGGTTAGTGCGTCTGCCTCACAATACGAAGGTCCTGCAGTCCTGGGTTCAAATCCAGGCTCGGGATTTTTCTGTGTGGAGTTTGCATGTTCTCCCCGTGACTGCGTGGGTTCCCTCCGGGTACTCCGGCTTCCTCCCACCTCCAAAGACATGCACCTGGGGATAGGTTGATTGGCAACACTAGTGTGTGAATGTTGTCTGTCTATCTGTGTTGGCCCTGCGATGAGGTGGCGACTTGTCCAGGGTGTACCCCGCCTTCCGCCCTACTGTAACTGAGATAGGCGCCAGCGCCCCCCGCGACCCCAAAGGGGAATAATCTGTAGAAAATGGATGGATGGATGGATGGAAAATGAATTATTCTTTGATGCTCTATCTCCCTCTGGTGGTTGTGTGGGGTAATACATTTTGTGCTGAACTATTCCAATAGTTACTGAGCGTGCACAATGTGGGTTCAGTTGTTTTTTTTAATATTTTCTTTTCCAGAAGCATCTGCTGCTGGATGACGGGCAGAACGCCTTGATGAAGAAGGTGCTGGACACCTACTTCCTCTTCTTCCAGATCAACCAATCCACCGCCACGCTGCGCCACATCTTTGCAGCGCTCAGGCTCTTTGTGCAAAAGGTCTTCTTTCCCACCACGTTGATCGCATGTGACCACATGTCCATGGATGTCATTTTTTCAACCCCCCCCCACTCTCCCTGTTAGTTCCCCAGCGCGTTCTTCCAAGGTAAAGCAGATCTTTGCGGCTGTCTTTGCCACGAGATCCTCAAATGCTGCAACCACCGCTCCAGCTCCACTCAAACCGAGGCAGCCGCCCTGCTCTATTTTGTCATGAGGAAGAACTTTGAGTTTACTAAGGGCAAATCTATAGTGCGCTCGCATCTCCAGGTAAAGGTGTCTGATATGTCTTTTTTTTTTTTCTCATATAAATAAATATGACCTCCATTCTTGCTGTCATGTAATCCGCAGGTGATCAAGGCGGTGAGCCAGTTGATCGCCGATGCCGGCATTGGAGGCTCCAGATTCCAGCAATCGCTGGCCATCGTCAATAACTTTGCCAATGGAGACGCTCCACTCAAGGTAAAACATCATGTTAAAGTTAGAGATGTCCGATATTGTCCAACTCTTAATTACCGATTCCGATATCAACCCATACCCATATATACAGTCGTGGAATCAACACATTATTATGCCTAATTTTGTTGCGATGCCCCGCTTGATGCATTAAACCAGGGGTGTCAAACTCGAACACAAAGTGGGCCAAAATTTAAAACTGAACAAAGCCGCGGGCCAAGGTTGAACAAATTAGCCTTTTAATAGGGACCCAAACCAGTTTTGCATTGAACATTGAACAAGCAAGGCTTATATAACTTTATAGTGACATGCAAAATGAGTTTCAAATAATAATAATAATAATAAAAAAATATCAATGGCATATCAAATAAAATTTAAATACAAATTTCCATCCATCATCTTCCGCTTATCCGAGGTCGGGTCGCGGGGGCAACAACCTAAGCAGGGAAACCCAGACTTCCCTCTCCCCAGCCACTTCGTCTAGCTCTTCCCGGGGGATCCCGAGGCGTTCCCAGGCCAGCCGGGAGACATAGTCTTCCCAACGTGTCCTGGGTCTTCCCCGTGGCCTCCTACCGGTTGGACGTGCCCTAAACACCTCCCTAGGGAGGCGTTCGGGTGGCATCCTGACCAGATGCCCGAACCACCTCATCTGGCTCCTCTCCATGTGGAGGAGCAGCGGCTTTACTTTGAGTTCCTCCCGGATGGCAGAGCTTCTCACCCTATCTCTAAGGGAGAGACCTGGAAACTCATTTGGGCCGCTTGTACCCGTGATCTTATCCTTTCGGTCATGACCCAAAGCTCATGACCATAGGTGAGGATGGGAACGTAGATCGACTGGTAAATCGAGAGCTTTGCCTTCCGGCTCAGCTCCTTCTTCACCACAACGGATCGGTACAACGTCCGCATTACTGAAGACGCCGCACCGATCCGCCTGTCGATCTCACGATCCACTCTTCCCCCACTCGTGAACAAGACTCCTAGGTACTTGAACTCCTCCACTTGGGGCAGGGTCTCCTCCCCAACCCGGAGATGGCACTCCACCCTTTTCCGGGCGAGAACCATGGACTCGGACTTTAATTTAATGCCTCTTTTTTTATTTGCAGCCTTTTGAAGTAAATATCAAAATATATTGTAGCGTCCCGAAAGAGTTAGTGCTGCAAGGGTTTCTGGGTTAGATAGATTAGATTAGCGTCCCACTGGATGTGAATTCTCCCTGCCCACTGGGTGTGAGTTTTCCTTGCCCTTTTGTGGGTTCTTCCGAGGATGTTGTAGTCGTAATGGTTTGTGCAGTCCTTTGAGACATTTGTGATTTGGGGCTACATAAGTAAACATTGACTGATTGATTGATAGATATTACTTTATTCATTCCGTCAGGAAAATTACAATTTTCAGCACAATCCCATTCAAGATCAGACAAACATTAAAGGGAGACAGAACAGGATCGCTGACGGGTCTGCCGGCTTCCAGCGCCCCTTACAAAAAAAGATGAGATACAGGTAAACAAGGGGGGGGGGGGGGGGAAATAGAAGATTAAAATAAAATAAAAAAATCGGTCTTAGCCTGGGTATTGGTTCTGTTATGTTTATGTCATGTTACAGTGCAGATGTTCTCCCGAAATGTGTTTGTCATTCTTGTTTGGTGTGAGTTCACAGTGTGGCGCATATTTGTAATAGTGTTAAAGTTGTTTATACGGCCACCCTCAGTGTGACCTCTATGGCTGTTGACCAAGTATGACTTGCATTCACTTGTGTGAGTGTAATAGCCACATATATTATGCGAGTGGGCCTGCACGCTGTTTGTATGGAGGAAATGCGGACGTGACGACAGGTTGTAGAGCAGGGGTAGGGAACCTATGGCTCTAGAGCCAGATGTGGCTCTTTTGATGACTGCAACTGGCTCCCGGATAAATCTTAGCTGACATTGCTTAACACGATCAGTAATTAATAATTACGATGGTAATCACAGTGTTAAAAATAACGTTCAAATTATAAAACATTCTCATGCATTTTAATCCAACCATCTGTTTTCTATCGCACCTGTCCAAGATGTCGCATTAATGGTAAGAAGTATAACATTTATTATTGGTTAAATTTAAAATAACAATGTTATTCAATCAATCAATCAATGTTTAATTATATTGCCCTAAATCACTAGTGTCTCAAAGGGCTGCACAAACCACTACGACATCCTCGGTAGGCCCACATAAGGGCAAGGAAAAACTCACACCCAGTGGGACGTCGGTGACAATGATGACTATGAGAACCTTGGAGAGGAGGAAAGCAATGGATGTCGAGCGGGTCTAACATGATACTGTGAAAGTTCAATCCATAATGGATCCAACACAGTCGCGAGAGTCCAGTCCAAAGCGGATCCAACACAGCAGCGAGAGTCCCGTTCACAGCGATAGCCAGCAGGAAACCATCCCAAGCGGAGGCGGATCAGCAGCGCAGAGATGTCCCCAGCCGATACACAGGCAAGCAGTACATGGCCACCGGATCGGACCGGACCCCCTCCCACAAGGGAGAGTGGGACATAGGAGAAAAAGAAAAGAAACGGCAGATCAACTGGTCTAAAAAGGGAGTCTATTTAAAGGCTAGAGTATACAAATGAGTTTTAAGGTGAGACTTAAATGCTTCTACTGAGGTGGCATCTCGAACTGTTACCGGGAGGGCATTCCAGAGTACTGGAGCCCGAAAAAAGACAACAGTTTATGGTTAGCTTCCCGATGGACTGGAATCTCACATTATTAATGAATGTTACAATTTAATAAGTGTACACACTCGGCATCCATTACAGGAGTGGGGGTCCCACATCTGCAGCCTATTCCCAAAGTTTCTCCTTTTTCTCCAGCTTGGGCTTTTGGAGTTTTTCCTTGCCCGGATGTCATTGTGGTTTGAGGCACTTGTCATTAAGGACTATAAACCTAAATATTGATTGATTGATTTAGTGATTATGGTGCAAATCTGTGCACAGGCAAAATTATTCCGACATGTTTTTTTCTTCAGTGACAGCAGAAAAATGTTGCACATTTAATGACTTTTTAACCAATTTGATAATTTTATGACGATTATAATAAAATACATTGTATGGCAATGCATACTTTTCTGTCATAATATCTGATTGTATATGAGCAGTATTATCAGTGCCTTTCATCCTCCAGGAGAAATGACACAGTTTTACATTGCAGATCACTTGTTACTTGCCAAGATTTAAGATTTATTTCCAAAAATTCCTTTGGTTTTAAGAGCTATTTACTTATTTATATACATACACATACATGTGTATATATATATATATATATATATATATACAAACCCCGTTTCCATATGAGTTGGGAAATTGTGTTAGATGTAAATATAAACAGAATACAATGATTTGCAAATCCTTTTCAACCCATATTCAGTTGAATATGCTACAAAGACAACATATTTGATGTTCAAACTCATAAACTTATTTTTTTTTGCAAATAATAATTAACTTAGAATTTCATGGCTGCAACACATGCCAAAGTAGTTGGGAAAGGGCATGTTCACCACTGTGTTACATCACCTTTTCTTTTAACAACACTCAATAAACGCTTGGGAACTGAGGAAACTAATTGTTGAAGCTTTGAAAGTGGAATTCTATTCCATTCTTGTTTTATGTAGAGCTTCAGTCGTTCAACAGTCCGGGGTCTTGTTGTCGTATTTTACGCTTCATAATGCGCCACACATTTTCGTTGGGAGACGGGTCTGGACTGCAGGCGGGCCAGGAAAGTACTCGCACTCTTTTTTTACGAAGCCACGCTGTTGTAACACGTGCTGAATGTGGCTTGGAATTGTCTTGCTGAAATAAGCAGGGGCGTCCATGAAAAAGACGGCGCTTCGATGGCAGTCTATGTTGTTCCAAAACCTGTATGTACCTTTCAGCATTAATGGTGCCTTCACAGATGTGTAAGTTACCCATGCTTTGGGCACTAATGCACCCCCATACCATCACAGATGCTGGCTTTTGAACTTTGCGTCAATATCAGTCTGGGTGGTTCGCTTCCCCTTTGGTCCGGATGACACGATGTTGAATATTTCCAAAAACAATTTGAAATGTGGACTCGTCAGACCACGGAACATTTTTCCACTTTGCATCAGTCGGGCCCAGAGAAGCTGGCGGCGTTTCTGGATGTTGTTGATGAATGGCTTTCGCTTTGCATAGTAGAGCTTTAACTTGCACTTACAGATGTAGCGACCAACTGTTTTTAGCGACAGTGGTTTTCTGAAGTGTTCCTGAGCCCATGTGGTGATATCCTTTAGAGATTGATGTCGGTTTTTGATACAGTGCCGTCTGAGGGATGGAAGGTCACGGTCATTCAATGTTGGTTTCCGACCATGCCGCTTACGTGGAGTGATTTCTCCAGATTCTCTGAACCTTTTGATGATATTATGGAGCGTAGATGTTGAAATCCCTAAATTTCTTGCAATTGCATTTTGAGAAATGTTGTTCTTAAACTGTTTGACTATTTGCTCACGCAGTTGTGGACAAAGGGGTGTACCTCGCCCCATCCTTTCTTGTGAAAGACTGAGCATTTTTTGGGAAGCTGTTTTTATACCCAATCATGGCACCCACCTGTTCCCAATTAGCCTGCACACCTGTGGGATGTTCCTAATAAGTCTTTGATGAGGATTCCTTAACTTTATCAGTATTTATTGCCGCCTTTTCCAACTTCTTTGTCACGTGTTGCTGGCATCAAATTCTAAAGTTAATGATTATTTGCAAAAAAAATAAAAAATTGATCAGTTTGAACATCAAATATGTTGTCTTTGTAGCATATTCAACTGAATATGGGTTGAAAATGATTTGCAAATCATTGTATTCAGTTTATATTTACATCTAACACAATTTCCCAACTCATATGGAAACAGGGTTTGTATATGTGTGTGTGTGTGTGTGTGTGTGTGTGTGTGTGTGTGTGTGTGTGTGTGTGTGTGTGTGTGTGTGTGTGTGTGTGTGTGTGTGTGTTTGCGTGCGTGCGTGTGTGTGTATGAACAGTATGTGTATGTATATATATGTATATATATATATTATGTGTATTTATATATATATACATATATACACATGTATGTGTATGTATATATATATACATATATATGTACATGTATATATATATATACACACACATATATATACATGTATATATGTAAATGTATGTGTGTATATATATATATATATATATATATATATATATACATATTTAGATATATATATATGTATATGTATGTAAATATATATGTATATGTAAATACATATGTATATGAATATATGTGTGTATATATATATGTATGTACTGTGTATATATATATATATATATATATGTTCAAATCCCGGCCGAGTCATACCAAAGACTATAAAAATGGGAGCCATTACCTGCCTGCTTGACACTCAGCATCAAGCGTTGGAATTGGGGCTTAAATCACCAAAATGATTCCCAGGCGCAGTTACCGCTGCTGCTCACTGCTCCCCTCACCCCCCAGGGAGTGATAAAGAGTGATGGGTCAACGGCAGAGAATAATTTCACCACATCTGTTCTTGCAGCTTGTTTTTAGTATGTTTTGTTGTTGTCTTTTTGTCTTTTATTTTGACAGCTATTTTTTGCAGTGTATTTATGTTACGCCTTATCATAGTAAGACGTGAGTCAGCAAATCTGTCTTATATGGTTGTTTTTCCTTTGAGACACACCTGACCTAAACCCTTTGCAGACATACAATATGAGTACTGATGTAAATGATATATGCATAACAGAATTTCTCTGGTTCCAGTCGACCCACGTATGTCGCAATCAGCGCACTGTCAGATCATCAAAAGTGCATATTTTTCCGTCAGAATTCTCCCTTCCCGGCCGAGGTGAAAGACCTGACCAAGCGCATCAGGACGGTGTTGATGGCCACGGCCCAGATGAAGGAGCACGAGAAGGATCCCGAGATGCTGGTGGACCTCCAGTACAGTTTGGCCAACTCGTACGCCAGCACGCCTGAGCTGCGACGCACCTGGCTGGAGAGCATGGCCAAGGTCCACGTGCGCAATGGAGATCTCTCGGAGGTTCGACATCTTTCACATATATCTCTCATTCTTGGAAGGAAAATGGCAGAGTTGATGTTTTTTTGTTCCCCCCTTAGGCTGCTATGTGCTACATCCACATCTCTGCCCTGATCGCGGAGTCGCTTAAGAGGAGAGGTGAGTGCACACCTGTAAAAAGCAGCATGGGTTGCCTGTTTTCATGCTCCTGCACAAAAGTGTGGAGACACCAGGTGTGTCTCAGTACTTTTGTCCACATGCTGTTGCTTTGACATTTCTCTTTCTCAGTGTGTGCATCGCTTCACGCGTTCTCAACAAAACCGTCCAGTCACAGCCATCTTTTATCTCTCCTTCCTGCTAACACGGTCACTGCAATGGACACACTGTAAAAAGTCGGGGTTCAAAAACAAGAAAAAAGATACGAAAATGATCTGCCAATAGAACAAGAAAATTTGGCTTGTCAAGACTTTCTAAAACAAGTGAAATGAGCTAACCTCAATGAACCCAAAAATACCTTGAAATAAGTATTTTCTCACTAATAACAAGTGCACTTTTCTTGACAGAAAAAAATAATATACTGCCTTTTTTCTCAGTATCTTGAAAAATATTGTTAAATTAAGTAAATGACAAAACCCCAAAATACCTTAAAATAAGTATATTCTCACTAATAACAAGTGGACAAATATTGATAGAAAAAACAAATATTAGACCTTTTTTCTGAATATATTGAAAAATATTCGTAAATTAAATAAATGTCAAAACCCCAAAATACCTTAAAATAAGTATTTTCCCCACTAATAACAAGTTCACTTGTTTTGATAGAAGAAACAAATATAAATGGCCTTTTTTCTCAGTATGCTGAAAAATATTCTTAAATTGAGTAAATGACAACACCCAAAAATACCTTAAAATAAGTATTTTCTCACTAATAACAAGTGCACTTTTTTCGATAGAAAAAACAAATATGAGACTTTTTTTCTGAATATGTTGAAAAATATTCGTAAATTAAATAAATGTCAAAACCCCAAAATACCTTAAAATAAGTATTTTCTCACTAATAACAAGTGCACTTTTTTCGATAGAAAAAACAAATATGAGACCTTTTTTCCTCAATATGTTGAAAAATATTCTTAAATTAAATAAATGACAAAAATTCCCAAAATACCTTAAAATAAGTATTTTCTCACTAATAACAAGTTCACTTTTCTTCATAGAAAAAACAAATATGAAACCTTTTTTCTCAATATGTTGAAAATTATTCTTAAATTAAGTAAATGACAAAACCCAAAAATACCTTTTTAAAAAAGTATTTTCTCACTAATAACAAATTCGCTTTTCTTGATAGAAAAAACAAATATGAGACCTTTTTTCTCCATATGTTGAAAAATATTCTTAAATTAAATAAATGACAATACCCCAAAATACCTTAAAATAAGTATTTTCTCACTAATAACAAGTGGACAAATCTTGATAGAAAAAACAAATATGAGACCTTTTTTCTCAATATGTTGAAAGATATTCTTAAATTAAGTAAATGACAAAACCCAAAAAGACCTTAAAATAAGTATTTTCTCACTAATAACAAGTGCACTTTTTTCGATAGAAAAAACAAATATGAGACTTTTTTTCTGAATATGTTGAAAAATATTCGTAAATTAAATAAATGTCAAAACCCCAAAATACCTTAAAATAAGTATTTTCTCACTAATAACAAGTGGACAAATCTTGATAGAAAAAACAAATATGAGACCTTTTTTCTCAATATGTTGAAAGATATTCTTAAATTAAGTAAATGACAAAACCCAAAAAGACCTTAAAATAAGTATTTTCTCACTAATAACAAGTGCACTTTTTTCGATAGAAAAAACAAATATGAGACCTTTTTTCCTCAATATGTTGAAAAATATTCTTAAATTAAATAAATGACAAAAATTCCCAAAATACCTTAAAATAAGTATTTTCTCACTAATAACAAGTTCACTTGTTTTGATAGAAAAAACAAATATATATGGCCTTTTTTTTCAGTATGCTGAAAAATATTCTTAAATTAAGTAAATGACAAAACCCCAAAATACCTTAATATAAGTATTCTGCTCAGTAATAACGAGTGCACTTTTCTTGATAGAAAAAAACAAATATGAGACATTTTTCTCAATATGTTGAAAAAATATTCTTAAATTAAATAAATGTCAAAACCCAAAAATACCTTAAAATAAGAATTTTCTCACTAATAACAAGTGCGATTTTTTCAATAGAAAAAACAAATATGAGACCTTTTTTCTCAACATGTTGAAAAATATTCTTAAATTCAGTAAATGACAAACCCCAAAATACCTTAAAATAAGTATTTTCTCACAAAAACAAGTTCACTTGTTTTGATAGAAAAAACAAATATATATGGCCTATTTTCTCAATATGTTGAAAACTATTCTTCAATTAAATAAATGACAAAAATTCCCAAAATACCTTTAAATAAGTATATTCTCACTAATAACAAGTGCACTTTTCTTCATAGAAAAACAAATATAAGACCTTTTTTCTCAATATCTTGAAAAATATTCTTAAATTCAGTAAATGACAAACCCAAAATTACCTTAAAATAAGTATTTTCTCACTAATAACAAGTGCACTTTTATTCATAGAAAAAACAAATATGAGACTTTTTTTTTCAATATGTTTAAAAATATTCTTAAATTAAGTAAATTACAACACCCAAAAATACTTTAAAATAAGTATTTTCTCACTAATAACAAGTGGACGAATCTTGATAGAAAAAACAAATATGAGACTTTTATTCTTAATATTTTGAAAAATATTCTTAAATTAAGTAAATGACAAAACCCAAAAAGACCTTGAAATAAGTATTTTCTCACTAATAACAAGTGCACTTTTTTCGAAAGAAAAAACAAATATGAGACTTTTTTTCTCAATATGTTTAAAAATATTCTTAAATTAAATAAATGACAAAAATTCCCAAAAATACCTTAAAATAAGTATTTTCTCACTAATAACAAGTGCACTTTTCTTGATAGAAAAAACAAATATGAGACCTTTTTTCTCGATATCTTGAAAAATATTCTTAAATTCAGAAGATGACAAACCCAAAAGTACCTTAAAATAAGTATTTTCTCACTAATAACAAGTTCACTTGTTTTGATAGAAGAAACAAATATATATGGCCTTTTTTCTCAGTATGCTGAAAAATATTCTTAAATTGAGTAAATGACAAACCCAAAAATACCTTAAAATAAGTATTTTCTCACTAATAACAAGTGCACTTTTCTTGATAGAAAAAACAAATATGAGACCTTTTTTCTCAATATGTTGAAAAATATTCATAAATTAAGTAAATGACAAAACCCCAAAATACCTTTTAAAAAAGTATTTTCTCACTAATAACAAATTCGCTTTTCTTGATAGAAAAAACAAATATGAGACCTTTTTTACTCCATATGTTGAAAAATATTCTTAAATTAAGTAAATGACAAAACCCAAAAATACCTTAAAATAAGTATTTTCTCACTAATAACAAGTTCACTTGTTTTGATAGAAAAAAATAATATATTTGGCCTATTTTCTCAGTATGCTGAAAAATATTCTTAAATTAAGTAATTGAAAAAAAACCCAAATACCTTAAAATAAGTATATTCTCACTAATAACAAGTGAACTTTTCTTGGTAGAAAAAACTAATATGAGACCTTTTTTCTCAATATGTTGAAAAATATTCTTAAATTAAGTAAATGACAAAACCCCAAAATACCTTAAAAAATAAGTATTTTCTCACTGATAACAAGTTCACTTGTTTTGATAGAAGAAACAAATATATATGGCCTTTTTTCTCAGTATGCTGAAAAATATTCTTAAATTGAGTAAATGACAACACCCAAAAATACCTTAAAATAAGTATTTTCTCAATAGTAACAAGTGCACTTTTCTTGATAGAAAAGACAAATATGAGACCTTTTTTCTCAATATGTTGAAAAATATTCGTAAATTAAATAAATGACAAAACCCCAAAATACCTTAAAATAAGTATTTTCTCACTAATAACAAGTGCACTTTTCTTGATAGAAAAAACAAATATGAGACTTTTTTTTCAATATGTTGAAAAATATTCTTACATTAAATAAATGACAAAAATTCCCAAAATACCTTAAAATAAGTATTTTCTCACTAATAACAAGTTCACTTTTCTTCATAGAAAAAACAAATATGAAACCTTTTTTCTCAATATGTTGAAAATTATTCTTAAATTAAGTAAATGACAAAACCCAAAAATACCTTTTAAAAAAAGTATTTTCTCACTAATAACAAATTCGCTTTTCTTGATAGAAAAAACAAATATGAGACCTTTTTTCTCCATATGTTGAAAAATATTCTTAAATTAAGTAAATGACAAAACCCCAAAATACCTTAAAATAAGTATTTTCTCACTAATAACAAGTTCACTTGTTTTGATAGAAAAAAATAATATATTTGGCCTATTTTCTCAGTATGCTGAAAAATATTCTTAAATTAAGTAATTGAAAAAAAAAACAAATACCTTAAAATAAGTATATTCTCACTAATAACAAGTGAACTTTTCTTGGTAGAAAAAACTAATATGAGACCTTTTTTCTCAATATGTTGAAAAATATTCTTAAATTAAGTAAATGACAAAACCCAAAAATACCTTAAAATAAGTATTTTCTCACTAATAACAAGTTCACTTGTTTTGATAGAAAAAAATAATATATATATGGCCTTTTTTCTCAGTATGCTGAAAACTATTCTTAAATTGAATAAATGACAAAACCCCAAAATACCTTAAAATAAGTATATTCTCACTAATAACAAGTGGACAAATATTGATAGAAAAAACAAATATTAGACCTTTTTTCTCAATATGTTGAAAAATATTCTTAAAATAGGTAAATGACAAAACCCAAAAATACCTTAATATAAGTATTCTGCTCAGTAATAACAAGTGCACTTTTTTTGATAGAAAAAACAAATATGAGACTTTTTTTCTGAATGTGTTGAAAATTATTCTTAAATTAAATAAATGACAAAAAACCCCAAAATACCTTAAAATAAGTATTTTCTCACTAATAACGAGTGCACTCTTCTTCATAGAAAAACAAATATGAGACCTTTTTTCTCAATATCTTGAAAAATAATCTTAAATTAAGTAAATGACAAACCCAAAAATACCTTAAAATAAGTATTTTCTCACTAATAAGTTCACTTCTTTTGATAGAAAAAACAAATATATATGGCCTTTTTTCTCAGTATGCTGAAAAATATTCTTAAATTAAGTAAATGACAAAACCCCAAAATACCTTAAAATAAGTATTTTGCTCACGAATAACAAGTGCACTTTTCTTGATAGAAAAACAAATATGAGACATTTTTCTTAATATGTTAAAAATTATTCTTAAATTAAGTAAATGACAAAACCCCCAAATACCTTCAAATAAGTATTTTCCCACTAATAACAAGTGCACTTGTTTTGATAGAAAAAACAAATATATATGACCTTTTTTCTCAGTATGTTGAAAACTATTCTTGAATTGAGTAAATGACAAAACCCCAGAATACCTTAAAATAAGTATTTTGCTCACTAATAACAAGTGGACAAATCTTGATATAAAAAAACAAATATTAGACCTTCTTTCTCAATATGTTGAAAAATATTCTTAAATTAAATAAATGACAAAACCCCAAAATACCTTAAAATAAGTATTTTCTCACTAATAACAAGTTCACTTTTATTCATAGAAAAAACAAATATGAGACTTTTTTTCTCAATATGTTGAAAAATATTCTTAAATTAAATAAATGACAAAAATTCCCAAAAATACCTTAAAATAAGTATTTTCTCACTAATAACAAGTGCACTTTTCTTGATAGAAAAAACAAATATGAGACCTTTTTTCTCGATATCTTGAAAAATATTCTTAAATTCAGAAGATGACAAACCCAAAAGTACCTTAAAATAAGTATTTTCTCACTAATAACAAGTTCACTTGTTTTGATAGAAGAAACAAATATATATGGCCTTTTTTCTCAGTATGCTGAAAAATATTCTTAAATTGAGTAAATGACAACACCCAAAAATACCTTAAAATAAGTATTTTCTCAATAGTAACAAGTGGACAAATATTGATAGAAAAGACAAATATTAGACCTTTTTTCTCAATATGTTGAAAAATATTCTTAAATTCAGTAAATGACAAAACCCCAAAATACCTTAAAATAAGTATTTTCTCACTAATAACAAGTTCACTTTTCTTGATAGAAAAAACAAATATGAGACTTTTTTTCTGAATATGTTGAAAAATATTCTTACATTAAATAAATGACAAAAATTCCCAAAATACCTTTAAATAAGTATTTTCTCACTAATAACAAGTTCACTTTTCTTCATAGAAAAAACAAATATGAAACCTTTTTTCTCAATATCTTGAAAAATATTCTTAAATTCAGAAGATGACAAACCCAAAAGTACCTTAAAATAAGTATTTTCTCACTAATAACAAGTTCACTAGTTTTGATAGAAAAAAATAATATATTTGGCCCATTTAATTAAGTAATTGAAAAAAAAACCAAATACCTTAAAATAAGTATATTCTCACTAATAACAAGTGAACTTTTCTTGGTAGAAAAAACTAATATGAGACCTTTTTTCTCAATATGTTGAAAAATATTCTTAAATTAAGTAAATGACAATACCTTAAAATAAGTATTTTCTCACTGATAACAAGTTCACTTGTTTTGATAGAAGAAACAAATATATATGGCCTTTTTTCTCAGTATGCTGAAAAATATTCTTAAATTAAGTAAATGACAAACCCAAAAATACCTTAAAATAAGTATTTTCTCACTAATAACAAATTCACTTTTCTTGATAGAAAAAACAAATATGAGACCTTTTTTCTCAATATGTTGAAACATATTCATAAATTAAGTAAATGACAAAACCCCAAAATACCTTAAAATAAGTATTTTCCCACTAATAAGTTCACTTTTTTGATAGGAAAAACAAATATGAGACCTTTTTTTCTCAATATGTTGAAAAATATTCTTATATTAAGTAAATGCTTGTGCCATTATCTTGACATAATGATATGCACTCGGCATTATATTTCTTGCATTTTCCCATTTATAACATGACATCATCGCGCCAAGTGCATATATATATATATATATATATATATATATATATATATATTCACAACCCGGCCTCCAACAAAAAAATGTTTTATAGTAATTTTGAAGAATCTATCTGAATGTGCATGAACTATTTTTGTTCAAAATTGTTTGAAATGTCGCATGTTAAATGTTTAAATATTAACTTTCAGTTTACTGTACTGTGCCAACTGTACTACTATATGATTATCTATGTTCTATTGTGTCATTGAAAACAAAACAACAAAGTCCATTTGACTGTCATCCCTTTTAATTATGAGACACGATGGTGTCGAAGTCATTTTTTATGTCGTTCTTTAAATAAGAAATTATTACTTTAAAAAAGTACTTTTATACTTGTGAGTGTTGATGACACAACTTTAGAACAGTTGATATTCTAGTTTCAAGCATGTTTTACTCAATATAGCTCATCAAATCTCAGCAACAAGCTGTAATATCTTACTGAGATCATTTAGGACCAAAACACTTCCATCCATCCATCCATCCATTTTCTACCGCTTATTCCCTTTCGGGGTCGCGGGGGGCGCTGGCGCCTATCTCAGCTACAATCGGGCGGAAGGCGGGGTACACCCTGGACAAGTCGCCACCTCATCGCAGGGCCAACACAGATAGACAGACAACATTTACACTCACATTCACACACTTGGGACCATTTAGTGTTGCCAATCAACCTATCCCCAGGTGCATGTCTTTGGAGGTGGGAGGAAGCCGGAGTACCCGGAGGGAACCCACGCTTTCACGGGGAGAACATGCAAACTCCACACAGAAAGATCCCGAGCCTGGATTTGAACCCAGGACTGCAGGACCTTCATATTGTGAGGCAGACGCACTAACCCCTCTGCCACCGTGAAGCCCACCAACCCAAAACCAAAACACTTAAAACAAGTAAATCTCCTTAGTGAGAAGAATTATCTTATCAGACAGAAAATAAGCAAACATCACCCTTATTTGAGATATTTCATCTTACTTAGATTTCAGTTTTTGCAGTGCATGCATGTGTCACGTTTGTGTTGGCATCATCGAGCACATTTGGATGTCCTTGCTGAAGAAGCCTTGGGAGTAAAAAGCCTTTGCGTCCAAATGTCTGTCTTGCTGTGTACCTCCTCTTTTGTCTTTCTAACACAGGGGTCACCAACCTTTTTGAAAGCAAGACCTACTTCTTGGGTACTGATTAATGCCAAGGGCTACCAGTTTGATACACACTTAAATAAATGGCCAGAAATAGCCCATTTAGTCAATTTACCTTTAATAAAAAAATCTATATGTATAAATATATATAAAAAAATGGGTATTTCTGTCTGTCATTCTGTCTTACATTTTTTGTCCTTTTGTAGAGAATAAATGATGTGAAGTGAAGTGAATTATATTTATATAGCGCTTTTCTCTAGAGACTCAAAGCGCTTTACATAGTGAAACCCAATATCTAAGTTCCATTTAAACCAGTGTGGGTGGCACTGGGAGCAGGTGGGTAAAGTGTCTTGCCCGAGGACACAACGGCAGCGACTAGGATGGCGGAAGCGGGAATCGAACCTGCAACCCTCAAGTTGCTAGCACGGCCGCTCCACCAACCGAGCTATGCCGCCCCAAATGATGAAAAAAACAGTTAATTGAACGGTTCAAAAGAGGAAAAAACAGGGAAAAAAATTAAAATTAAATTTTTAAACATAGTGTATCTTCAATTTTGACTCTTTAAAATTCAAAATTCAACTGAAAAAAAGTCGAGAAAAACTAGCTAATTCGAATCTTTTTGAAAAAATTAAAAAAAGAATTTATGGAACATCATTAGTAATTTTTCCTGATTAAGATTAATTTTAGAATTTTGATGACATGTTTTAAATAGGTTAAAATCCAATCTGCACTTTGTTAGAATATATAACAAATTGGACCAAGCTATATTTCTAACAAAGACAAATCATTATTTCTTCTAGATTTTCCAGACATAATCTTTTTAAAAGAGATTCAAAAGTCTTTGAAATAAGAGTTAAATTTGATTCTACAGCTGCGATGAGGTGGCGACTTGTCCAGGGTGTACCCCGCCTTCCGCCCGATTGTAGCTGAGATAGGCGCCAGCGCCCCCAGTGACCTCAAAAGGGAATAAGTGGTAGAAAATGGATGGATGGATTCGATTCTACAGATTTTCTAGATTTGCCAGAATAATTTTTTTGAATTTGAATCATTATACGTTTGAAGAAATATTCTTCGTCAAAAAAACAGAAGCTAAAATGAAGAATTAAATTAAAATCTATTTATTATTCTTCACAATAAAAAAATGAAATACTTGAACATTGTTTAAAAGAGGAGAAAACAGGAAAAAAATAAAAATTTAATTTTGAAAAATAGTTTCTCTTCAATTTCGACTCTTTAAAATTCAAAATTCAACCGAAAAAATTAAGAGAAAAACTAGCTAATTTGAATCTTTTTGAAAAAAATTAAAAAAAGAATTTATGGAACATCATTAGTAATTTTTCCTGGTTAAGATTAATTTTAGAATTTTGATGACATGTTTTAAATAGGTTAAAATCCAATCTGCACTTCTTTTTGTTAGAATATATAACAAATTGGACCAAGCTATATTTCTAACAAAGACAAATCATTATTTCTTCTAGATTTTCCTGAACAAAAATTTTAAAAGAAATTCTGAAGACTTTGAAATAAGATTTAAATATTATTTTAAAATTGTTTTAGATTTGCTAGAATAACTTTTTTCAATTTTAATCATAATAAGTTTGAAGAAATATTTCACAAATATTCTTCGTCGAAAAAACAGAAGCTAAAATCAAGAATTAAATTAAAATGCATTTATTATTCTTTACAATAAAAAAAATTAATTTACTTGAACATTGATTTTAATTGTCAGGAAGGAAGAGGAAGGAATTTAAAAGGTAAAAAGGTATATGTGTTTAAAAATCCTAAAATCATTTTTAAGGTTGTATTTTTTCTCTAAAATTGTTTTTCTGAAAGTTATGAGAAGCAAAGTAAAAAAAATGATGAATTTATTTAAACAAGTGGGAGCGTGGCCGTGCGCAACCCGAGGGTCCCTGGTTCAATTCCCACCTAGTACCAACCTCGTCACGTCCGTTGTGTCCTGAGCAAGACACTTCACCCTTGCTCCTGATGGGTGCTGGTTGGCGCCTTGCATGGCAGCTCCCTCCATCAGTGTGTGAATGTGTGTGTGAATGTGGAAGTAGTGTCAAAGCGCTTTGAGTACCTTGAAGGTAGAAAAGCGCTATACAAGTACAACCCATTTATTTATTTATCTTCAATTTTGACTTTTTAAGATTCAAAATTCAACCGAAAAAAAGTCGAGAAAAACTAGCTAATTTGAATCTTTTTTTTAAAAATTAAAAAAAGAATTTATGGAACATCATTAGTCATTTTTCCTGATTAAGATTAATTTTAGAATTTTGATGACATGTTTTAAATAGGTTAAAATCCAATCTGCACTTTTTTTTTTTAGAATATATAACAAATTGGACCAAGCTATATTTCTAACAAAGACAAATCATTATTTCTTCTAGATTTTCCTGAACAAAAATTTTAAAAGAAATTCTGAAGACTTTGAAATAAGATTTAAATATTATTTTAAAATTGTTTTAGATTTGCTAGAATAACTATTTTCAATTTTAATCATAATAAGTTTGAAGAAATATTTCACAAATATTCTTCGTCGAAAAAACAGAAGCTAAAATGAAGAATTAAATTAAAATGTGTTTATTATTCTTTACAATAAAAAAAAAAATACTTGAACATTGATTTCAATTGTCAGGAAAGAAGAGGAAGGAATTTAAAAGGTAAACAGGTAGATGTGTTTAAAAATCCTAAAATCATTTTTAAGGTTGTATTTTTTCTCTAAAATTGTTTTTCTGAAAGTTATGAGAAGCAAAGTAAAAAAAATGATGAATTTATTTAAACAAGTGGGAGCGTGGCCGTGCGCAACCCGAGGGTCCCTGGTTCAATTCCCACCTAGTACCAACCTCGTCACGTCCGTTGTGTCCTGAGCAAGACACTTCACCCTTGCTCCTGATGGGTGCTGGTTGGCGCCTTGCATGGCAGCTCCCTCCATCAGTGTGTGAATGTGTGTGTGAATGTGGAAGTAGTGTCAAAGCGCTTTGAGTACCTTGAAGGTAGAAAAGCGCTATACAAGTACAACCCATTTATTTATTTATCTTCAATTTTGACTTTTTAAGATTCAAAATTCAACCGAAAAAAAGTCGAGAAAAACTAGCTAATTTGAATCTTTTTGAAAAAATTAAAAAAATAATTTTTGGAACATCATTTAGTAATTTTTCCTGATTAAGATTAATTTTAGAATTTTGATGACATGTTTTAAATAGGTTAAAATCCAATCTGCACTTTTTTTTTTAGAATATATAACAAATTGGACCAAGCTATATTTCTAACAAAGACAAATCATTATTTCTTCTAGATTTTCCTGAACAAAAATTTTAAAAGAAATTCTGAAGACTTTGAAATAAGATTTAAATATTATTTTAAAATTGTTTTAGATTTGCTAGAATAACTTTTTTCAATTTTAATCATAATAAGTTTGAAGAAATATTTCACAAATATTCTTCGTCGAAAAAACAGAAGCTAAAATCAAGAATTAAATTAAAATGCGTTTATTATTCTTTACAATAAAAAAATAAATTTACTTGAACATTGATTTAAATTGTCAGGAAAGAAGAGGAAGGAATTTAAAAGGTAAAAAGGTAGATGTGTTTAAAAATCCTAAAATCATTTTTAAGATTGTATTTTTGCTCGAAAATTGTCTTTCTGAAAGTTATGAGAAGCAAAGTCTTTAAAATATTTTCTTGGATATTCAAATTCTATTCGAGTTTTGTCTCTCGTAGAATCAAAAATGTCGAGCAAAACGAGACCAGCTTGCTAGTAACTAAATAAAATTTTAAAAAATTGAGGCAGCTCACTGGTAAGTGCTGCTATTTGAGCTATTTTTAGAACAAGCCAGCGGGCGACTCATCTGGTCCTTACGGGCTACCTGGGTTGGTGACCCCCTGTTCTAACCTCTCATATTGTTGCATGCCCTGCATGCATGTGATGAACACAAGCTACAAACTGCTTGTGAATGTAAAAAGGAAAAAAAAAAAAAAAATGGTGTCCTCCTCCCCTCCTACCAAACAGGCTACTGGAGAGCAGACAAGACCCGGATGTCCAGTGTGTCCCCTCAAGAAAGTCCCGTGTTTAAATGTAGCTCCTTACTAACTACCTCCCGAGACCAAGACAGTGAGTGTGTGCGCCTGCATGGGGGTTTGGCTCAAGTGAGAAACCAGTGCGGGGGGGGGGACGGTTTTTCAGGTGGACCAACGGTAGGGAACCTGTGGCTCTTTTGATGACTGCATCTGGCTCTCTGATACATCTTAGCTGACATTGCTAAGTAATCAATCAATCAATCAATGTTTACTTATATAGCCCTAAATCACTAGTGTCTCAAAGGGCTGCACAAACCACTACGACATCCTCGGTAGGCCCACATAAGGGCAAGGAAAAACTCACACCCAGTGGGACGTCGGTGAGAATGATGACTATGAGAACCTTGGAGAGGAGGAAAGCAATGGATGTCGAGCGGGTCTAACATGATACTGTGAAAGTTCAATCCATAATGGATCCAACACAGCAGCGAGAGTCCCGTTCCCAGCGGAGCCAGCAGGAAACCATCCCAAGCGGAGGCGGATCAGCATCGCAGAGATGTCCCCAGATTTTGTGGGTTCTTCCGAGGATGTTGTAGTCGTAATCAATCAATCAATCAATCAATGTTTATTTATATAGCCCCAAATCACAAATGTCTCAAAGGACTGCACAAATCATTACGACTACAACATCCTCGGAAGAACCCACAAAAGGGCAAGGAAAACTCACACCCAGTGGGCAGGGAGAATTCACATCCAGTGGGACGCCAGCGACAATGCTGACTATGAGAAACCTTGGAGAGGACCTCAGATGTGGGCAACCCCCCCCCCCTCTAGGGGACCGAAAGCAATGGATGTCGAGCGGGTCTAACATGATACTGTGAAAGTTCAATCCATAGTGGCTCCAAGACAGCAGTGAGAGTCCCGTCCACAGGAAACCATCTCAAGCGGATCAGCAGCGTAGAGATGTCCCCAACCGATACAGGCGAGCGGTCCATCCTGGGTCCCGACGAGCGGTCCATCCTGGGTCTCGACTCTGGACAGTCAGTACTTCATCCATGGTCATCGGACCGGACCCCCTCCACAAGGGAGGGGGGGGACATAGGAGAAAGAAAAGAAGCGGCAGATCAACTGGTCTAAAAAGGAGGTCTATTTAAAGGCTAGAGTATACAGATGAGTTTTAAGGTGAGACTTAAATGCTTCTACTGAGGTAGCATCTCGAACTGTTACCGGGAGGGCATTCCAGAGTACTGGAGCCCGAACGGAAAACGCTCTATAGCCCGCAGACTTTTTTTTGATTATGATTTGTGCAGTCCTTTGAGACATTTGTGATTTGGGGCTATATAAATAAACATTGATTAGCCTTCTGCTTTGTTTTTAGCCCCGCTCGACATCCGCGTTTCCGATCACACCGCTGGCGTCTGCTCCGTGGACGGCCCCCGCTGCTACTAGACTCCCCTGCTTCACAGGCCGCTGGATGTAGCCGCCGACGTATTCCCATGCTAGTTAGCATGTTTAGCACGCACGCGTCTATCAGTCCAAAACGGCCCGAAGTAATGAATAATTCCACTTGGTAATCACAGTGTTAAAAATAAGGTTCAAAATATAAAACATTCTCATGCATTTTTAATCCATCCATCCGTTTTCTACCACACCTGTTTAAGAAGTTGCGTTAATGATAGGAAGTTATTTATTTACTATTGGTTAGTGGGGGTTCTTCAGACCACCAAGCACCAACAATATTGTTTTATCTAATGAATAATTCCACTTGGTATTCACAGTGTTAAAAATAATGTTCAAAATACAAAACATTCTCATGCATTTTTAATCCATCCATCCGTTTTCTACCGCACCTGTTTAAGAAGTTGCGTTAATGATAGGAAGTTATTTATTTACTATTGGTTAGTGGGGGTTCTTCAGACCACCAAGCACCAACAATATTGTTTTATCTAATGAATAATTCCACTTGGTATTCACAGTGTTAAAAATAAGGTTCAAAATACAAAACATTCTCATGCATTTTTAATCCATCCATCCGTTTTCTACCGCACCTGTTTAAGAAGTTGCGTTAATGATAGGAAGTAATTTATTTACTATTGGTTAGTGGGGGTTCTTCAGACCACCAAGCACCAACAATATTGTTTTATCTTTCAATAAGTCTCTCAGTTGCTTTCCAGCAATTGTCTTTTTGTCTTTCGTCCTTGCTCGCACTCCGGCTCCAGCTCTAGCTCCAACACCGTCTCTCCTCCTGGCTGCTGCTTATAACCGAGCGGAAGGTGATTAGATAACAAGGCCCGGATGGGCCATCTACGCACCTGCCGCTGATTTCGAGTCCGATCCTGGCAACACCCCGCATAGATGCAGGCCCACGGGCCACGCCCCCCTCCACAGTTAGCTTCAGAATAACAATGTTATTACAAAAAAATATTATACGGCTCTTACAGAAATACATTTTGAAATATTTGGCTCTCTCAGCCAAAAAAGGTTCCCGACCCCCTGAGGTGGACTGTGATGCCTTTCAAGGCCTACTGAAAGCCACTACTAGCGACCACGCAGTCTGATAGTTTATATATCAATGATGAAATATTAACATTGCAACACATGCCAATACGGCCTTTTTAGTTTACTAAATTGCAATTTTGAATTTCCCGCTGAGTATCTTGTTGAAAACGTCCCCGAATGTTGACGTGTGACGTCTCGAGTTAGAAGGGACATATTAGCACGGCTCCATTTGCGGCAAAAAGACATCTCTTTTCATCGCATAATTACACAGTATTCTGGACATCTGTGTTGCTGAATCTTTTGCAATTTGTTCAATTAATAATGGAGAAGTCAAAGTAGAAAGATGGAGGTGGGAAGCTTTTAGCCTTTAGCCACACAAACACACGGTGATTCCTTGTTTAAAATTCCCGGAGGTGAAGCTTTACTATGGATCAGAGCGGTCAAGCCAACATGGATCCCGACTACATGTCAACCGGCAGGTTTCGGTGAGAAAATTGTGGTAAAAAGTCGCCTCTTACCGGAGATCAGCGGCGCTTCTGTCGTGCTTAGCTGCCGTGACTTCTCTCGGAGACTGGCGTCAACACACCCCTGGCCACACCCTTCCGACTATCAGGTACTATTTAGCTCACTAAAACAATAGCAACACAATAGAAAGATAAGGGATTTCCCAGAATTATCTTAGTAAATGTGTCTAAAAACATCTATTTTTTTTTTTTTTCTAGTCCATCACTCTAAATTTCTTCATCCATGAATCTTTCATCCTGGCTCAAATTAATTGGGAAATTGTCGCTTTCTCGGTCCGAATGGCTCTTGCTGCTGGAGGCTCCCATTATAAACAATGTTCAGATGTGAGGAGCTCCACAACCCGTGACGTCACGCGCACATCGTCTGCTACTTCCGGTACAGGCAAGGCTTTTTTATTAGCGACCAAAAGTTGGGAACTTTATCGTCGATGTTCTCTACTAAATCCTTTCAGCAAAAATATGGCAATATCGCGAAATGATCAAATATGACTCATAGAATGGACCTGCTATCCCTATTTAAATAACAAAATCTCATTTCAGTAGGCCTTTAAGCCACACCCACTCAATTTTAGGAAAACATTTTTTTTTTACATGTGTTAGCCCAGGGGTTTGGCCCTGCGATGAGGTTTGCGACTTGTCCAGAGTGCGATTATTTATACTGGTAAATGTAATACAGTGGAACTTCGATTTATGAACCTAACTGGCTCTTGACCTGGTTTTGTGATAGTAAAGTCCAAACTGGACTGTCGTCCTCCTTTGCAGCTGCCCTGCCTACACGCACACACACTGTCGCTAGTCATGTGGCGTTATCACAATTTGAAATCACAAAACTCTTTAAAGGGGAACATTATCACCAAACCTATGTAAGCGTCAATATATACCTTGATGGTGCAGAAAAAAGACCATGTAAATTTTTAACCGATTTCCGAACTCTAAATGGGTGAATTTTGGCGAATTAAACGCCTTTCTGTTTATCGGTCTTTTAGCGATGATGTCACGTTGTGACGTCACCGAGGTAACACACCCGCCATATTCATTTTCACATTACAAACACCGGGTCTCAGCTCTGTTATTTTCCGTTTTTTCGACTATTTTGTGGAACCTTGGAGACATCATGCCTCGTCGGTGTGTTGTCGGAGGGTGTAACAACACTAACAGGGAGGGATTCAAGTTGCACCACCGGCAAGAAATCTGCCGCCAGACCCCCATTGAATGTACCAAAGTGTCTTCACATTTGACCGGCGATGCTAAGACAGACATGGCACAGAGATGTATGGATAACCTGCAGATGCATTTGCAACGATTAAGTCAACGAAATCACAAAGGTGAGTTTTGTTGATGTTGTTGACTTACGTGCTAATCAGACATATTTGGTCACGGCATGACTGCCAGCTAATCGATGCTAACATGCTACGCTAATCGATGCTAACATGCTATTTACGCTAGCTGTATGTACATTTCAAACTAGATACCCACATTTAATGCGAAACAAACACTTACCAATCGACGGATTTAAGTTGCTCCAGTGTCACAAGATGCGAAAGTCCTGATCGTTTGGTCCGCACATTTTACCGGCGATGCTAATAAGGCAGCCATGCTATGGGCCACCTCATTAGGTACACCTATGCTATGGCCGAATAGCGTCAATAGCTATTCGCTCAATTTCGTTTTCGCTATCTGCCTCCATACTCCGACCATCTGTTTCAATACATGCGTAATCTGTTGAATCGCTTAAGCCGCTGAAATCCGAGTCTGAATCCGAGCTAATGTCGCTATATCTTGCTGTGCTATTCGCCATTGTTTGTTTACATTGGCAGCACTGTGTGACGTCACAGGGAAATGGATAGTGGTTTCGAAGATAGCGAAAATAAGGCACTTTAAAGCTTTATTTAGGGACCGGGAACATTTAGAAAAAAACGTCAAAAAATACAACAAGCCACTGGGAACTGATTTTTATTGTTTTTAACCCTTTTGAAATTGTGATGATGTTCCCCTTTAACTTTAACTGCCAGATCGCTACAATAATTATGAATAAAGAAAAAAAAAATCTACTTCACCTTGTTTGTTAATCTTGATGTGCGGAAGAATAATGACTGAATAGTCAGCGGGATTTTATCAGCACCAAGCCCCAGAATGACTGTGCTGCCGGGCACAAAATGGTTGCACTGCGATGCACACAATTAGTAGACCAAAGCATTCTCCGGCCTGCCGTTCGTAAATTGAAAATGAAGGGTTGATAGTTAGATAGATAGTTAGATAGATAGATAGATAGATAGATAGATAGATAGATAGATAGATAGATAGATAGATAGATAGATAGATAGATAGATAGTACTGTATTGATTCCTTCAGGAAAATTTAAATTCCAGCCGCAGTCTACAGAGTTGAGATCAATTAAAAAAATAAAAATAAAAAAAAAGTAAATATAATAATACATAATAAATAAAATATTTTATTAATAAAATTATTGATCAATAAATTAGTAATAAATAATATGATTTATTGATAAATACATTTTATTTATTAATAAATAAAAAAACAAATAAATAATAAAATAATAATGTCCCCAACCGCTCGCCTGTATCGGTTGGGGACATCTCTACGCTGCTGATCCGCTTGAGATGGTTTCCTGTGGACGGGACTCTCACTGCTGTCTTGGAGCCACTATGGATTGAACTTTCACAGTATCATGTTAGACCCACTCGACATCCATTGCTTTCGGTCCCCTAGAGGGGGGGGGTTGCCCACATCTGAGGTCCTCTCCAAGGTTTCTCATAGTCAGCATTGTCACTGGCGTCCCACTGGATGTGAATTCTCCCTGCCCACTGGGTGTGAGTTTTCCTTGCCCTTTTGTGGGTTCTTCCGAGGATGTTGTAGTCGTAATGATTTGTGCAGTCCTTTGAGACATTTGTGATTTGGGGCTATATAAATAAACATTGATTGATTGATTGATTGAATAATAAAAATAAATAATGGGCGATAAATTGAGTGAATCCATTACTTTGATAATGTCTACTCTTAAGTTTAATCAACTTTACGCTGAGATTGTGTTCATTATTTTGACAACTCCAGCATCGTTTTCTCTGGGCTGGGCGGCCTTCATGTGCATCAGTCCTAACGTCAAGGAGGAGGGCGCCATGAAGGAAGACGCCGGCACGCAGGACACGCCCTACACGGAGGTCAGGGTTCTAGCTCAAATCCGTAATCATGTCACCAATCTGCTCTCTAATGGACTTTTGCGGACCTGTTCAGGACACCTTGGTGGATCAGCTGGAACTGTGTGTGGACTACCTGTGGAAGTCGGAGAGATACGAGCTCATTGCTGACATCAACAAGCCTGTCATTGTCGTTTTTGAGAAGAGGCGAGACTTCAAGGTGGGTTTTGGCGCTTTTTACAGTATTCAAAGTCCCGTATTACGCTATTTCTTAAACCAGTTCTATTGACATAGCACCAAATCACAACTTATACACCAGGGGGCACCAGGTCGCCCGTAAGGACCAGATGAGTCGCCCGCTGGCCTGTTCTAAAAATAGCTCAAATAGCGCCACTTACCAGTGAGCCGCCTCAATGTTTTTAATTTATTTATTTACTAGCAAGCTGGTCTCGCTTTGCTTGACATTTTTAATTAAAGAGAGACAAAACTCAAATAGAATTTGAAAATCCAAGAAAATATTTTAAAGACTTGGTCTACACTTGTTTAAATAAATTCTTTTTTTTTTTTTACTTTGCTTCTTATAACTTTCAGAAAGACAATTTTAGAGACAAAATACAACCTTAAAAATGATTTTAGGATTTTTAAACACATATACCTTTTTACCTTTTAAATTCCTTCCTCTTCTTTCCTGACATTTTAAATCAATGTTCAAGTCAATTTATGTTTTTATTGTACAGAATAATAAATACATTTGAATTTAATTCTTCATTTTAACTTATGTTAAAATATTTGTGAAATATTTCTTCGAACTTATTATGATTAGAATTCAGAAAAATTATTTTGGCAAATCTAGAAAATCTGTAGAATCAAATTTAAACCTTACTTCAAAGTGGATTTTAACCTATTTAAAACATGTCATCAAAATTCTAAAATTAATCTTAATCAGGAAAAATGACTAAGCATGTTCCATAAATTCTTTTTGTAATTTTTTTCAAAAAGATTCGAATTAGCTAGTTTTTCTCTCCATTTTTTTTCTGTTGAATTTTGAATTTTAAAAAGTCGAAATTGAAGATAAACTATGTTTTAAAATTTTATTTTCATTTTTTTTCATGTTTTTTCCTCTCAATTAAGTGTTCTTTTCATCATTTATTCTCTACAAAAAACCTTCCGTAAAAGGAAAAAAAATGTACGACGGAATGACAGACAGAAATACCCATTTTTTAATATATATACATTTTTTTATTAAAGGCAAATTGAGCAAATTGGCGATTTCTGGCAATTTATTTAAGTGTGTATCAAACTGGTAGCCCTTGGCATTAATCAGTACCCAAGAAGTAGCTTTTGGTTTCAAAAAGGTTGGTGACCCCTGTTATACACTGTAGCACTTTGAGGTTGCTTAAAGTACTATTTACAAATAAAATATATTATTATTATTACAAACCCCGTTTCCATATGAGTTGAGAAATTGTGTTAGATGTAAATATAAACAGAACACAATGATTTTCAAATCATTTTCAAGCCATATTCAGTTGAATATGACGAAGTGGCTGGGGAGAGGGAAGTCTGGGTTTCCCTGCTTAGGCTGTTGCCCCCGCGACCCGACCTCGGATAAGCGGAAGATGATGGATGGATGCTACAAAGACAACATATTTGATGTTCAAACTGATAAGAATTTTTTTTTTTGTGCAAATAATCATTAACTTTAGAATTTGATGCCAGCAACACGTGACAAAGAAGTTGGGAAAGGTGGCAATAAATACTGATAAAGTTGAAGAATGCTCATCAAACACTTATTTGGAAGATCCCACAATATTCGACATCGTGTCATCCAGACTGTTATCGACGCAAAGTGGTATGGGGGTGCATTAGTGCCCAAGACATGGGTAACTTACACATGTGTGATGGTATGGGGGTGCATTAGTGCCCAAGGCATGGGTAACTTACACATCTGTGAAGGCACCATTAATGCTGAAAGGTACATACAGGTTTTGGAGCAACATATGCTGCCATCAACGCGCCGTCTTTTTCATGGACGCCCCTGCTTATTTCAGCAAGACAATGCCAAGCCACATTCAGCACGTGTTACAACAGCGCGGCTTCGTAAAAAAAAGAATGCGGGTACTTTCCTGGCCCGCCTGCAGTCCAGACCTGTCTCCCATGGAAAATGTGTGGCGCATTATGAAGCGTAAAATACGACAGCGGACTGTTGAACGACTGAAGCTCTACATAAAACAAGAATGACAATTAGTTTTCTCAGTTCCCAAACGTTTATTGAGTGAAAAGGTGATGTAACACAGTGGTGAACATGCCCTTTCCCAACTACTTTGGCACGTGTTGCAGCCATGAAATTCTAAGTTAATTATTATTATAAAAAACATTTGGTTTTTATATACCTTGATGTTGCAGAAGAAAGACCATATGTTTTTTTTAGCCGATTTCCGAACTCTAAAAGGGTGAATTTGGCGATTTAAACGCCTTTGAATTGATAGCTTGTCGGCGCAATGACCTTTCTCCCGTTACGTCACAACAGGAAGCGATCCGACATTTTCTCAATCTTATTACACGCACAAAGTCAAATCAGCTCTGTTATTTTCCGTTTTTTCGACTGTTTTCCCGTACCTTGGAGACATCATGCCTCGTCGGTGTGTTGTCGGAGGATGTAACATCACGAACAGAGACGGATTCAAGTTGCACCACTGGCCAAAAGATGCGAAAGTCCCTCGTTTGTTCCGCACACTTTACCGACGACAGCTATGCTACGACAGAGATGGCAAGAATGTGTGGATATCCTGCGACACTCAAAGCAGATGCATTTCCAACGATAAAGTCAAAGAAATCTGCAATATTGGAAAATAGACCACCACTGAATCTGCCGGAGTGCGAGCTATTCAGGGACGATGGCAGTTTCCTCCCGCAGACGAGCGAAGTAAACCCCCTGGATATGTTGGCTAAGACGTGATTTATGCCACTTCTTTTTCTGTCTCATTTTGTCCACCAAACTTATAACGTTGTGCATGAATGCACAAAGGTGAGTTTTGTTGATGTTATTGACTTATGTGCTAATCAGACATATTTGGTCACGGCATGACTGCAAGCTAATCGATGCTAACATGCTATTTAGGCAAGCTGTATGTACATATTGCATCATTTGGCCTCATTTGTAGCTATATTTGCATCCAGCCTTTCCCTCCACCCACATTTAATGCCAAACAAACACATACCAATCGTTGGTTAGAAGGCGATCGCCGAATTCGTCCTCGCTTCCTCCCGTGCCGCTGTCTGTCGTGATATGGCTCAATAGATCCAGTTTCTTCTTCAATTTCGTTTTCGCTACCTGCCTCCACACTCCAACACATGCGTAATCTGTTGAATCGCTTACGCCGCTGAAATCCGAGTCTGAATCCGAGCTACTATCGCTATACCTTTCCGTGCTATCCGCCATGTTTGTTTATGGTGGTTTCATGCTGGATCTTTCTGTGTGGAGTTTGCATGTTCTCCCCGTGAATGCGTGGGTTTAGCCCGTTTGGTAGAGCGGCGGTGCCAGCAACTTGAGGGTTGCAGGTTCGATTCCCGCCTCCGCCATCCTAGTCAATGCCGTTGTGTCCTTGGGCAAGACACTTTACCCACCTGCTCCAAGTGCCACCCACACTGGTGTAAATGTAACTTAGAGATTGGGTTTCACTATGTAAAGCGCTTTGAGTCACTAGAGAAAAGCGCTATATAAATATAAGCCGGGTACTCCGGCTTCCTCCCACCTCCAATGCCATGCAACACTAAATGGTCCCTAGTGTGTGAATGTGAGTGTGAATGTTGTCTGTCTGTCTGTGTTGGCCCTGCGATGAGGTGGCGACTTGTCCAGGGTGTAACCCGCCTTCCGCCCGATTGTAGCTGAAATAGGCGCCAGCGCCCCCCGCACCCCAAAGGGAATAAGCGGTAGAAAATGCATGGATGGATGGGTTTCACGCTGTGACGTCACATTATAATAGACGGGTGGATATACCGATCGTGAAAATCAGGCACTTTGAAGGCGTTTTTCGGGATATTGCATGATGGGTAAAATTTTGAGAAAAACTTCGAAAAATAAAATGAGTCACTGGCAACACTAAATGGTCCCTAGTGTGTGAATGTGAGTGTGAATGTTGTTTGTCTGTCTGTGTTGGCCCTGCGATGAGGTGGTGACTTGTCCAGGGTGTAACCCGCCTTCCGTCCGATTGTAGCTGAAATAGGCGCCAGCGCCCCCTGCGACCTCAAAAGGGAATAAGCGGTAGAAAATGGATGGATGGATGGGTTTCACACTGTGACGTCACATTATAATAGACGGGTGGATATACCGATCATGAAAATCAGGCACTTTGAAGGCGTTTTTCGGGATATTGCATGATGGGTAAAATTTTGAGAAAAACTTCGAAAAATAAAATGAGTCACTGGCAACATTAAATTAGCCCTAGTGTGTGAATGTGAGTGTGAATGTTGTCTGTCTGTCTGTGTTGGCTCTGTGATGAGGTGGCGACTTGTCCAGGGTGTACCCCGCCTTCCGCCCGATTGTAGCTGAAATGGGCGCCAGCGCCCCCCGCGACCTCAAAAGGGAATAAGCGGTAGAAAATGGATGGATGGATGGGTTTCACGCTGTGACGTCACATTATAATAGACGGGTGGATATACCGATCATGAAAATCAGGCACTTTGAAGCCGTTTTTCGGGATATTGCATGATGGGTAAAATTTTGAGAAAATCTTCGAAAAATAAAATGAGTCACTGGCAACACTAAATGGTCCCTAGTGTGTGAATGTGAGTGTGAATGTTGTCTGTCTATCTGTGTTGGCCCTGCGATGAGGTGGCGACTTGTCCAGGGTGTAACCCGCCTTCCGCCCGATTGTAGCTGAAATGGGCGCCCGCGACCCCTAAGGGAATAAGCGGTAGAAAATGGATGGATGGATGGGTTTCACGTTGTGACGTCACATTATAATAGACGGGTGGATATACCGATCGTGAAAATCAGGCACTTTGAAGGCGTTTTTTCGGGATATTGCATGATGGGTAAAATTTTGAGAAAAACTTCGAAAAATAAAATGAGTCACTGGCAACACTAAATTAGCCCTAGTGTGTGAATGTGAGTGTGAATGTTGTCTGTCTATCTGTGTTGGCCCTCTGATGAGGTGGTGACTTGTCCAGGGTGTAACCCGCCTTCCGCCCGATTGTAGCTGAATTAGGCGCCTGCGACCCCTAAGGGAATAAGCGGTAGTAAATGGATGGATGGATGGGTTTCACGCTGTGACGTCACAGGATCATAGACGGGTGGATATACCGATCGTGAAAATCAGGCACTTTAAAGCCGTTTTTCGGGATATTGCATGATGGGTAAAATTTTGAGAAAAATGTCGAAAAATAAAATAAGTCACTGGCAACACTAAATTGGCCCTAGTGTGTGAATGTTGTTTGTCTGTCTGTGTTGGCCCTGTGATGAGGTGGCGACTTGTCCAGGGTGTACCCCGCCTTCCGCCCGATTGTAGCTGAAATGGGCGCCAGCGCCCCCCGCGACCTCAAAAGGGAATAAGCGGTAGAAAATGCATGGATGGATGGGTTTCACGCTGTGACGTCACATTATAATAGACGGGTGGATATACCGATCGTGAAAATCAGGCACTTTAAAGCCGTTTTTCGGGATATTGCATGATGGGTAAAATTTTGCGAAAAATGTCGAAAAATAAAATAAGTCACGGGCAACACTAAATGGTCCCTAGTGTGTGAATGTGAGTGTGAATGTTGTTTGTCTATCTGTGTTGGCCCTGCGATGAGGTGGTGACTTGTCCAGGGTGTAACCCGCCTTCCGCCTGATTGTAGCTGAAATAGGCGCCCGCGACCCCTAAGGGAATAAGCGGTAGAAAATGGATGAATGGATGTGTTTCACGCTGTGACGTCACATTATAATAGACGGGTGGATATACCGATCGTGAAAATCAGGCACTTTGAAGGCGTTTTTCGGGATATTGCATGATGGGTAAAATTTTGAGAAAAATGTCGAAAAATAAAATAAGTCACTGGCAACACTAAATGGTCCCTTGTGTGTGAATGTGAGTGTGAATGTTGTCTGTCTATCTGTGTTGGCCCTGCGATGAGGTGGTGACTTGTCCAGGGTGTAACCCGCCTTCCGCCCGATTGTAGCTGAAATAGGCGCCCGCGACCCCTAAGGGAATAAGCGGTAGTAAATGGATGGATGGATGTGTTTCACGCTGTGACGTCACATTATAATAGACGGGTGGATATACCGATCGTGAAAATCAGGCACTTTAAAGCCGTTTTTCGGGATATTGCATGATGGGTAAAATTTTGAGAAAAACTTCGAAAAATAAAATGAGTCACTGGCAACACTAAATGGTCCCTTGTGTGTGAATGTGAGTGTGAATGTTGTCTGTCTATCTGTGTTGGCCCTGCGATGAGGTGGTGACTTGTCCAGGGTGTAACCCGCCTTCTGCCCGATTGTAGCTGAAATAGGCGCCCGCGACCCCTAAGGGAATAAGCGGTAGTAAATGGATGGATGGATGGGTTTCACGCTGTGACGTCACATTATAATAGACGGGTGGATATACCGATCGTGAAAATCAGGCACTTTGAAGGCGTTTTTCGGGATATTGCATGATGGGTAAAATTTTGAGAAAAACTTCGAAAAATAAAATAAGTCACTGGCAACACTAAATTGGCCCTATTGTGTGAATGTGAGTGTGAATGTTGTTTGTCTGTCTGTGTTGGCCCTGTGATGAGGTGGCGACTTGTCCAGGGTGTAACCCGCCTTCTGCCCGATTGTAGCTGAAATGGGCGCCCGCGACCCCTAAGGGAATAAGCGGTAGAAAATGGATGGATGGATGTGTTTCACGCTGTGACGTCACATTATAATAGACGGGTGGATATACCGATCGTGAAAATCAGGCACTTTGAAGCCGTTTTTCGGGATATTGCATGATGGGTAAAATTTTGAGAAAAACTTCGAAAAATAAAATGAGTCACTGGCAACACTAAATGGTCCCTAGTGTGTGAATGTTGTTTGTCTATCTGTGTTGGCCCTGTGATGAGGTGGCGACTTGTCCAGGGTGTAACCCGCCTTCCGCCCGATTGTAGCTGAAATGGGCGCCACAACCCCCCGCGACCCCTAAGGGAATAAGCGGTAGAAAAATGGATGGATGGATGTGTTTCACGCTGTGACGTCACATTATAATAGACGGGTGGATATACCGATCGTGAAAATCAGGCAATTTAAAGCCGTTTTTCGGGATATTGCATGATGGGTAAAATTTTGAGAAAAACTTCGAAAAATAAAATGAGTCACTGGCAACACTAAATGGTCCCTAGTGTGTGAATGTGAGTGTGAATGTTGTTTGTCTGTCTGTGTTGGCCCTGTGATGAGGTGGCGACTTGTCCAGGGTGTACCCCGCCTTCCGCCCGATTGTAGCTGAAATGGGCGCCAGAGCCCCCCGCGACCTCAAAAGGGAATAAGCGGTAGGAAAATGGATGGATGGATGGGTTTCACACTGTGACGTCACATTATAATAGACGGGTGGATATACCGATCGTGAAAATCAGGCACTTTAAAGCCGTTTTTCGGGATATTGCATGATGGGTAAAATTTTGAGAAAAACTTCGAAAAATAAAATGAGTCACTGGCAACACTAAATTAGCCCTAGTGTGTGAATGTGAGTGTGAATGTTGTCTGTCTATCTGTGTTGGCCCTGCGATGAGGTGGCGACTTGTCCAGGGTGTAACCCGCCTTCCGTCCGATTGTAGCTGAGATAGGCGCCAGCACCCCCGCGACCTCAAAAGGGAATAAGCGGTAGAAAATGGATGGATGGATGGGTTTCACACTGTGACGTCACATTATAATAGACGGGTGGATATACCGATCGTGAAAATCAGGCACTTTGAAGGCGTTTTTCGGGATATTGCATGATGGGTAAAATTTTGAGAAAAACTTCGAAAAATAAAATGAGTCACTGGCAACACTAAATTAGCCCTAGTGTGTGAATGTGAGTGTGAATGTTGTCTGTCTATCTGTGTTGGCCCTGCGATGAGGTGGCGACTTGTCCAGGGTGTAACCCGCCTTCCGTCCGATTGTAGCTGAGATAGGCGCCAGCACCCCCGCGACCTCAAAAGGGAATAAGCGGTAGAAAATGGATGGATGGATGGGTTTCACACTGTGACGTCACATTATAATAGACGGGTGGATATACCGATCGTGAAAATCAGGCACTTTGAAGGCGTTTTTCGGGATATTGCATGATGGGTAAAATTTTGAGAAAAACTTCGAAAAATAAAATAAGTCACTGGCAACACTAAATGGTCCCTTGTGTGTGAATGTGAGTGTGAATGTTGTTTGTCTGTCTGTGTTGGCCCTGCGATGAGGTGGTGACTTGTCCAGGGTGTAACCCGCCTTCCGTCCGATTGTAGCTGAAATGGGCGCCAGCGCCCCCCGCGGCCCCTAAGGGAATAAGCGGTAGAAAATACATGGATGGATGGGTTTCACGCTGTGACGTCACATTATAATAGACGGGTGGATATACCGATCGTGAAAATCAGGCACTTTGAAGCCGTTTTTCGGGATATTGCATGATGGGTAAAATTTTGAGAAAAACTTCGAAAAATAAAATGAGTCACTGGCAACACTAAATGGTCCCTAGTGTGTGAATGTGAGTGTGAATGTTGTCTGTCTATCTGTGTTGGCCCTGTGATGAGGTGGCGACTTGTCCAGGGTGTAACCCGCCTTCCGTCCGATTGTAGCTGAAATAGGCGCCCGCGACCCCTAAGGGAATAAGCGGTAGAAAAATGCATGGATGGATGGGTTTCGCGCTGTGACGTCACATTATAATAGAAGGGTGGATATACCGATCGTGAAAATCAGGCACTTTGAAGGCGTTTTTCGGGATATTGCATGATGGGTAAAATTTTGAGAAAAACTTCGAAAAATAAAATAAGTCACTGGCAACACTAAATGGTCCCTAGTGTGTGAATGTGAGTGTGAATGTTGTTTTGTCTGTGTTGGCCCTGCGATGAGGTGGCGACTTGTCCAGGGTGTAACCCGCCTTCCGCCCGATTGTAGCTGAAATGGGCGCCACAACCCCCCGCGACCCCTAAGGGAATAAGCGGTAGAAAATGCATGGATGGATGGGTTTCACGCTGTGACGTCACATTATAATAGACGGGTGGATATACCGATCGTGAAAATCAGGCACTTTGAAGCCGTTTTTCGGGATATTGCATGATGGGTAAAATTTTGAGAAAAATGTCGAAAAATAAAATGAGTCACTGGCAACACTAAATTAGCCCTAGTGTGTGAATGTGAGTGTGAATGTTGTCTGTCTGTCTGTGTTGGCCCTGCGATGAGGTGGCGACTTGTCCAGGGTGTAACCCGCCTTCCGCCCGATTGTAGCTGAAATGGGCGCCAGCACCCCCCGTGACCCCTAAGGGAATAAGCGGTAGAAAATGCATGGATGGATGGGTTTCGCGCTGTGACGTCACATTATAATAGAAGGGTGGATATACCGATCGTGAAAATCAGGCACTTTGAAGGCGTTTTTCGGGATATTGCATGATGGGTAAAATTTTGAGAAAAACTTCGAAAAATAAAATAAGTCACTGGCAACACTAAATTGGCCCTAGTGTGTGAATGTTGTTTGTCTGTCTGTGTTGGCCCTGTGATGAGGTGGCGACTTGTCCAGGGTGTAACCCGCCTTCTGCCCGATTGTAGCTGAAATGGGCGCTCGCGACCCCTAAGGGAATAAGCGGTAGAAAATGGATGGATGGATGGGTTTCACACTGTGACGTCACATTATAATAGACGGGTGGATATACCGATCGTGAAAATCAGGCACTTTGAAGCCGTTTTTCGGGATATTGCATGATGGGTAAAATTTTGAGAAAAACTTCGAAAAATAAAATGAGTCACTGGCAACACTAAATGGTCCCTAGTGTGTGAATGTGAGTGTGAATGTTGTCTGTCTGTCTGTGTTGGCCCTGTGAGGAGGTAGCGTCTTGTCCAGGGTGTAACCCGCCTTCTGCCCGATTGTAGCTGAAATGGGCGCCCGCGACCCCTAAGGGAATAAGCGGTAGGAAATGGATGGATGGATGGGTTTCACGCTGTGACGTCACATTATAATAGACGGGTGGATATACCGATCGTGAAAATCAGGCACTTTGAAGGCGTTTTTCGGGATATTGCATGATGGGTAAAATTTTGAGAAAAATGTCGAAAAATAAAATAAGTCAGGGGAAAACCCAATTGGCCCTAGTGTGTGAATGTGAGTGTGAATGTTGTCTGTCTGTCTGTGTTGGCCCTGCGATGAGGTGGCGACTTGTCCAGGGTGTAACCCGCCTTCCGTCCGATTGTAGCTGAAATGGGCGCCACAACCCCCCGCAACCCCTAAGGGAATAAGCGGTAGAAAATGCATGGATGGATGGGTTTCACGCTGTGACGTCACATTATAATAGACGGGTGGATATACCGATCGTGAAAATCAGGCACTTTGAAGCCGTTTTTCGGGATATTGCATGATGGGTAAAATTTTGAGAAAAACTTCGCAAAATAAAATAAGTCACTGGCAACACTAAATTAGCCCTAGTGTGTGAATGTGAGTGTGAATGTTGTTTGTCTGTCTGTGTTGGCCCTGCGATGAGGTGGCGACTTGTCCAGGGTGTAACCCGCCTTCCGCCCGATTGTAGCTGAGATAGGCGCCAGCACCCCCTGCGACCTCAAAAGGGAATAAGCGGTAGAAAATGCATGGATGGATGGGTTTCACACTGTGACGTCACATTATAATAGACGGGTGGATATACCGATCGTGAAAATCAGGCACTTTGAAGCCGTTTTTCGGGATATTGCATGATGGGTAAAATTTTGAGAAAAATGTCGAAAAATAAAATAAGTCACTGGCAACACTAAATGGTCCCTAGTGTGTGAATGTGAGTGTGAATGTTGTCTGTCTATCTGTGTTGGCCCTGCGATGAGGTGGCGACTTGTCCAGGGTGTAACCCGCCTTCCGTCCGATTGTAGCTGAAATGGGCGCCACAACCCCCCGCAACCCCTAAGGGAATAAGCGGTAGAAAATGCATGGATGGATGGGTTTCACGCTGTGACGTCACATTATAATAGACGGGTGGATATACCGATCGTGAAAATCAGGCACTTTGAAGCCGTTTTTCGGGATATTGCATGATGGGTAAAATTTTGAGAAAAACTTCGAAAAATAAAATGAGTCACTGGCAACACTAAATGGTCCCTAGTGTGTGAATGTGAGTGTGAATGTTGTCTGTCTATCTGTGTTGGCCCTGCGATGAGTTGGTGACTTGTCCAGGGTGTAACCCGCCTTCCGCCCGATTGTAGCTGAAATGGGCGCCACAACCCCCCGCGACCCCTAAGGGAATAAGCGGTAGAAAATGCATGGATGGATGGGTTTCACGCTGTGACGTCACATTATAATAGACGGGTGGATATACCGATCGTGAAAATCAGGCACTTTGAAGGCGTTTTTCGGGATATTGCATGATGGGTAAAATTTTGAGAAAAACTTCGAAAAATAAAACAAGTCACTGTGTACTGATTTTGATTGGTTTTAACCCTTCAGAAATTGTGAAAATGTTCCCCTTTAACCTGTGTTTTTTTTTTGGTCCCCGCAGAGGCTGTCGGAGCTCTACTACGACATCCATCGTTCGTACCTGAAGGTGACGGAGGTGGTGAACTCAGAGAAACGTCTTTTTGGACGCTACTATCGCGTAGCTTTCTACGGACAGGTGAGGGGGGCGTTACTGAATGTTTTTATGTTTAGAATCGTGTTGCTCTGCCTTTGTTATTACTTCTAGATACGTTTTTAAAGGTATAAATGCACCACTTCAAAGGAGGTGTACCTAATGTAATGGTCAATAGGTAAGGACCACATTATTCTCAGTGCCAGTGTCTTTAATTTCTCTGTTTGCTCTTTTTTCTTCCTTTTTTGTACTATATTCTATGTCCAGATCGCGGTAAGTTCTCCTGTCTTTTGTTTGGTTTGTTTGCTATATTCCTCAACGCTAACAACTTTGCTCCCCTCCTCTCCGTTTGCCGCTATTAACTCATCTAATCCTCACCCTTTAGAGAGGTCCGTGAAAAGCTTGCTGTGTTCCGTTTGATTCCCTCTTTAATCCCAAAAGCGGTTTTACTCCTCAATGAAAATTAGCGCAGACAGGAAGCTTGTCTCCAAACCACATCAAGACTGGCTTCAGTTCAGTCACTTTGGACTTTAACCACATGAACTGTAAAATGCTCGAATTATTCCCAGGCTTAAATACTGTATATTCGAGATGTCCGATAATATCGGACTGCTGATATTATCGGCCGATAAATGCTTTAAAATGTAATATTGGAAATTATCGGTATCCATCCATCCATCCATCCATCATCTTCCGCTTATCCGAGGTCGGGTCGCGGGGGCAGCAGCCTAAGCAGGGAAGCCCAGACTTCCCTCTCCCCAGCCACTTCGTCCAGCTCTTCCCGGGGGATCCCGAGGCGTTCCCAGGCCAGCCGGGAGACATAGTCTTCCCAACGTGTCCTGGGTCTTCCCCGTGTCCTCCTACCAGCTGGACGTGCCCTAAACACCTCCCTAGGGAGGCGTTCGGGTGGCATCCTGACCAGATGCCCGAACCACCTCATCTGGCTCCTCTCCATGTGGAGGAGCAGCGGCTTTACTTTGAGTTCCTCCCGGATGGCAGAGCTTCTCACCCTATCTCTAAGGGAGAGACCCAAACTCATTTGGGCCGCTTGTACCCGTGATTTTATCCTTTCGGTCATGACCCAAAGCTCATGACCATAGGTGAGGATGGGAACGTAGATCGACCGGTAAATTGAGAGCTTTGCCTTCCGGCTCAGCTCCTTCTTCACCACAACGGATCGGTACAACGTCCGCATTACTGAAGACGCCGCACCGATCCGCCTGTCGATCTCACGATCCACTCTTCCCCCACTCGTAAACAAGACTCCTAGGTACTTGAACTCCTCCACTTGGGGCAGGGTCTCCTCCCCAACCCGGAGATGGCACTCCACCCTTTTCCGGGCGAGAACCATGGACTCGGACTTGGAGGTGCTGATTCTCATTCCGGTCGCTTCACACTCGGCTGCGAACCGATCCAGTGAGAGCTGAAGATCCCGGTCAGATGAAGCCATCAGGACCACATCATCTGCAAAAAGCAGAGACCTAATCCTGCGGCCACCAAACCAGAACCCCTCAACGCCTTGGCTGCGCCTAGAAATTCTGTCCATAAAAGTTATGAACAGAATCGGTGACAAAGGACAGCCAATTATCGGTATCAGTTTCAAAAAGTAAAATGTAAGATTTTTTTAAAACGGCGCCGTACGGAGTGGTACACGGACGTAGGGAGAAGTACTGAGCGCCAATAAACCTTAAAGGGGAACATTATCACGATTTCAAAAGGGTTAAAAACAATAAAAAATCAGTTCCCAGTGGCTTGTTTTATTTTTCGAAGTTTTTTTCAAAATTTTACACCTCCTGGAATATCCCTAAAAAAAGCTTTAAAGTTCTTGATTTTCGCTATTTGCGATGCGACTGTCCATTTCCCTGTGACGTCATACAGTGCTGCCAACACAAACAACATGGCGGTTACCACAGCAAGATGTAGCGACATTAGCTCGGATTCAGACTCGGATTTCAGCGGTTTAAGAGATTCAACATTACGCATGTATTGAAACAGATGGTCGGAGTATGGAGGCAGATAGCGAAAACGAAATTGAAGCTTTTGAGCGAATAGCTATTGACGCTATTCGGCCATAGCATGGGTGTACCTAATGAAGTGGCCCATAGCATGGCTGCCTTATTAGCATCGCCGGGAAAATGTGCGGAACAAACGATTAGGACTTTCGCATCTTGTGACACTGGAGCAACTTAAATCCGTCGATTGGTAAGTGTTTGTTTCGCATTAAATGTGGGTATCTAGTTTCAAATGTACATACAGCTAGCGTAAATAGCATGTTAGCATCGATTAGCGTAGCATGTTAGCATCGATTAGCTGGCAGTCATGCCGTGACCAAATATGTCTGATTAGCACATAAGTCAACAACATCAACAAAACTCACCTTTGTGATTTCGTTGACTTAATCGTTGCAAATGCATCTGCAGGTTATCCATACATCTCTGTGCCATGTCTGTCTTAGTATCGCCGGTCAAATGTGAAGACACTCTGGTACATTCAATGGGGGTCTGGCGGCAGATTTCTTGCCAGTGGTGCAACTTGAATCCCTCCCTGTTAGTGTTGTTACACCCTCCGACAACACACCCACGAGGCATGATGTCTCCAAGGTTCCAAAAAATAGTCGAAAAAACGGAAAATAACAGAGCTGAGACCCGGTGTTCGTAATGTGAAAATGAAAATGGTGGGTGTGTTACCTCGGTGACGTCACGTTCTGACGTCATCGCTAAAAGACCGATTAATACAAAGGCGTTTAATTTGCCAAAATTCACCCATTTAGAGTTCGGAAATCGGTTAAAAAAATAGATGGTCTTTTTTCTGCAACATCAAGGTATATATTGACGCTTACATAGGTTTGGTGATAATGTTCCCCTTTAAAGGCACTGCCTTTGCGTGCCGGCCCAATCACATAATATCTACGGCTTTTCACACACACAAGTGAATGCAAATCATACTTGATCAACAGCCATACAGGTCCCACTGAAGGTGGCCGTATAAACAACTTTAACACTGTTACAAATATGCGCCAGACTGTGAACCCGCACCAAACAAGAATGCCAAACACATTTCGGGAGAATATCCGCACTGTAACACAACAGAACAAAGACCCAGAACCCCTTGTAGCACTAACTCTTCCTAAAAACGCTACAATATACACCCCCCACCACACACCTTAACCTCCTGTTTTGAGGCATGTTAAAAAAAAAATAATGCACTTTGTGACTTCAATAATAAATATGGCAGTGCCATGTTGGCATTTCTTTCCATAACTTGAGTTGATTTATTTTGGAAAACCTTCTTGTTACATTCTTTTAATGCATCCAGCGGGGCATCACAACAAAATTAGGCATAATAATGTGTTAATTCCACAACTGTATATATCGGAATCAGTAAGTAAGAGTTGGACAATACAGGAATATCGAATATCGGCAAAAAAGCCATTATCGGACATCTCTACTCTATAGTGTACTACAAAGCAGCAACAGAACCAATGTTGCAATAGCTGTGGTGAGCAAACTGTTCAGTCAGCAATAATACTGCTGATGAATTTGAAAACAGAACAAAACAGTGTAACCGGGGTTTCTGTGGGTCATTAAAAGTAATTAAACGCCATCCATCCATCTTCTTCCACTTATCCGAGGTCGGGTTGCGGGGGCTGCAGCCTAAACAGGGAAGCCCAGACCTGCCTCTCCCCAGCCACTTGGTCCAGCTCTTCCTGGGGGATCCCGAGGCGTTCTAAGGCCAGCCTGCAGACATAGTCTTCTGAAGGTGTGCTGGGTCTTCCCCGTGGCCTCCTACCGGTCGGACGAAACACTTCCCTAGAGAGTAGTTCGGGTGGCATCCTGACCAGATGCCCGAACCACCTCATCTGGCTCCTCTCCATGTGGAGGAGCAGCGGCTTTACTTTGAGTTCCTCCCGGATGGCAGAGCTTCTCACCCTATCTCTAAGGGAGAGACCTGGAAACTCATTTGGGCCGCTTGTACCCGTGATCTTATCCTTTCGGTCATGACCCAAAGCTCATGACCATAGGTGAGGATGGGAACGTAGATCGACCGGTAAATTGAGAGCTTTGCCTTCCGGCTCAGCTCCTTCTTCACCACAACGGATCGGTACAACGTCCGCATTACTGAAGACGCCGCACCGATCCGCCTGTCGATCTCACGATCCACTCTTCCCTCACTCGTGAACAAGACTCCTAGGTACTTGAACTCCTCCACTTGGGGCAGGGTCTCCTCCCCAACCCGGAGATGGCACTCCACCCTTTTCCGGGCGAGAACCATGGACTCGGACTTGGAGGTGCTGATTCTCATCCCGGTCGCTTCACACTCGGCTGCGAACCGATCCAGTGAGAGCTGAAGATCTTGGGCCAGATGAAGACAGTAATTAAATGGATTTTGCAAAAATTAAAGGATTAAAAAGCATCAAATTAGGTGCCCAGAGGCTTTTAAAAAAAATTATACAATTTTCAAGCCTGTGCCGATGAATAAAAAATGAACTTAATTACTTTGCCGTCGGGCTTCACGGTGGCAGAGGGGTTAGTGCGTCTGCCTCACAATACGAAGTTCCTGCAGTCCTGGGTTCAAATCCAAGCTCGGGATCTTTCTGTGTGGAGTTTGCATGTTCTCCCCGTGACTGCGTGGGTTCCCTCCGGGTACTTCCTCCCACTTCCAAAGACATGCACCTGGGGATAGGTTGATTGGCAACACTAAATGGTCCCTAGTGTGTGAATGTTGTCTGTCTATCTGTGTTGGCCCTGTGATGAGGTGGCGACTTGTCCAGGGTGTACCCCGCCTTCTGCCCGATTGTAGCTGGGAATAAGCGGTAGGAAATGGGCACTCAATCAATATTTCACTAATAACATTTCACACACACACTACTATGGACAACACAGTAGTACAGGGGTTAGTGCGTCTGCCTCACAATACAAAGGGCCTGAGTTCAATCCCGGGCTCGAGATCTTTCTGTGTGGAGTTTGCATGTTCTCCCCGTGACTGCGTGGGTTCCCTCCGGGTACTCCGGCTTCCTCCCACTTCCAAAGACATGCACCTGGGGATAGGCCCCTCCCACTTCCAAAGACATGCACCTGGGGATAGGCCCCTCCCACCTCCAAAGACATGCACCTGGGGATAGGCCCCTCCCACCTCCAAAGACATGCACCTGGGGATAGGCCCCTCCCACCTCCAAAGACATGCACCTGGGGATAGGCCCCTCCCACCTCCAAAGACATGCACCTGGGGATAGGCCTCTCCCACCTCCAAAGACATGCACCTGGGGATAGGCCCCTCCCACCTCCAAAGACATGCACCTGGGGATAGGCCCCTCCCACCTCCAAAGACATGCACCTGGGGATAGGCCTCTCCCACTTCCAAAGACATGCACCTGGGGATAGGCCCCTCCCACTTCCAAAGACATGCACCTGGGGATAGGTTGATTGGCAACACTAAATGGTCCCTAGTGTGTGAATGTTGTCTGTCTATCTGTGTTGGCCCTGTGATGAGGTGGCGACTTGTCCAGGGTGTACCCCGCCTTCCACCCGATTGTAGCTGAGATAGGCGCCAGCGCCCCCCGCGACCCCGAAAGGGAATAAGCGGTAGAAAATGGATGGATGGATACTTTGCCGTCATTAACAAATTGCTTTGAGCGTGTTTACTCGACCGTGGAATTATATAAACAGAGTGAACTTCTTCTCAGTCAACCACAATCTTTGTTTCGGCATGAGAGGGACATGCTAGTAGGGCTGTGAATATTTAGGTGTCCCATGATTGGATTCAATATCGATTCTTGGGGTCGGGATTCGATTATATATCGATTTTTTTTTCGATTCAACGCGATTCTCGATTCAAAAACGATATTTTCCCGAATCAAAAGGATTGTGTATTCATTCAATACATAGATTTCAGCAGGATCTACCCCAGTCTGCTGACATGCTAGCAGAGTAGTAGATTTTTGTAAAAAGCTTTTATAATTGTAAAGGACAATGTTTTATCAACTGATTGCAATAATGAAAATTTGCTTTAACTATTAAACGAAGCAAAAATATGACTTATTTTATCTTTGTGAAAACAAAGGACTCTTATTTTGTTAGCGCAGGCAGCATGAAGCAGGGCTTTTATTGTGAAGATAGGAAATGTGCAGTCGGCCTTTAGAGTTCTGACGGAAGGGACGGCGCGAAAGTCTGTTGAAATAAAAAGTGTTTCTCGCCTTCCTCTCTGTCATTTTTTCATAACAATGAACTGGCAACAGTGTGTTGTCAAGCTTATGAGATGTGAATTGTGAAGTGAATTATATTTATATAGCGCTTTTCTCTAGTGACTCAAAGCGCTATACATAGTGAACCCCAATATCTAAGTTACATTTAAAGCAGTGTGGGTGGCACTGGGAGCAGGTGGGTCAAGTGTCTTGCCCAAGGACACAACGGCAGTGACTAGGATGGCGGAAGCGGGAATCGAACCTGCAACCCTCAAGTTGCTGGTGATGCAAGTGGTAGTCACTGTGACACTATTGTTCTTTTTTTTTTTTTTTTATAAATGTCTAATGATAATGTCGATGAGGGATTTTTAATCACTGCTATGCGGAAATTATAACTAATATTGATACTGTTGTTGATAATATTCATTTTTGTTGTAATATTGATACCGTTGTTGATAATATTCATTTTTGTTTCACTACTTTTGGTTTGTTCTGTGTCGTGTTTGTGTCTCCTCTCAATCGCTCTGTTTATTGCAGTTCTGAGTGTTGCTGGGTCAGGTTTGGTTTTGGAATTGGATTGGATTGTTATGGTATTGCTGTGTGTTGTTTTGTTGGATTGATTAAAAAAAAGTCTGCGGGCTATAGAGCGTTTTCCGTTCGGGCTCCAGTACTCTGGAATGCCCTCCCGGTAACAGTTCGAGATGCCACCTCAGTAGAAGCATTTAAGTCTCACCTTAAAACTCATCTGTATACTCTAGCCTTTAAATAGACCTCCTTTTTAGACCAGTTGATCTGCCGCTTCTTTTCTTTCTCCTATGTCCCCCCCTCCCTTGTGGAGGGGGTCCGGTCCGATGACCATGGATGAAGTACTGGCTGTCCAGAGTCGAGACCCAGGATGGACCGCTCGTCGGGACCCAGGATGGACCGCTCGCCTGTATCGGTTGGGGACATCTCTACGCTGCTGATCCGCTTGAGATGGTTTCCTGTGGACGGGACTCTCGCTGCTGTCTTGGATCCGCTTGAACTGAACTCTCGCTGCTGTCTTGGAGCCACTATGGATTGAACTTTCACAGTATCATGTTAGACCCGCTCGACATCCATTGCTTTCGGTCCCCTAGAGGGGGGGGGGTTGCCCACATCTGAGGTCCTCTCCAAGGTTTCTCATAGTCAGCATTGTCACTGGCGTCCCACTGGATGTGAATTCTCCCTGCCCACTGGGTGTGAGTTTTCCTTGCCCTTTTGTGGGTTCTTCCGAGGATGTCGTAGTCGTAATGATTTGTGCAGTCCTTTGAGACATTTGTGATTTGGGGCTATATAAATAAACATTGATTGATTGATTAATTTAAAAAAATTAAAGTTAAATTAAAAAAACAACGATATTTTTCAAATGAGAATCGATTCTGATACGCACAACGTGAGAATCGCGACTCAAATTAGAATCTATTTTTTTCCCCACGCCCGTAATAGCTCGGTTGGTAGAGTGGCCGTGCCAGCAACTTGAGGGTTGCAGGTTCGGTCCCCGCTTCCGCCATCCTAGTCACTGCCGTTGTGTCCTTGGGCAAGACACTTTACCCACCTGCTCCCAGTGCCACCCACACTGGTTTAAATGTAACTTAGATATTGGGTTTCACTATGTAAAAGCGCTTTGAGTCACTAGAGAAAAGTGCTATATAAATATAATTAAATTCAATGAGCAAGCGGGTCCTACTTGCAATTCTCTTCGACACGTTTCGCCTTTCCTGTGTGTAGGTAGCGACTTTAACGTTGGAGCAGGAACTAATCATTGTAATACAAAACCCAAAATCAGTGAAGTTGGCACGTTGTGTAAATAGTAAATAAAAACAGAATACAATGATTTGCAAATCCTTTTCAATTTATATTCAATTGAGTAGATTCCAAAGACAAGATAATTAACGTTCGAACTACAAAACATTTTTTTTTTTTTTTTGCAAATAATCATTAACTTAGAACTCAATGGCGGCAACACGTTGCAAAAAAAATTGCTCACGCATTTGTTGACAAAGTAGTGACCCTCGACCCATCCTTCTTTGTGAATGACTGAGCATTTCATGGAAGCTGCTTTTATACCCAGTCATGGCACCCACCTGTGAGATGTTCCAAATAAGTGTTTGATGAGCATTCCTCCACTTTTTCAGTCTTTTTTGCCACTTGTGCCAGCTTTTTTTAAAACATGTTGCAGGCATCAAATTGCAAATGAGCTAATATTTGCAAAAAAATACCAAAGTTTTCCAGTTCGAACATTAAGTATCTTGTCTTTGCAGTCTATTCAATTGAATATAGGTTGAAAAGATACATTTTATTTTAAGTGCACTAAAAATTAAAAATTAAAAACATTACATTAAAGGCCTACTGAAAGCCACTACTAGCGACCACGCAGTCTGATAGTTTATATATCAATGATGAAATATTAACATTGCAACACATGCCAATACGGCCTTTTTAGTTTACTAAATTGCAATTTTAAATTTCGCGCTGAAATATCCTGCTGAAAACGTCTCTTGTGCGCTTGACATCACGGATTGTAGAGGATATTTTGTTCCAGCTTCATCGCCAGCTATTAATTGTCTATTTTCATCGCAAAATTCCACAGTATTCTGGACATCTGTGTTGGTTAATCTTTTGCAATTTGTTCAATGAACAATGGAGACATCAAAGAAGAAAGCTGTAGGTTCGAAGCGGTGTATTGCGGCCGGCTTTAGCAACACAAACACAGCCGGTGTTTCATTGTTTACATTCCCGAAAGATGACAGTCAAGCTTTACTATGGAAGAGAGATGTCAAGCGAACACGGTTGGATTGGACCACACACACAAAGTACAGTGTATTATGTGTATTAATAAAAAAAAGCATTTTACCATTCTGTATTCTGAAGGCGATCTATGTTGTGTGCTACCCCAGCATCAATATCAGCAGCGTCGGGTTCAAAGCGGTATGGCTTTTTCCCTTGTTACGGTTGGGCCTGGCCGAGTGGTCCTGCCACCCCCACGGTTGCCATGGCCCCTCTCACAGCATCTTCCCTATCTGAATCGCTCCCACTGCCTTCTTGTCCTTTTTTTTTTATTTTTATATATCTATTCCTTCACTCTCACTTTCCTCATCCACGAATCTTTCATCCTCGCTCAAATTAACGGGGAACTCGTCGCTTTCTCGGTCCGAATCGCTCTCGCTGCTGGTGGCCATGATTGTACACAATGTTCAGATGTGAGGAGCTCCACAACCCGGGACGTCTGCTACTTCCGGTACAGGCAAAGCTTTTCTATCAGCTCCAAAAGTTGCGAACTTTATCGTCGATGTTCTCTACTAAATCCTTTCAGCAAAAATATGGCAATATCGCGAAATGATCGAGTATGACACGTAGAATGGACCTGCTATCCCCGTTTAAATAAGAAAACCGCATTTCAGTAGGCCTTTAGACTTGCTGATGCTTGCAGAATCCCTGGTAACACACGAGTTTGACACCAACGGCTGCAACATTTTGAAGTGCATGCAGAGCCATTTGGGTTATTTAAAATGCAGGAATTTTGGGACATCATGAAGAAGAAGGTTCCCTACAGCCACATCTGTGTATTGTAGGCGACAAACCCACCGACTCTGTAGATAAATGACTGGAGGCGTTAACTGATTGCACATGTGTGCTGTGTGCCGGTGGCAGGGGTTCTTTGAGGAGGAGGAGAGCAAGGAGTTCATCTACAAGGAGCCCAAGCTGACCGGTCTGTCGGAGATCTCCCAGAGATTGCTCAAACTCTACTCAGACAAGTTCGGAGCGGACAATGTCAAAATGATCCAAGATTCCAATAAGGTAAGCGACGGCGTGGTCTAATTGTTCCTGACTGTTTAAAAATGGCTGATTGTTGAACAGGTGAACCCCAAGGACCTGGACCCGAAGTTCGCCTACATCCAGGTGACGTACGTGTTGCCGTACTTCGACGAGAAGGAGCAGCAGGATAAACGGACGGACTTCGAGAGGCATCATAACATCAAGCGCTTTGTGTTCGAGACGCCCTTCACGCTCTCTGGGAAGAAACACGGCGATGTGGAGGAGCAGTGCAAGAGACGCACCATTTTAACCAGTGAGCATTGAAAATGACTTTTTTTTTTGCATTTTTTTAATCCAACAAAATTCAAGTGGCATTTCGCAACCTTTACACCAGGGGTGCCCATTACGTCGATCGCGAGCTACCAGTCGACCGCGGGGGGTGTGTCAGTCCATCTCCAGCCAGGCTTTTAAAAAAAAAATAGACCTAAAAATGAGTGATCATCAATCTTCACCAAGACGTCACTTAAATTTATATTTATTTATTTATGAAAGAGACATTTTTGTAAACAAGTTAAATGTGTTTAATGATAATACAAGCATGTGTAACACATATAGATGTCTTTCTTTCACAAAGACAAGAATATAAGTTGGTGTATTACCTGATTCTGATGACTTGCATTGATTGGAATCAGACAGTAATGATGATAACGCCCACATTTTCAAATGGAGGAGAAAAAAAAGTTGTCCTTTCTGTACAATACCACATGAAAGTGGTTGGTTTTTGGCATCTAATTCATCCAGCTTCCATACACTTTACAAGAAAAACATTGGCGGCAAATTCCGTAGCTTGCTTGATTGACATTCACGGCACCCGAGGGTCTTGTGAGATGACGCTGGCTGCTGCCAGTTCATTATTATGAAAATATGACCGAGAGGAAGGCGAGAAACACTTTTTATTTCAACAGACTCTCGCGCCGTACCTTCCGTCAAAACTCTAAAGGCCGACTGCACATTTCCTATCTTCACAATAAAAGCCCTGCTTCATGCTGCCTGCGCTAACTAAATACAGAGTCTCGGAAAACTGGCGTGCACAAGCGATCCCTCAGAAAGCTGGCGTGCACATCACTTGTGCACGCCAGCTTTCCGAGACTCTTATTTTGTTAGCGCAGGCAGCATGAAGCAGGGCTTTTATTGTGAAGATAGGAAATGTGCAGTCGGCCTTTAGAGTTTTGACGGAAGGGACGGCGCGAAAGTCTGTTGAAATAAAAAGTGTTTCTGGCCTTCCGCTCTGTCATTTTTTCATAATAATGAACTGGCAGCAGCCAGCGTCATCTCACAAGACCCTCGGGTGCCGTGAATGTCAATCAAGCAAGCTACGGAATTTGCCGCCAATGTTTTTCTTGTAAAGTGTATGGAAGCTGGATGAATTAGATGCCAAAAAACAACCATTTTCATGTGGTATTGTACAGAAAGGACCACTTTTTTTCTCCTCCATTTGAAAATGTGGGCGTTATCATCATTACTGTCTGATTCCAATCAATGCAAGTCATCAGAATCAGGTAATACACCAACTTATATTCTTGTCTTTGTGAAAGAAAGACATCTATATGTGTTACACATGCTTGTATTATCATTAAACACATTTAACTTGTTTACAAAAATGTCTCTTTCATAAATAAATAAATATAAATGATATATATAAATGAGGTAGATCCCCTCGAGTTGGTCAATTGAAAAGTAGCTCGCCTGCAGAAAAAGTGTGGGCACCCCTGGTTTACACCATGGGTGTCTAACTCCGGCCCGCCGTGTAATTTCATTTGGCCCTTGAGGCAATATCAAATCAACATTACAGCTGGCCCGCCGTTATTATACAGCAGCGGTGCCGCTGTAACACCGCAATTTCTCACACTTGCCAACCCTCCCGAAAATCTCCTGGGGCAAGAATTGTCCTGATTTCCACCCGGACAACAATATTGAGTGCATGTCTTAAAGACCACTTGTCGTCACGTCCGCATTTCCTCCATACAAACAGCGTGCAGGCCCACTCGCATAATATATGCGGCTATTACACACACATAAGTGAATGCTAGCATACTTGGTCAACAGCCATACAGGTCACACTGAAGGTGGCTGTATAAACAACTTCAACACTGTTACAAATATGCGCCACACTGTGGACTCACACCAAACAAGAATGACAGACCTATTTCGGGAGAACATCTGCAGTGTAACATAACATAAACACAACCCAGAACCCCTTGCTGCACTAACTCTTTCAGCACGCTACAATATATTTTGATATTTACCTCAGAAGGCTGCAAATAGAAAAGTGGCATTAAATTTCTATTTAAATTTCATTTGATATGCCATTGATATTTTTTAATTATTATTATTATTTGAAACTCGATTTTGCATGTCACTATAAAGTTATACAAGCCTTGCTTGTTCAATGTTCAATGCAAAACTTGTTTGGGTCCCTATTAAAAGGTTAATTTGTTCAACTTTGGCCCGCCGCTTTGTTCAGTTTTACATTTTGGCCCACTCTGTATTTGAGTTTGACACCCCTGCTTTAAACAGATGCCTAAAGGGCGCTAATCTTCCAATGTTAACAGAAAATAAGTATGAATGAGGAAATATTAACATTGCAACACATGCCAATACGGCCTTTTTAGTTTACTAAATTGCAATTTTAAATTTTGCGCGAAGTATCCTGTTGAAAACGTCAGTATGATGACGCGTGTAGCGGAAATTTTTTTCCAGCCTGATCCCAACTATTAGAAGTCTGCTTTAATCGCATAATTACACAGTATTTTGGACATCTGTGTTGCTGAATCTTTTGCAATTTGTTCAATTAATAATGGAGACGTCAAAGAAGAAAGATGTAGGTGCAAAGCGGTTTTAATAGCGGCTGCCTTTAGCAACACAAACACAGCCGGTGTTTCCTTGTTTACATTCCCGAAGGTGAAACTTTACTATGGAACCGAGCGGTCAAGCGAACATGGTTCCCGACCACATGTCAACCCGCAGGTTTCGGTGAGAAAATTGTGGTAATAAGTCGGCTCTTACCGTAGACATGAGCGGAGCTTGCGTCGTTCCTCGTGCACCTGTCAAAGAAGCAGCTGCGTGGCTTCCCTCAGAGACACTGGCGGTCACCACACCCGTGGCCACACCCCTCCGATTTTCAGATACGACATTATAATCGCACTACAACACTAGTAACACAATAAGCAGATAAGGGATTTTCCAGAATTATCCTTGTAAATGTGTCTAATAACATCTGAATCGCTCCCACTGCCCTGTCTTTTTTTTCTTTCTTTATTATTCACTCTAACTTTCCTCATCCACGAATCTTTCATCCTCGCTCAAATTAATGGGGAAATCGTCGCTTTCTCGGTCCGAATCGCTCTCGCTGCTGGTGGCCATGATTGTAAACAATGTTCAGATGTGAGGAGCTCCACAACCCGTGACGTCACGCGCACATCGTCTGCTACTTCCGGTACAGGCAAGGCTTTTTTATTAGCGACCAAAAGTTGCAAACTTTTTCGTCGATGTTCTCTACTAAATCCTTTCAGCAAAAATATGGCAATATGGCGAAATGACCAAGTATGACACATAGAATGGACCTGCTATCCCCGTTTAAATGAGAAAATCTCATTTCAGTAGGCCTTTAATCACATAATTACACAGTATTTTGGACATCTGTGTTGCTGAATATTTTGCAATTTGTTCAATTAATAATGGAGACGTCAAAGAAGAAAGATGTAGGTGCAAAGCGGTTTTAATAGCGGCTGCCTTTAGCAACACAAACACAGCCGGTGTTTCCTTGTTTACATTCCCGAAGGTGAAACTTTACTATGGAACAGAGCGGTCAAGCGAACATGGTTCCCGACCACATGTCAACCCGCAGGTTTCGGTGAGAAAATTGTGGTGATAAGTCGGCTCTTACCGTAGACATGAGCGGAGCTTGCGTCGTTCCTCGTGCACCTGTCAAAGAGGCAGCTGCGTGGCTTCCCTCAGAGACACTGGCGGTCACCACACCCGTGGCCACACCCCTCCGATTTTCAGATACGACATTATAATCGCACTACAACACTAGTAACACAATAAGCAGATAAGGGATTTTCCAGAATCATCCTTGTAAATGTGTCTAATAACATCTGAATCGCTCCCACTGCCCTGTCTTTTTTTCTTTATTTATTATTCACTCTAACTTTCCTCATCCACGAATCTTTCATCCTCGCTCAAATTAATGGGGGAATCGTCGCTTTCTCGGTCCGAATCGCTCTCGCTGCTGGTGGCCATGATTGTAAACAATGTTCAGATGTGAGGAGCTCCACAACCCGTGACGTCACGCGCACATCGTCTGCTACTTCCGGTACAGGCAAGGCTTTTTTACTAGCGACCAAAAGTTGCAAACTTTTTTCGTCGATGTTCTCTACTAAATCCTTTCAGCAAAAATATGGCAATATGGCGAAATGACCAAGTATGACACATAGAATGGACCTGCTATCCCCGTTTAAATGAGAAAATCTCATTTCAGTAGGCCTTTAATCGCATAATTACACAGTATTTTGGACATCTGTGTTGCTGAATCTTTTGCAATTTGTTCAATTAATAATGGAGACGTCAAAGAAGAAAGATGTAGGTGCAAAGCGGTTTTAATAGCGGCTGTCTTTAGCAACACAAACACAGCCGGTGTTTCCTTGTTTACATTCCCGAAAGTGAAACTTTACTATGGAACCGAGCGGTCAAGCGAACATGGTTCCCGACCACATGTCAACCCGCAGGTTTCGGTGAGAAAATTGTGGTAATAAATCGGCTCTTACCGTAGACATGAGCGGAGCTTGCGTCGTTCCTCGTGCACCTGTCAAAGAAGCAGCTGCGTGGCTTCCCTCAGAGACACTGGCGGTCACCACACCCGTGGCCACACCCCTCCGATTTTCAGATACGACATTATAATCGCACTACAACACTAGTAACACAATAAGCAGATAAGGGATTTTCCAGAATTATCCTTGTAAATGTGTCTAATAACATCTGAATCGCTCCCACTGCCCTGTCTTTTTTTCTTTCTTTCTTATTCACTCTAACTTTCCTCCTCCACGAATCTTTCATCCTCGCTCAAATTAATGGGGAAATCGTCGCTCTCTCGGTCCGAATCGCTCTCGCTGCTGGTGGCCATGATTGTAAACAATGTTCAGATGTGAGGAGCTCCACAACCCGTGACGTCACGCGCACATCGTCTGCTACTTCCGGTACAGGCAAGGCTTTTTTATTAGCGACCAAAAGTTGCAAACTTTTTCGTCGATGTTCTCTACTAAATCCTTTCAGCAAAAATATGGCAATATGGCGAAATGATCAAGTATGACACATAGAATGGACCTGCTATCCCCGTTTTTAATGAGAAAATCTCATTTCAGTAGGCCTTTAATCGCATAATTACACAGTATTCTGGACATCTGTGTTGCTGAATCTTTTGCAATTTGTTCAATTAATAATGGAGACGTCAAAGAAGAAAGATGTAGGTGCAAAGCGGTTTTAATAGCGGCTGCCTTTAGCAACACAAACACAGCCGGTGTTTCCTTGTTTACATTCCCGAAGGTGAAACTTTACTATGGAACCGAGCGGTCAAGCGAACATGGTTCCCGACCACATGTCAGCCCGCAGGTTTCGGTGAGAAAATTGTGGTAATAAGTCGGCTCTTACCGTAGACATGAGTGGAGCTTGTGTCGTTCCTCGTGCACCTGTCAAAGAAGCAGCTGCGTGGCTTCCCTCAGAGACACTGGCGGTCACCACACCCGTGGCCACACCCCTCCGATTTTCAGATACGACATTATAATCGCACTACAACACTAGTAACACAATAAGCAGATAAGGGATTTTCCAGAATTATCCTTGTAAATTTGTCTAATAACATCTGAATCGCTCCCACTGCCCTGTCTTTTTTTCTTTCTTTATTATTCACTCTAACTTTCCTCATCCACGAATCTTTCATCCTCGCTCAAATTAATGGGGAAATCGTCGCTTTCTCGGTCCGAATCGCTCCTGCTGCTGGTGGCCATGATTGTAAACAATGTTCAGATGTGAGGAGCTCCACAACCCGTGACGTCACGCGCACATCGTCTGCTACTTCCGGTACAGGCAAGGCTTTTTTATCAGCGACCAAAAGTTGCAAACTTTTTCGTCGACGTTCTCTACTAAATCCTTTCAGCAAAAATAGTGTATTATGTGTATTAATAAAAAAAAACATTTTACCTTTCTGTATTCTGTAGGCGATCTATGTTGTGTGCTACTCCAGCATCAATATCAGCAGCGTCCTCCTGAACGTCACCGTCAGCGTCGGGTTCAAAGCCGTATGGCTCTATCCCTTGTTACGGTTGGGCCTGGCCGAGTGGTCCTGCCACCCCCCCGGCTGCCATGGCCCCTCTCACAGCATCTTCCCTATCTGAATCACTCCCACTGCCTTCTTGTCCTTTTTTTTTTTTTAATTTCTATTCTTTCACTCTCACTTTCCTCATCCACGAATCTTTCATCCTCGCTCAAATTAATGGGGAAATCGTCGCTTTCTCGGTCCGAATCGCTCTCGCTGCTGGTGGTCATGATTGTAAACAATGTTCAGATGTGAGGAGCCCTACAACCCGTGACGTCACGCGCACATCGTCTGCTACTTCCGGTACAGGCAAGGCTTTTTTATTAGCGACCAAAAGTTGCAAACTTTTTCGTCGATGTTCTCTACTAAATCCTTTCAGCAAAAATATGGCAATATGGCGAAATGACCAAGTATGACACATAGAATGGACCTGCTATCCCCGTTTAAATGAGAAAATCTCATTTCAGTAGGCCTTTAATCGCATAATTACACAGTATTTTGGACATCTGTGTTGCTGAATCTTTTGCAATTTGTTCAATTAATAATGGAGACGTCAAAGAAGAAAGATGTAGGTGCGAAGCGGTTTTAATAGCGGCTGCCTTTAGCAACACAAACACAGCCGGCGTTTCCTTGTTTACATTCCCGAAGGTGAAGCTTTACTATGGAACCGAGCGGTCAAGCGAACATGGTTCCCGACCACATGTCAACCGGCAGGATTCAGTGAGAAAATTGTGGTAAAAAGTCGTCTCTTACCGTAGACATGAGCGGAGCTTGCGTCGTTCCTCGTGCACCTGTCAAAGAAGCAGCTGCGTGGCTTCCCTCAGAGACACTGGCGGTCAGCACACCCGTGGCCACACCCCTCCGATTTTCAGATACGACATTATAATCGCACTACAACACTAGTAACACAATAAGCAGATAAGGGATTTTCCAGAATTATCCTTGTAAATGTGTCTAATAACATCTGAATCGCTCCCACTGCCCTGTCTTTTTTCTTTCTTTTTTTTCTGGGTGTGAGTTTTCCTTGCCCTTTTGTGGGTTCTTCCGAGGATGTTGTAGTCGTAATGATTTGTGCAGTCCTTTGAGACATTTGTGATTTGAGGCTATATAAATAAACATTGATTGATGATTGATTGATTATTCACTCTAACTTTCCTCATCCACGAATCTTTCATCCTCGCTCAAACTAATGGGGAAATCGTCGCTCTCTCGGTCCGAATCGCTCTGGCTGCTGGTGGCCATGATTGTAAACAATGTTCAGATGTGAGGAGCTCCACAACCCGTGACGTCACGCGCACATCGTCTGCTACTTCCGGTACAGGCAAGGCTTTTTTACTAGCGACCAAAAGTTGCAAACTTTTTCGTCGATGTTCTCTACTAAATCCTTTCAGCAAAAATATGGCAATATCGCGAAATGATCAAGTATGACACATAGAATGGACCTGCTATCCCCGTTTAAATGAGAAAATCTCATTTCAGTAGGCCTTTAATCGCATAATTACACAGTATTTTGGACATCTGTGTTGCTGAATCTTTTGCAATTTGTTCAATTAATAATGGAGACGTCAAAGAAGAAAGATGTAGGTGCAAAGCGGTTTTAATAGCGGCTGCCTTTAGCAACACAAACACAGCCGGTGTTTCCTTGTTTACATTCCCGAAGGTGAAACTTTACTATGGAACCGAGCGGTCAAGCGAACATGGTTCCCGACCACATGTCAACCCGCAGGTTTCGGTGAGAAAATTGTGGTAATAAGTCGGCTCTTACCGTAGACATGAGCGGAGCTTGTGTCGTTCCTCGTGCACCTGTCAAAGAAGCAGCTGCGTGGCTTCCCTCAGAGACACTGGCGGTCACCACACCCGTGGCCACACCCCTCCGATTTTCAGATACGACATTATAATCGCACTACAACACTAGTAACACAATAAGCAGATAAGGGATTTTCCAGAATTATCCTTGTAAATGTGTCTAATAACATCTGAATCGCTCCCACTGCCCTGTCTTTTTTTCTTTCTTTTTTTTCTGGGTGTGAGTTTTCCTTGCCCTTTTGTGGGTTCTTCCGAGGATGTTGTAGTCGTAATGATTTGTGCAGTCCTTTGAGACATTTGTGATTTGGGGCTATATAAATAAACATTGATTGATGATTGATTGATTATTCACTCTAACTTTCCTCATCCACGAATCTTTCATCCTCGCTCAAATTAATGGGGAAATCGTCGCTTTCTCGGTCCGAATCGCTCTCGCTGCTGGTGGCCATGATTGTAAACAATGTTCAGATGTGAGGAGCTCCACAACCCGTGACGTCACGCGCACATCGTCTGCTACTTCCGGTACAGGCAAGGCTTTTTTACTAGCGACCAAAAGTTGCAAACTTTTTCGTCGATGTTCTCTACTAAATCCTTTCAGCAAAAATATGGCAATATGGCGAAATGATCAAGTATGACACATAGAATGGACCTGCTATCCCCGTTTAAATGAGAAAATCTCATTTCAGTAGGCCTTTAAATAACCTTTCGATGTCTTTGTCTTTCCCCAGCGAGCTCCAGCTTCCCTTACCTAAAAAAGCGTATCCAGGTGGTGGAGCAGCAGAGCACGGAGATGAACCCCATCGAGGTGGCCATCGACGAGATGTCGAGGAAAGTCTCGGAGCTCAACCAGCTGTGCAACATGGAGGAGGTGGACATGATCCGACTGCAGCTCAAACTGCAGGGCAGCGTCAGTGCCAAGGTGTGTGTTGTCCTCTCGCGCTTCGAACTGCGGGGAAATGCTTTTAGTTTTTTGGCCCTCGCCTGACCTTTTTGCCGCAGGTGAACGCCGGACCGATGGCCTACGCTCGAGCCTTTTTGGAGGAGAAGAACGCCAAGAAGTATCCAGACAACCAGGTCAAACTGCTGAAGGAGATCTTTAGGTAGGATGCTACTGCGAATAATACTTCATTAAAGACGGTTCATGATATAAAAAAGGAGGCGTGATGGGTGTGGCCATGCTGGGGTCACATGATCAAATATCAGCCTGTCATATCAGTTATATTTTGATTAACTAGGATTTTTGTTGTTGATTTTCAGTTTGCAGCTACACGAAATAGGAACATAGCATATGAAGCCGTACCTCTGGGTTTTTAAAACGTCCAACGAAAACTAGAGATGTCCGACAATGGCATTTATCGAATATTCCGATATTGTCCAGCTCTTAATTAGCAATTCCGATATCAACCGACAGTCGTGGAATGAACACATTATTATGCCTGATTTTGTGTGGATGCATCTAACAATGTAATAAGGTTTTCCAAAATAATTCAACTCAAGTTATGGAAAAAAATGCCAACATGGCGCTGCCATATTTATTTTTAAAGTCACAAAGTGCATTATTTTGTTTTAACATGCCTCAAAACAGCAGCTTGGAATGGAGAGCATGAGGAGGTTGAAGTGGGCGGGGTTGGGGGTAGCAGGGGGTGTATATTGTAGGGTCCCATAGGAGTTAGTGCTGCAAGGGACTCTGGGTATTTGTCCTGTTGTGTTACGGTGCGGATGTTCTCCCGAAATGTGTTTGTCATTCTTGTTTGGTGTGGGTTCACAGTGTAGCGCATATTTGTAACCGCCATAAAGTTGTTTATACGTCCACCCTCAGTACGACCTGTAAGGCTATTGACTAAGTATGTCGTGTTACGGTGCGGATGTTCTCCCGAAATGTGTTTGTCATTCTTGTTTGGTGTGGGTTCACAGTGTAGCGCATATTTGTAACCGTCATAAAGTTGTTTATACGTCCACCCTCAGTACGACCTGTAAGGCTATTGACTAAGTATGTCGTGTTACGGTGCGGATGTTCTCCCGAAATGTGTTTGTCATTCTTGTTTGGTGTGGGTTCACAATGTAGCGCATATTTGTAACCGTCATAAAGTCGTTTATACGTCCACCCTCAGTACGACCTGTAAGGCTATTGACTAAGTACGTCGTGTTACGGTGCGGATGTTCTCCCGAAATGTGTTTGTCATTCTTGTTTGGTGTGGGTTCACAGTGTAGCGCATATTTGTAACCGTCATAAAGTTGTTTATACGTCCACCCTCAGTACGACCTGTAAGGCTATTGACTAAGTATGTCGTGTTACGGTGCGGATGTTCTCCCGGAATGTGTTTGTCATTCTTGTTTGGTGTGGGTTCACAGTGTAGCGCATATTTGTAACCGTCATAAAGTTGTTTATACGTCCACCCTCAGTACGACCTGTAAGGCTATTGACTAATTATGTCGTGTTACGGTGCGGATGTTCTCCCGAAATGTGTTTGACATTCTTGTTTGGTGTGGGTTCACAGTGTAGCGCATATTTGTAACCGCCATAAAGTTGTTTATACGTCCACCCTCAGTACGACCTGTAAGGCTATTGACTAAGTATGTCGTGTTACGGTGCGGATGTTCTCCCGGAATGTGTTTGTCATTCTTGTTTGGTGTGGGTTCACAGTGTAGCGCATATTTGTAACCGTCATAAAGTCGTTTATACGTCCACCCTCAGTATGACCTGTAAGGCTATTGACTAAGTATGTCGTGTTACGGTGCGGATGTTCTCCCGAAATGTGTTTGTCATTCTTGTTTGGTGTGGGTTCACAGTGTAGCGCATATTTGTAACCGTCATAAAGTTGTTTATACGTCCACCCTCAGTACGACCTGTAAGGCTATTGACTAAGTATGTCGTGTTACGGTGCGGATGTTCTCCCGAAATGTGTTTGACATTCTTGTTTGGTGTGGGTTCACAGTGTAGCGCATATTTGTAACCGTCATAAAGTTGTTTATACGTCCACCCTCAGTACGACCTGTAAGGCTATTGACTAAGTATGTCGTGTTACGGTGCGGATGTTCTCCCGAAATGTGTTTGTCATTCTTGTTTGGTGTGGGTTCACAGCGTAGCGCATATTTGTAACCGTCATAAAGTTGTTTATACGTCCACCCTCAGTACGACCTGTAAGGCTATTGACTAAGTATGTCGTGTTACGGTGCGGATGTTCTCCCGAAATGTGTTTGTCATTCTTGTTTGGTGTGGGTTCACAGTGTAGCGCATATTTGTAACCGCCATAAAGTTGTTTATACGTCCACCCTCAGTACGACCTGTAAGGCTATTGACTAAGTACATCGTGTTACGGTGCGGATGTTCTCCCGAAATGTGTTTGTCATTCTTGTTTGGTGTGGGTTCACAGTGTAGCGCATATTTGTAACTGTCATAAAGTCGTTTATACGTCCACCCTCAGTACGACCTGTAAGGCTATTGACTAAGTACGTCGTGTTACGGTGCGGATGTTCTCCCGAAATGTGTTTGTCATTCTTGTTTGGTGTGGGTTCACAGTGTAGCGCATATTTGTAACCGTCATAAAGTCGTTTATACGTCCACCCTCAGTATGACCTGTAAGGCTATCGACTAAGTATGCGTTGCATTCACTTGTGTGTTAAAAGCCGTCGACAATGTGTGATCGGGCTGGCACGCAAAGATTTATTGGAGCTCTGTACTTCCACTCCGTACAGCGGCGTTTTGAAAAGTCATACATTTGACTTTTTGAAACTGATACCGATAATTTCAGATATTACATTTTAACGCATTTATCGGCCGATAATATCGGACTAACAAAAAACAAATTATACTAAAAACTGTTATTTTTCCCCATAAGAAAACATGGAAATCCAATTATTTCCTTTCAGACTAAAAATATGAACACATACCACTTTATAGAGCAGGGATTCTTCAACTTTTATTCACCAAGTACCATCTCAGAAAACACTAGTACCACCATAATGACCAACATTCAAATACAGTAGCATAGTAGGCATACGTATTCATTAACAAACAAAATAGAGGTTTTATTCAACAACCATATTCACGGTGATATTTTTGGCCATTGTAACATTACGTCACGGCTGGGTCGCATGTTTATGCGTGGATCGTTCTCCCGAAATGTGTTTGTCATTCTTGTTTGGTGTGGGTTCACAGTTGTGCGCATATTTGTAACAGTGTTAAAGTTGTTTATACGTCCACCATCTGTGTGACCTGTATGGCTTTTGACTAAGTATGCATGCATCCACTTGTGTGTGTGGAAAAGCCGTAGACATTGTGTGATTGGACCGGCACGGAAAGGCAGTGCCTTTTAAGGTTTATTGGCGCTCTGTACTTCTCCCTACGTCTGTGTACCAATCCGTACAGCGGCGTTTTAAAAAGTCATAAATTTGACTTTTTGAAACTGATACCGATAATTTCCGATACTACATTTTAAAGCATTTACCGGCATTTATTATCAGACTTCTCTAACAAAAAACTAATTATACAAAAAACTGTTATTTTTTCCCCATAAGAAAACATGGAAATCCAATTATTTCCTTTCAGACTAAAGATATGAACACATAACACTTTATAGAGCAGGGATTCTCCAACTTTTATTCACCAAGTACCATCTCAGAAAACACTACTACCACCATAATGACCAACATTCAAATACAGTAGCAAAGTAGGCATACGTATTCATTAACAAACAAAATAGAGGTCAGGAAGTTGGCAATTACCCCCTCAAAACAAAAGTTTTGTAAAAACCCGTCACCTTTCTTCAAACGTTATCTCCTCTGAGCGCCTTTGTCGTTTCGGCTTCAAACTCGCGCAGGAGAGAGTTTGAACCCTTCTGATTAAAAATATTGAACAGAGTTTTGAATACTGCTCCGGTTTTGATTTTATGACACGTCAAAGATGAACTGCGCTGCTGTTGTCTCAAGATGGCTACTACCACTGGATAAAAGTATTGGGCCACCTAGGACTAACAGTAGACAATGACAATGTGAAATGGAAAATGAAATTAAATCTTTTTTGTCCTCAAAATTCTACACACAATACCTAATAATAATAGGAGCTCCTATCCATGCATCTTCTAACGGCAGTTACGAGTTTGGGTCTCGGGGGCAGCAGCCAAAGGCGGGCCCGACCACACTGCAAAAACTGAAATCTAAGTAAGATGAAATATCTCAAATAAGTGTGATATTTGCTTATTTTCTGTCCGGTAAGATAATTCTTCTCACTAAGCAGATTTTATGTTAGAGTCTTTTACTTGTTTTAAGGGTTTTGCTCCTAAATGATCTCAGTAAGATATTACAGCTTGTTTCCGACATTTTATGACCTATATTGAGTAAAATATGCTTGAAACTATTTTTGTCCAAGTGTCCAAAACACACCCAGCAATGGTGCACAGGAAGGCGGGGAAGAAGAGGGGAAAAGGTGGCCAAAATGTTCAAAAGTCCCAATTGTGTCCAAAATACCTCCCCGGGGTTCCAGTCCCACGAGTCCCGCCGACCGGCCACACAAATCTCGGGATACAAAAAATGTCCAAAACGCACCCAGAAAAGTCCCACGGGAAGTCCGCCAAAATTTTCAAAATACCTACCCAGGTTCGAGTCCCAACCGGGTTCGAGTTTGAGTGCACACTCGAACTCGGGTGGGACTTTTGAATATTTCCCCGACTTTTCTCACTTTTTCCGCACCTTTGGGGCGCGTTTTGGACATTCTGGGCATCCCGGCCGGCAGCGGAACTTGTGGGACTCGAACCTGTGTAGGTATTTTGAACATTTTTGGGACTTATGCTGACTTTTCCAACTTTCATCCCCCCTCCCCATGGGACTCGGCTGGGTGTGTTATGGACATTTTGGGCATCCCAGGACTTGCTCGGCCATACATAAGATTTTATGTTAGAGTGTTTTACTTGTTTTATGTGTTTAGGTCCTGAATGATCTCAGTAAGATATTACAGCTTGTAGCTGAGATTTGATGACCTATATTGAGTAAAACATGCTTGAAACTAGAATATCAACTGTTGCAAAGCTGTGTCATCAACACTCACAAGTATAAAACTACTTTTTAAAGTAAGAATTTCTTATTTCAAGAATGTAAAACAAAATCATGACTTTGACACAATTGTTTCTCATATTAAAACAGATGACAGCCAAATAGACTTTGCCGTTTTATTTTCAATGAAACAATAGAAAATACGTACTCGTATAGTAGTACACTTGTTATTAGTGGGAATATACTTATTTTAAGGTATTTTTGGGTTCATTGAAGTAAGCTAATTTTGCTTGTTTTGGAAAGTCTTGACAAGCCAAATTTTCTTGTTCTATTGGCAGATAATAGGGCCTGCGGTCCCTATTGAAACTGCTGTGTTTTATTATTATTCCGCACCTACGCGCTGTAATTTGACCCCCTTAACATGCTTCAAAACTCACCAAATTTGACACACGTCGGTATAGCAAACCTTCCCAACATATTAAGCAACCAATCCCCCAAAATAAAAAATTGCGCTCTAGCGCCCCCTAGGAAAAAATTACAGACAAAACTGCATGTAACTTCTGTTAGGAATGTCATAGCGACATGAAACAAAAACTCCTATGTAGGTCTGACTTAGACCCAATTTTCATACACTCACTTCTTTCAGCAAAAATCTACAGGAAGTTGGCAAAAAAACCCTTCAAAATAAAATTTTCGCAAAAAATGCAATTTTTGCCTCTTTGCGCTGTAATTTGACCCCTTTTAAAATGCTTCAAAAGTCACCAAACTTGGCGCACACATAAGGACTGGCGATTATTGCAATCTAATGAAAAAAAACCAAACTCCATAACTCCAAATTGCGCTCTAGCGCTATTTTTGAATAAAACACTGAAAAAACTGCTCCTAGGAAGAAAACACAGACAAAATTGCTTGTAACTTCCGGTAAGAATGTCGGAGAGACATGAAACAAAAACCTCTATGTAGGTCTCGCTTAGACCTACATTTCATAGATTGACAACCCCCAACAAAAATCAACAGGAAGTTTGCAATCCCCCCTTCAAAACAAAAGTTTTGTAAAAACCGGTCACCTTTCTTCAAACATTATCTCCTCAGAGTGCGTTTGTTGTTTTGGCTTCAAACTCGCACAGGAGAGAGATTGAACCCTTCTGATTAAAAGTATAGAACAGGGTTTTGATAAGTTCTCAGGTTTTGATTTTACGCGCCTTCAAAGAACCCCTGTGCAAAGTCTCCTAAAAAATGTCATTTTTGCCTCTTTGAGCTGTTATTTGACCCCCTTAAAATGCGTCTAAACTCACCAAACCTGACACACACATCAGGTCTAGCAAAAATTGCAATCTGATGAAAAAACCTAACCTCAAAACGCAAAATTGCGCCCTACCGCCCCCCCTAGGAATACAACACAGACAAACTGCTCCTAGGAAGAAAACACAGACAAAACTGCTTGTAACTTCCGGTAGGAATGTCAGAGAGACATGAAACAAAAAACACTATGTAGGTCTCACTTAGACCTACATTTTAATAATCGACAACCTTCAGCAAAAATCAACAGGAAGTTTGCAATCCCCCCTTCAAAACAAAAGTTTTGTAAAAACCGGTCACCTTTCTTCAAACATTATCTCCTCAGAGTGCGTTTGTTGTTTTGGCTTCAAACTCGCACAGGAGAGAGATTGAACCCTTCTGATTAAAAGTATAGAACAGGGTTTTGATAAGTTCTCAGGTTTTGATTTTACGCGCCTTCAAAGAACCCCTGTGCAAAGTCTCCTAAAAAAATGTCATTTTTGCCTCTTTGAGCTGTTATTTGACCCCCTTAAAATGCGTCTAAACTCACCAAACTTGACACACACATCAGGTCTAGCAAAAATTGCAATCTGATGAAAAAACCTAACCTCAAAACGCAAAATTGCGCTCTACCGCCCCCCCTAGGAATACAACACGGACAAACTGCTCCTAGGAAGAAAACACAGACAAAACTGCTTGTAACTTCCGGTAAGAATGTCGGAGAGACATGAAACAAAAACCTCTTTGTAGGTCTCGCTTAGACCTACATTTCATAGATTGACAACCCCCAACAAAAATCAACAGGAAGTTTGCAATCCCCCCTTCAAAACAAAAGTTTTGTAAAAACCGGTCACCTTTCTTCAAACATTATCTCCTCAGAGTGCGTTTGTTGTTTTGGCTTCAAACTCGCACAGGAGAGAGATTGAACCCTTCTGATTAAAAGTATAGAACAGGGTTTTGATAAGTTCTCAGGTTTTGATTTTACGCGCCTTCAAAGAACCCCTGTGCAAAGTCTCCTAAAAAATGTCATTTTTGCCTCTTTGAGCTGTTATTTGACCCCCTTAAAATGCGTCTAAACTCACCAAACTTGACACACACATCAGGTCTAGCAAAAATTGCAATCTGATGAAAAAACCTAACCTCAAAACGCAAAATTGCGCCCTACCGCCCCCCCTAGGAATACAACACGGACAAACTGCTCCTAGGAAGAAAACACAGACAAAACTGCTTGTAACTTCCGGTAAGAATGTCGGAGAGACATGAAACAAAAACCTCTATGTAGGTCTCGCTTAGACCTACATTTCATAGATTGACAACCCCCAACAAAAATCAACAGGAAGTTTGCAATCCCCCTTCAATACAAAAGTTTTGTAAAAACCGGTCACCTTTCTTCAAACATTATCTCCTCAGAGTGCGTTTGTTGTTTTGGCTTCAAACTCGCACAGGAGAGAGATTGAACCCTTCTGATTAAAAGTATAGAACAGGGTTTTGATAAGTTCTCAGGTTTTGATTTTACGCGCCTTCAAAGAACCCCTGTGCAAAGTCTCCTAAAAAATGTCATTTTTGCCTCTTTGAGCTGTTATTTGACCCCCTTAAAATGCGTCTAAACTCACCAAACTTGACACACACATCAGGTCTAGCAAAAATTGCAATCTGATGATAAAACCTAACCTCAAAACGCAAAATTGCGCCCTACCGCCCCCCTAGGAATACAACACGGACAAACTGCTCCTAGGAAGAAAACACAGACAAAACTGCTTGTAACTTCCGGTAGGAATGTCAGAGAGACATGAAACAAAAAACACTATGTAGGTCTCACTTAGACCTACATTTTAATAATCAACATACTTTAGCAAAAATCAACAGGAAGTTTGATATTTTCACTTCAATACAACAACTGCATTACTTTCACAATGCATTATGTTCTCAAAATAGTGGCTCCAAGGCGTCTTCTACCGCTTATCCGGCCGTGGGTCTCGGGGGCAGCAGCCAAAGGCGGACCCGACCAACGCTGCTTGCAACTTTAATGTTTCTTGTTTTTGAACACTGACTTTTTGCATTGGAACTACTGAATCGTATGATAATTTAAATGCCACATTTATTCCTCGTTCACGTCGCACAGAAACACGAAATAAGCGCGGTGTTGTTTTTTTGCCGTGCAGGCAGTTTGCAGAAGCCTGCGGCCAGGCGCTGGATGTGAACGAACGTCTGATCAAGGAGGACCAGCTGGAGTACCAGGAGGAGATGAGGGCTCACTACAGGGACATGCTGAGCGAGCTGTCGGCCATCATGAACGAGCAGGTCGCCACAAACACATCCATTGTCTTCGGCTGAGACATCTTCCATTTTCTCCACGCTCACGTCACAACATTGTTGTCATTTCTTTTCCACCCTGCAGCTGCAAAAACGTGTTCTCGCCTCCAGCGCCACTTCTCTCTCTAACAGCTCTCTTTCCACTCTGTCTAAGACTGGTATGTCTTTTCTCAGTTCCACTCATTCCTGCTTCTTCATCGTGCATGTCTACACACACACACACACACACACACACACACACACACACACTGGTTATCATTTGGAATGGGGACCAAGTTCACTGCAAAAACTGAAATCTAAGTAGGATTAAAAATCTCAAATAAGGGTGATATTTGCTTATTTTCAGTCTTATAAGATAATTCTTCTCACTAAGCAGATTTTATGTTTTACCTGTTTTAAGGGTTTTGGTCCTAAATGATCTCAGTAAGATATTACAGCTTGTTGCTGAGATTTGATGACCTATATTGAGTAAAACATGCTTGAAACTAGAATATCAACTGTTGCAAAGCTGTGTCATCAACACTCACAAGTATAAAACTACTTTTTAAAGTAAGAATTTCTTATTTCAAGAATGTAAAACAAAATCATGACTTTGACACAATTGTTTCTCATATTAAAACAGATGACAGCCAAATAGACTTTGCCGTTTTATTTTCAATGAAACAATAGAAAATACGTACTCGTATAGTAGTACACTTGTTATTAGTGGGAATATACTTATTTTAAGGTATTTTGGGGTTCATTGAAGTTAGCTAATTTTGCTTGTTTTGGAAAGTCTTGACAAGCCAAATTTTCTTGTTCTATTAGCAGATAATAGGGCCTGCGGTCCCTATTGAAACTGCTGTGTTTTATTATTATTCCGCACCTACGCGCTGTAATTTGACTCCCTTAACATGCTTCAAAACTCACCAAATTTGACACACGTCGGTATAGCAAACCTTCCCAACATATTAAGCAACCAATCCCCCAAAATAAAAATTGCGCTCTAGCGCCCCCTAGGGAAAAATTACAGACAAAACTGCATGTAACTTCTGTTAGGAATGTCATAGCGACATGAAACAAAAACTCCTATGTAGGTCTGACTTAGACCCAATTTTCATACACTCACTTCTTTCAGCAAAAATCTACAGGAAGTTGGCAAAAACCCCTTCAAAATAAAATTTGCGCAAAAAATGCAATTTTTGCCTCTTTGCGCTGTAATTTGACCCCTTTTAAAATGCTTCAAAAGTCACCAAACATGGCGCACACATAAGGACTGGCGATTATTGCAATCTAATGAAAAAAAACAAACTCCATAACTCCAAATTGCGCTCTAGCGTTATTTTTGAATAAAACACTGAAAAAACTGCTCCTAGGAAGAAAACACAGACAAAATTGCTTGTAACTTCCGGTAAGAATGTCGGAGAGACATGAAACAAAAACCTCTATGTAGGTCTCGCTTAGACCTACATTTCATAGATTGACAACCCCCAACAAAAATCAACAGGAAGTTACCTGTATCTCATCTTTTTTGTAAGGGGCGCTGGAAGCCGGCAGACCCGTCAGCGATCCTGTTCTGTCTCCCTGTAATGTTTGATCTTGAATGGGATTGTGCTGAAAATTTTAATTTTCCTGAAGGAACTCTCCTGACGGAATAAATAAAGTACTATCTAATCTAATCTAATCTAAATTTCCTCATCAGCGAATCTTTCATCCTCGCTCAAATTAATGGGGAAGTTGTCGCTTTCTTGGTCCGAATCGCTCTTGCTGCTGGTGGCCATGATTGTAAACAGTGTTCAGATGTGAGGAGCTCTACAACCAGTGACATCACGTGCACATCGTCTGCTACTTCCGGTACAGGCAAGGCTTTTTTATTAGCGACCAAAAGTTGCGAACTTTATCGCCGATGTTCTCTACTAAATCCTTTCAGCAAAAATATGGCAATATCACGAAATGATCAAGTATGACACAGAGAATGGACCTGCTATCCCCGTTTAAATAAGAACATCTCATTTCAGTAGGCCTTTAAATGTTAAAGCAAATCCTCCAGAGCAGAGAGTGCAGTACCAGCTACAGCCCAGCAGTCCGCTATTATCGGACATCTCTATTATATAGTGTTATATATTTTTGGGGGAAAAAGAAACACAAACTTGACTTATGATTTCAAAGCAAGTTATCCATTAATTTGTACGTTAAAAAATCAGAAGCGACGAAACTAATCTTGGAGTAGCGGGGAAAGGGAAAACTGCCCTGTAAGCTTTGTCTACTTACAGTCTCACAGATTCACGCTAGAATCCAGTTGCGCAGATGACTGGGTTTTTAATGTTTTCACAGTTCTCCAATAGATACTTTTGTGTTGACTTTTCAGTCGCTCCAATCCTCCTTGTCCCCACGGCACGGCACAAGAGCCAATCGTGCAGTTTTTAACAAAGGTTTTAATGTACATAGGTTTTATCAAAAGTCTTTCTCCCCCAGAACGTGACTTTTCAGTCACGTCCGTATCCTCTCTCCCCTCCTGCTCCCGACCGCTTACTGTTAAAGACAACAGATGACTGGATTAACCAGTACCACCTGTGCAATCTTAATCATCTACCAGCTGCGTCTCGCCGTCAGCACATGCCACGCCCCCATCCAATGGCGCTCTGTTTTCAGCACCCTGTACAGAGGTGGTGACCTTTGCTCCTGCAGGAAGATGCTGGCCACATCTTCCTCCACAGTGGCCAGCCACATCATTTTAATGTTTCAATCTAACGTGGCCCTCCACATCCTTTACCTGACCTGCGGATGCCTGAAAATGATGGCATCAATAATCGCTTTTACTTAATTTGCTCTTTCAATTGTAACAGAAAAATGGTATGTTCTGCATGAAATTGCATATCTTTTCAACTTTAATTTGTCTAATAATGCAACAAATATTTTTTTTTTTTATAAAGTGTATAATTGTTTGTAAAAAATAAATACAAATGTACTTATTGACACCTTGAATTATGGATTTCAAAGCAAGTTATCCATTAAGACTGGGTTTTTAATGTTTTCACAGTTCTCCAATAGATACTTTCTTGTTGACTTTTTAGTCGCTCCAATCCTCCTTGTCCCCACGGCACGGCACAAGAGCCAATCGTGCAGTTTTTAACAAAGGTTTTAATGTACATAGGTTTTATCAACAGTTTTTCTCCCCCAGAACGTTTTCAGTCACGTCCGTATCCTCTCCCCCCTCCTGCTCCCGGCCGCTTACTGTTAAAGACAACAGATAATTGGATTAACACGTACCACCTGTGCAATCTTAATCATCTACCAGCTGCGTCTCGCCGTCAGCACATGCCACGCCCCCATCCAATGACGCTCTGTTTTCAGCATCCTGGACAGAGGCGGTGACCTTTTCTCCAGCAAGCGCGCTGATCACATTCCCTTTCCACATGCTCAGTCAGCATTATAAACAGCCCAGCTGAATTTGCACACAATCTAACCTCCGTTTTGTTTGTGTGTCCAGATTCCTCACTCAAGGCAACCCGGAACGGAGCGCCACAGCGGCTTCTGAACGGCTAAAAGGCCAACAGGAAGTCGAGGGAACCTCGCCATTGTGCTTGTTTGTGGTAGAAGAAGACAAAAGAAAGAAGAAGTGTGTCGACCGTGCTCGTGCTCGTCTTGCTATTGTCCTGTCGTTGAACATCGCCGGGGATCAACCCCGGGGTTGGTTCTGTTTGTTTTGGTTGTAGAAGAGTCGGCATCGTCAGCTTAAACACTGACAAGCGAAAACATGCTACTTAAAAGACCCTTTAGAGTACAGCGACCTTACCGGGGCTGGAGCTGCCTTCAGCATCTTCACGCGTCCTTTACCAAAACTTTCCTGGTGCATTTTCAACTTTTTTCAAGAAGAAATCTGTCTTTTCTTCACAAAAAACAAAAAAAGCTGACAGAAAAGAGCTGAACGCGCCTCCAGTCGGTGTTTTGAATGTAGAGCAGCGCCACAGTGCTAATTTGTATCCTTTGCTAACATGACCCAAATATCAGCTTGCCCACTTTCAAGCGGAAACCGTTCAAACAAAAACAAAAATAGTTATGTTTTGTAACATTTTTAACGGTGCAAGATGCATCGTTGCTGTTATTATTTACTGTTTTGAATTGTATATAAGAAATATTAATATTTAAAAACATTTGAAATGTTCCTTTTTTTAATGAAATATACATATAAATATTTGTTTAGCTGACTTAAAAAAGTTTTATGTATAACATTTCAATAAAAATTTGTTAACGAGTGATTAGTGGGTGACACATTTTGTGTTTTCTGGTCTATTTTTGCAGTTTTTTTGTTACTCACAAAAACAAAAGCATTTATAACTCCTACAGTCTTTTTCACAAAAAAATAGGTATCATAAGTAGTACTACCATATTGGTGGTAGTATTATTACTGTAAGTACACATTGTATGTTTACATTATAGTTACAGTACATATCAATCATCAATCAATGTTTACTTATATAGCCCTAAATCACTAGTGTCTCAAAGGGCTGCACAAACCACCACGACATCCTCGGTAGGCCCACATAAGGGCAAGGAAAACTCACACCCAGTGGGACGTCGGTGACAATGATGACTATGAGAGAACCTTGGAGAGGAGGAAAGCAATGGATGTCGAGCGGATCTAACATGATACTGTGAAAGTTCAATCCACAATGGATACAACACAGTCGCGAGAGTCCAGTCCAAAGCGGATCCAAGACACAGCAGCGAGAGTCCCGTTCACAGCGGAGCCAGCAGGAAACCATCCCAAGCGGAGGCGGACCAGCAGCGCAGAGATGTCCCCAGCCGATACACAGGCGAGCAGTACATGGCCACCGGATCGGACCGGACCCCCTCCACACGGGAGAGTGGGACATAGAAGAAAAAGAAAAGAAACGGCAGATCAACTGGTCTAAAAAGGGAGTCTATTTAAAGGCTAGAGTATACAAATGAGTTTTAAGGTGAGACTTAAATGCTTCTACTGAGGTGGCATCTCGAACTGTTACCGGGAGGGCATTCCAGAGTACTGGAGCCCGAATGGAAAATGCTCTATAGCCCGCAGACTTTTTTTGGGCGTTGGGAATCACTAGTAAGCCGGAGTCCTTTGAAGGCAGATTTCTTGCCGGGACATATGGTACAATACAATCGGCAAGATAGGATGGAGCTAGACCGTGTAGTATTTTATACGTAAGTAGTAAAACCTTAAAGTCACATCTTAAGTGCACATAGTAATGTTCTCGTCGAAAAAGACCTCAACGGCAGAGTGGGCGGATAGAAGCTCCACAACTGTGGTGTGGTTTCTTTTCCCGAGGTGCAAAGCGACTGGATCGGACAACGGTCGAAGGTAAAAACATTATTTGATTTAAAATACTACACGGTTTAGCTCCAGCCTATCTTGCCGATTGTATTGTACCATATGTCCCGGCAAGAAATCTGCCTTCAAAAGACTCCGGCTTATTAGTGATTCCTAGAGCCCAAAAAAAGTCTGCGGGCTATAGAGCGTTTTCCGTTCGGGCTCCAGTACTCTGGAATGCCCTCCCGGTAACAGTTCGAGATGCTACCTCAGTAGAAGCATTTAAGTCTCACCTTAAAACTCATCTGTATACTCTAGCCTTTAAATAGACCTCCTTTTTAGACCAGTTGATCTGCCGCTTCTTTTCTTTCTCCTATGTCCCCCCCTCCCTTGTGGAGGGGGTCCGGTCCGATGACCATGGATGAAGTACTGGCTGTCCAGAGTCGAGACCCAGGATGGACCGCTCGTCGGGACCCAGGATGGACCGCTCGCCTGTATCGATTGGGGACATCTCTACGCTGCTGATCCGCTTGAGATGGTTTCCTGTGGACGGGACTCTCGCTGCTATCTTGGATCCGCTTGAACTGAACTCTCGCGGCTGTGTTGGAGCCACTATGGATTGAACTTTCACAGTATCATGTTAGACCCGCTCGACATCCATTGCTTTCGGTCCCCTAGAGGGGGTGGGGGGTTGCCCACATCTGAGGTCCTCTCCAAGGTTTCTCATTGTCAGCATTGTCACTGGCGTCCCACTGGATGTGAATTCTCCCTGCCCACTGGGTGTGAGTTTTCCTTGCCCTTTTGTGGGTTCTTCCGAGGATGTTGTAGTCGTAATGATTTGTGCAGTCCTTTGAGACATTTGTGATTTGGGGCTACATAAATAAACATTGATTGATTGAAACTCTCAAAAAAGTAAACAAACAAAAGGCGCTCACAGGGAGGTACAAAAACTTGGCTGAGAAAACAAAAATTGTGCTTAGGCAAAACTATGGACATAAACTAAAACTTGCACAATGGCAGAAATATGAACAACTAAAACGAAAACACTTACAGTGACCGAGAAAAAGGGTATGAAAAAGGCAGCATGGATATCACGGGTTTGTCGAGATGGTGATGTCGCCAGGCTGACTACCTGGCAACTGGGGCTTAAATAATACTATGGTGATTGAAAACAGGTGCGTGACATGGGTGGGGACAGGTGAGAACTAATGGGTTGGCATGGAAACAAGGAAGTGCAAAAACAGGAAACAATGGAGTCTTAAGCAAAACAGAACAGAACTAAACAAAACATGATCACAAGACATGACAAACGGTCACAAAGGCGGAAGAAGGCTGCAGCAAAGTTGGGCCCCCAATTGTCTTGGTCTCCATGCCATTGGACCCTGGTCTTCTCTTTGCCAAGGACAGTGTGGTGGCTATCTGTGCACAAGTCTCCCCACTTTAAGAGATTCCACGCACAGTTCCGAGTGATCGCCGCCGCCGACGAGTAATCTTTTAGTGTAAATCGCGACTCATACATAAATGAACACTAAAGTCACTAACGATAAAGTTCATAGGATCGGATCGGGGGCTGAAATGTGCCTCTTTGAAACTGATCGGCTAATGAGAACACCGGCTCGAATTTGAGAGCAATTGGCAACAAATGTGTCGTCCATCCACAGTGAGAAGCGCGTTCCAAGATTTTAATACATACGTTTCTTCCAGGTAACATTATCACTGAAGGACTAGAGGAAAAGGAATGCCTAAACATGCTACACACACCGAGTAGGACGACACAAGAAGCTAACCGCTAAATCTTCAATGTAAACTAGAGGGATCGATCCAGATGTCGATACTCAGTATAGTATCAGTATATAAACAACGCTAAATATCGTCGTGGAAGTCGCTTCCTAGCGGTCCAACTGACAGACACGTCACAGGATCCCTGATTGCAAGTTGTAACAAAGTTTTGATGTTCATATGTTTTTGAAAACAGTTTTCTCATCCCAGAACGTGACTGAAAAGTCACGTCCGTATCCTCTCTCCTCTTCTGCTCCCGGCCGCTTACTGTTAAAGACAACAGGTGATTAGATTAACACGTAACACCTGTGAAAGCTAATCACCTGCCAGCTGTGTCTCGCCGTCAGCACATGCCCCGCCCCTGCCCCGATGGTGCTCGACCTCAGTGCCATGGACAGCGGCGGTGACTTTTCCTACTGCAAGTAGCGCTGACTACACCTACCCCCACAATGTGTTTGTTTTCTTGTTTTTATTATTACAAAATTATTTTTTGTTTTTTGATATTGTTTAAGTCTTTGGTTACAGAGAGGCGTTGAATAGGAGCTAATAGTAGTGTTTGCTTTGGTTTAGTTATTGTGCATTAACCGCTTTATTTTGTCGAAACAAATGTACGTAGCATTCAATACCGCACGTTTGAAACATCATCAGATTCACGACAATATTAGCAAATTCCAAGTTTAATAAGATAACCCAGTGGTTCTCCAACTTTTCCCGCCAAGATCCGCCTCAGGAAAAACGTGGCTCTCTAAGTACCACCATAATGACCAACATTAAAACACAGTAGCATAGTAGGCCTAAGTAGTAATTGAAAACAAGACAGAGGTTTTATTTTACAAGTATAGTTTATATTTTTGGGGCCACTGTAACGTCAGACACACTTTGAACGGTAAGACGGGGTTTGAATATAGGAAAATAAAACACTTTTACGTGAATAATGAAGCGTGCCACTAGAGGGAGCCCCAAACAGTTTGAGAATCACCGAGATAAGCTTTATAAAAGTGTGTCACTGTGTTTACTTTAGTTACTTGCTATAAAACACGTTCAGTCTAATCTAATCTGTTGTCAAAGTATCCGATCGGGACTCGAAATCTGAGGACAAATAATCGTATCAAGGTTAGAAAAGTTGATACAGGTACAGAACTTATCAAGGACATAACATACAGTATTACAATCACTAAATACGAGAATTACATTTTATTTGTTTTTTTTAAAGAACAACTATGTTCTTTAAAAATGATCGTTCCTACCAGCAGCTTCACCTTCAACTAGAGATGTCTGATAATGGATTTTTTGCCGATATTCCGATATTGTCCAACTCTTAATTACCGATTCCGATATATACCGATACATACTGTACAGTCGTGGAATTAACACATTATTATGCTCGCCCGTTGATGCTTTTTATTCAAACAAAACACACCGTAGTGCTTAGAAAGTCACATTTGGGAGTAAACAAAAATAATGTAGAAAACCATCAATCAATCAATCAATCAATGTTTATTTATATAGCCCTAAATCACAAATGTCTCAAAGGACTGCACAAATCATTACGACTACAACATCCTCGGAAGAACCCACAACTCACATCCAGTGGGACGCCAGTGACAATGCTGACTATGAGAAACCTTGGAGAGGACCTCAGAAGTGGGCAACCCCCCCTCTCTAGGGGACCGAAAGCAATGGATGTCGAGCGGGTCTAACATGATACTGTGAAAGTTCAATCCATAGTGGCTCCAACACAGCCGCGAGAGTTCAGTTCAAAGCGGATCCAAGACAGCAGCGAGAGTCCCGTCCACAGGAAACCATCCCAAGCGGAGGCGGATCAGCAGCGTAGAGATGTCCCCAACCGATACAGGCGAGCGATCCATCCTGGGTCTCGACTCTGGACAGTCAGTACTTCATCCATGGTCATCGGACCGGACCCCCTCCACAAGGGAGGGGGGGACATAGGAGAAAAAAGAAAAGAAGCGGCAGATCAACTGGTCTAAAAAGGAGGTTTATTTAAAGGCTAGAGTATACAGATGAGTTTTAAGGTGAGACTTAAATGCTTCTACTGAGGTAGCATCTCGAACTGTTACCGGGAGGGCATTCCAGAGTACTGGAGCCCGAACGGAAAACGCTCTATAGCCCGCAGACTTTTTTTGGGCTCTAGGAATCACTAATAAGCCGGAGTCTTTTGCACAAAACCAAGTACAATATTTGTTATAAAAGCTCATTAAAATATAAACAATAAAAAAAGAAAACAGTAATCTGGGTTTAAAATGAGACGAATAAGAATATTTAACATCATCCGAATGACGAACTGATTTGGTGACTAAGTACTAAAAAAGTATTCTTTGTTATTTGACTTGTACAGTAATAAACGTGCCTTTGCCTTTACAGTAAAGTAGTCGTTCCTAAGAGGTACGTCAGATAAATGCTTTAGAGACAGAAGTGGCCCTGATAATGGATTTTTTGCCGATATTCCGATATTGTCCAGCTCTTAATTACCGATTCCGATATCAACCGATACCGATATATACCGTACAGTCGTGGAATTAGGCCCGCCATTGATGCTTTTTATTTCGACAAAACACACCATAACGCTCAGAAAGTCACATTTGGGAGTAAACAAAAATAATGTAGACACCCAAGTACGATATTTGTTATAAAAGCTCATTAAAATATAAACAATAAAAAAAGAAAACAGTAATCTGGGGTTAAAAATGAGACAAATAAGAATATTTAACATCATCCGAACGATGAACTGATTTGGTGACTAAGTACTAAAAAAGTATTCTTTGTTATTCGACTTGTAGAGTAATAAACGCGCCTTTGCCTTTACAGTAAAGTAGTCGTTCCTAAGAGGTACGTCAGACTCCCTTTTTAGACCAGTTGATCTGCCGTTTCTTTTCTTTTTCTTCTATGTCCCACTCTCCCTTGTGGAGGGGGTCCGGTCCGATCCGGTGGCCATGTACTGCTTGCCTGTGTATCGGCTGGGGGACATCCGCCTCCGCTTGGGATGGTTTCCTGCTGGCTCCGCTATGAACGGGACTCTCGCTGCTGTGTTGGATCCGCTTTGGACTGGACTCCCGCGACTGTGTTGGATCCATTGTGGATTGAACTTTCACAGTATCATGTTAGACCCGCTCGACATCCATTGCTTTCCTCCTCTCCAAGGTTCTCATAGTCATCATTGTCACCGACGTCCCACTGGGTGTGAGTTTTTCCTTGCCCTTATGTGGGCCTACCGAGGATGTCGTAGTGGTTTGTGCAGCCCTTTGAGACACTAGTGATTTAGGGCTATAGAAGTAAACATTGATTGATTGATTGATAAATGCTTTAAAGACAGAAGTGGCCCCCTGTGGTGCATTCAGAACCACCGAGCTGGATGTGGTTTCAGATCTAGGAGCCCCCCTGCTTAGTTTTCCAGAAACAAAACCCGGCCGGCTGCTGATGAATAAATAAAAGCTCCTCCCCGAGGGCTGATCCACAGAGCGCTCGAGTCCTGGCCGCCGAGATCCGGCCTCGGATTGTGTGCACCTGGAGGAAAATGAGCGTGTTGGAAGCCCAGCAGCACCATGAGTCACCACCTAATCCTCCAGTGTTTGGTAAGCCCTGGTTCTGGCAACGCAGCAGCAGCACCATGGAGAGCACCCGCACCTTGGCTCGGGTCATCATGGAGATGCGGCAGGAGATCAAGAAGCTGGAGGCTGAGAACAGAGCGCTGCGCCAGGACCAGGACCAGGACCAGGACCAGGAAGTATCTGTGGTGATGGAGGAAAACCCTTCTGGGAATCTCAGGAGGAATACATCTGCTCCCATCCTGAAGAAACTCCAAGGTATGTTTCTATCCATGTATCCACAAACCCCGTTTCCATATGAGTTGGGAAATTGTGTTGGAATTTGACGTGACAAAGAAGTTGGGAAAGGTGGCAAAAAATACTGATAAAGTTGAGGAATGCTCATCAAACACTTATAAGGAACATCCCACAGGTGTGCAGGCTAATTGGGAACAGGTGGGTGCCATGATTGGGTATACAATCAGCTTCCATGAAATGCTAAGTAATTCACAAACAAGGACGGGGCGAGGGTCACCACTTTGTAAGCAAATTGCCGAACAGTTTTAGAACAACATTTCTCAACGAGCTATTGCAAGGAATTTAGGGATTTTACCATCTACGGTCCGTAAAGTCATCAAAAGGTTCAGAGAATATGGAGAAATCACTGCACGTAAGCGATGATATTACGGACTTTAATCTCTCAGGCGGTGCTGCATCAAAAACCGACATCAGTGTGTAAAGGATATCACCACGTGGGCTCAGGAACACTTCATAAAACCACTGTCAGTAACTACAGTGGTTTACAGGGGGCGGAATAGCTCGGTTGGTAGAGTGGCCGTGCCAGCAACTTGAGGGTTGCAGGTTCGATTCCCGCTTCCGCCATCCTAGTCACTGCCGTTGTGTCCTTGGGCAAGACACTTTACCCACCTGCTCCCAGTGCCACCCACACTGGTTTAAATGTAACTTAGATATTGGGTTTCACTATGTAAAGCGCTTTGAGTCACTAGAGAAAAGCGCTATATAAATATAATTCACTTCACTTCACTACAGTCGGTCGCTACATCTGTAAGTGCAAGTTAAAACTTTGCAATGCAAAGCGAAACCCATTTATCAACAACACCCAGGAACGCCGCCGGCTTGGCTGGGCCCGAGCTCACCTAAGATGGACTGATGCAAAGCGGAAAAGTGTTCTGTGGTCTGACGAGTCCACATTTCAAATTATATTTGGAAACGGCGGACGTGGTGTCCTCCGGAACAAAGAGGAAAATAACCATCCGGATTGTTATAGGCGCCAAGTTCAAAAGCCAGCATCTGTGATGGTATGGGGGTGCATTAGTGCCCAAGGCATGGGTAACTTACACATCTGTGAAGGCACCATTAATGCTGAAAGGTACATACAGGTTTTGGAGCAACATATGTTGTCATCCAAGCAACGTCATCATGGACGCCCCTGCTTATTTCAGCAAAACAATGCCGAGCCACGTGTTACAACAGAGTGGCTTCGTAGTAAAAGAGTGCGGGTTCTTTCCTGGCCCGCCTGCAGTCCAGACCTGTCTCCCATCGAAAATGTGTGGCGCATTATGAAGCGTAAAATACGACAGCGGACTGTTGAAGGACTGAAGCTCTACATAAAACAAGAATGGGAAAGACAATTAGTTTCCTCAGTTCCCAAACGTTTATTGAGTGTTGTTAAAAGAAAAGGTGATGTAACACAGCGGTGAACATGCCCTTTCCCAACTACGTTGGCATGTGTTGCAGCCGTGAAATTCTAAGTTAAAATTCTAGTTATTATTAGTTGCATTCAACTGAATATGGGTTGAAAATGATTCGCAAATCATTGTATTCCGTTTATATTTACATCTAACACAATTTCCCAACTCATATGGAAACAGGGTTCTTTATTTCTATATCTCACACGTTGCTGTCATCCCCCAGACAAGAAAGTGATGACAGTGCGGAGGTACTCTATAAACTCCAGCCTGCCTGCCGTCACCTCGTTGCTGGCAGACGAACGGCGAACGGACCCTGGTGGAATCCAGGAGGAGATCCCTCAGGGCACCGAGAGCCTCGCTAAGGTCTCATCCAGCGGTCTTGGGGACGACTCTGCCAGCGACAGGAAGTCCCTGCAGGTATATGTGCAGAAGAACAGGTCAGAAACAATCATGTCAATCACTTTAGATAGATAGATAGATAAATAGATAGTACTTTAATTATTCCGTCAGGAGAGTTCCTTCAGGAAAATTAAAATTTCCAGCACAATCCCATTCGAGATCAGACAAACATTACAGGGAGACAGAACAGGATCGCTGACGGGTCTGCCGGCTTCCAGCGCCCCTTACAAAAAGGATGACATACAGGTAAACAAGGGGCGTGGGGGGAAGAAAAAAAATAGAAGATTAAAATAAAATTTAAAAATCGGTCTTAGCCTAGGCCCTGGAGTGGGGGTGCAGACTGAGGCCAAGGGAAAAAAAAAATAAAAAATAAAAAAGCTCGGTAACACGACCAAAATATTAGAAACGGCTGTCAGGATGGAGAAATGCGTTTTTTACCGACACCAATTTATAACCAGTGAGACAGTTTGATATAGAAGTATAATACAACAGTGGTTGTTAAAATTGTCTTCAAAGTACAGTATACTTTTTTTTTTTTATGGGAGCTCCCTCCATCAGTGTGTGAATGTGGAAGTAGTGTCAAAGCACTTTGAGTACCTTGAAGGTAGAAAAGCGCTATACAAGTACAACCCATTTTATGCAGTTCTAGTTGGGCAACTCAGGTGCAGTACCCTACTAAATAAGGCAGATGGTGCTGTAAATAGTTGAACCTACTCAGTGGCCTGGTGCAGTGGTTCTCAAAAGGGGTACTTGAAGGTATTTTTAAAAAATATTCTAAAAACTAGCATTCAAAAATCCTTTATAAATATATTTATTGAATAATACTTCAACAAAATATGAATGTAAGTTCAAAAACTGTGGAAAAAAAAATGCAACAATGCGATATTCAGTGTTGACAGCTAGATTTTTTTGTGGACTGCAGCATTCGGGCGGAAGGCGGTGTACACCCTGGACACAGATAGACAGACAACATTCACACACTAAATTATCCAAAAACTTTCCGTTCTCCGAGGTCCCAGTGAACAGACAAGAGGCTGTCTTTGTTGCAACAAGCCAGAGGTTTGTAAAATTCCATTGTGTAAGTTGGGAGGGGGTTATATATTTTGATCCAAGAACTACCCAAGCTCGATCCAGGACCGGTCCAAGCCTGAGGCATCTTTTTCTTTAGTGTTAATGTGACCGAAAACAATGGCTTTTTACATACCCCCCCCCCCCCATTTCTTTAGAAACAGCTGTGTAAACAGTGAAAGTCCAAATAAAAAGAGGTGTCGTACAATCTTTCGCCAGAGCGTGCTGGCGACTGTACAAGAGTACAGCCCAGACGTTTCTCCTCAAATTGAGCCAAATTTAATTCTGTCTGTGCTGGCGACTGTACAAGAGTACAGCCCAGACGTTTCTCCTCAAATTGAGCCAAATTTAATTCTGTCTTTGTTTAATTCCTTGCTTCTTGTCTCGTTCAATAGATGTCATCAGTGTTTGAACCTGACAGTAATGGTACCAGTCTAGTGATTTAAGACGCTGCAACACATTAATACAATGAACTCATTGAAACATATATAGTACAGGCCACACCTTGGACACACCTTCTCATCTGATGTGTTTTTATTTATTTTCATGACTATTTACATTGTAGACATCAAAACTATGAACTTATCCAAAAACTTTCCATTTCTCCGAGGTCCCAGTGAACAGACAAGAGGCTGTCTTTGTTGCAACAAGCCAGAGGCTTGTAAAATTCCATTGTGTAAATTGGGAGGGGTTATATATTTCGATCCAAGAACTACCCAAGCTCGATCCAGGACCCGTCCAAGCCTGAGGCCTCTTTTTCTTTTGTGTTAATGTGACCGGCTGTTTACATACCCCCCATTTCTTTAGAAACAGCTGTTGTGTAAACAGTGAAAGTCCAAATAAAAAGAGGTGGCGTACAATCTTTCGCCAGAGCGTGCTGGCGACTGTATAAGAGTACAGCCCAGACTTTTCTCCTCAAATTGAGCCAAATGTAATTATGTCTGTGCTGGAGATTGTGCAAGAGTACAGCCCAGACGTTTCTCCTCAAATTGAGCCAAATTTAATTATGTCTGTGCTGGAGATTGTACAAGAGTACAGCCCAGACGTTTCTCCTCAAATTGAGCCAAATTTAATTATGTCTGTGCTGGAGATTGTACAAGAGTACAGCCCAGACTTTTCTCCTCAAATTGAGCCAAATGTAATTATGTCTGTGCTGGAGATGGTACAAGAGTACAGCCCAGACGTTTCTCCTCAAATTGAGCCAAATTTAATTATGTCTGTGCTGGAGATTGTACAAGAGTACAGCCCAGACGTTTCTCCTCAAATTGAGCCAAATTTAATTAAGTCTGTGCTGGAGATTGTACAGGAGTACAGTCCAGACGTTTCTCCTCAAATTGAGCCAAATTTAATTCTGTCTGTGTTTAATTCCTTGCTTCTTGTCTCGTTCAATAGATGTCATCAGTGTTTGAACCTGACAGTAATGGTACCAGTCTAGTGATTTAAGACGCTGCAACACATTAATACAATGAACTCATCGAAACATATATAGTACAGGCCACACCTTCTCATCCAATGTGTTTTCTTTATTTTCATGATTATTTACATTGTAGACATCAAAACTATGAATGAACATGTGGAGTTATGTACAAAAAAAAATGTGAAAAAACTGAAAACATGTTTTATATTCTAGTTTCTTCAAAATAACCACCCTTAGCTCTGATTACTTTTTCGCAGACACTTGGCATTCTCTTCATGAGCTGCAATGGTTTTCACTTCACAGGTGTGCTTCAAGCTCATGGAGAGAATGCCAAGAGTGTGCAAAGCAGTAACCAGAGCAAAAGGTGGCTATTTTGAAGAAAGCAGAACATGTGAGGATCCGTTGCCCGGATCATAGTTTGTTTACGTTTTGATTCACTTGTTTAAGTTGTGTTTCGGCACCCCTGTTGTGTGGAAGTCGCACACGTCACAAGAGACCGGCGTCCAGAGTTGAACAAAGTTTTAATACCTATCGATAGCTTTTCGCTATTTGACTTTTCAGTCTCTCAAAAGTATCTCCAACTCTCAAAGCCCTTCCTCCTCCCGCTGTTAAAGACAATAGGTGATTAGACCAGTGGTTCTCAAATGGGGGTACGCGTACCCCTGGGGGTACTTGAAGGTATGCCAAGGGGTACTTGAACTTTTTTTTAAATATTATAAAAATAGCAACAATTCAAAAATCCTTTATAAATATATTTATTGAATAATACTTCAACAAAATATGAATGTAAGTTCATAAACTGTGAAAAGAAATGCAACAATGCAATATTCAGTGTTGACAGCTAGATTTTTTTGTGGACTGCAGCATTCGGGCGGAAGGCGGTGTACACCCTGGACACAGATAGACAGACAACATTCACACACTAAATTATCAAAAAACTTTCCGTTCTCCGAGGTCCCAGTGAACAGACAAGAGGCTGTCTTTGTTGCAAAAACTGTGAAAAGAAATGCAACAATGCAATATTCAGTGTTGACAGCTTGATTTTTTGTGGACATGTTCCGTAAATATCGATTTTTTTTATTTAATTTTTTTGTAAAGAAATGGTTAGAATTAAGTTTGTGAATCCAGCTGGATCTCTATTACAATCCCCAAAGAGGGCACTTTAAGTTGATGATTACTTCTATGTGTAGAAATCTTCATTTATAATTTAATCACTTGTTTATTTTTCAACCATTTTTTTTGTTATTTTTATATATTTTTTTCCAAATATTTCAAGAAATACCACCACAAATGAGCAATATTTTCCACTGTTATACAATTTAACAAATCAAAAACTGGTGACATAGTGCTGTATTTTACTTCTTCATCTCTTTTTTTCAACCAAAAATGCTTTGCTCTAATTAGGGGGTGCTTGAATTAAAAAAAAATGTTCACAGGAGGTACATCACTGAAAAAAGGTTGAGAACCACTGGATTAGACAACTCGTACCACCTGGGAAATCTAATCACCTGTTCAGCTGTCCTCAGCATCCTTGGACAGGGACGGCGACCTCCGCTCCCGCAGGCAGCGCTGGCCACCCCTCCCTCCACAATAACAAATGTCCCTATATTAAATGTGCATTAGGTTGAAGTTCTAAGTGTCCAATTTGTCCCTGCAGAGCCAAGATGAAGACGGTCACCTTCCTTCTACCAGTGGAGGACATTTACACCAACAAACCAGCTCAGCACTCCAAAATCTCTGCTACTGATTCCTGAAAAAAAAAAAAGAACCAACCAGCAATAATCCTAATGGGGTCAGACTCTTCTTTGCACTGCAGGTCAACTTCTTTCAGGCTCCGAAGGTGATTTTATCCGAGCAAACAAAGCGTGGACTCCGGTTACACGCGATGAGACACAGGATCCTGCACACACAGGATCACATGTCTTCTGCTCAAGTGCTTCTGGAACACGTTTGTGCTCACCGACTCGGGCCGATTTATTATTTAGGCCGCTAAAGTCCCATAAAAAGGGGTCACGTGTGACCTGTTTGTTGATACTCTCGCAGGACACAACATTAGGCACGCCTGAGTTGCCTTTTATGACAAGAATTTTACCTCCAGATTGTTCTGATCGACACATTATATTGAAAGGTCCCAATATGATAAGTATTGACAATAGAAATCGAGCAATATTATACATTTTAGAAAAACTGTTTGAGGTTTTTTAAATTATATTAGTTTTAGAAGAAAAACACTGAAGAGGGTTTGTGTATTTTTTTTAGAGTAAATTGTTTTGACGATTATTATTTTCATTAAGAAATAAATACAATACAAATAAATGCTTCCTGATAACAAAAATGTCTTATATTGCGTAATAATATAATTAATTTATAGTGCAATATTATATATTTTCTATAAATTGATCTTTAGTGATTGAGGTTTTTTTAAATTATATTTTACATGAAAAACACTGAAGAGGGGTTGCATTTATCTTATATGTCCTCATTTTAAAAGTAAATAGTTTGAACAATTATTACTTTCATTAATAAATACATAAATAAAATACAAATAAATGCTACATAATAACAAAATGACTGACATCATTTTGTCTTATATTACATGATAATATAATTGATTTACACTGCAATATTATCGGTTTTCCAAAAACTGATCTTTAGTGATTGAGGTTCTTTCCAATTTTTTTACAATTATATTTTAGATTAAAAAAAAACACTGAAGAGGGTTTGTGTATTTTGTTTTTTAGATTTCTTCATTTTAAGAGTAAATTGTTTTAACAGTTATTAATAATTGACAAGTATTACTTTCGTTGATAAATAAATAAATAAAATGCAAATAAATGTCAGGTAATAACAAAAATGGCTTACATCAATTTGTCTTATATTACGGAATAATATAATGGAATTACAAGTCAATATTATTGATTTTTAAAAAACTGATCTTTAGTGATTTGAGTGTTTTGTTTTTTTAGATCATATTAATTTTAGATGAAAAACACTGAAGAGGGTTTGTGTATGTTTTTTTTTTAGATGTCTTCATTTTAGGAGTAAACTGTTTAACAATTAATAAAAAAATTGACAATTATTTTCATTAATAAATAAATAAAATACGAATAAATGCTACTTAAAACAAAAATGGCTGACATCATTTTGTCTTAAATTGCGTAATAGTATAATTAATTTAAAGTGCAATATTATCAATTTTCTAAAAACTGATCTTTAGTGATTGAGTTTTTTTTTACAATGTTTTTTAAAATTATTTTTTTTAGATGAAAAAAAACACTGAAGAGGGTTTGTATTTTTTTTATATGTCTTAATTTTAGGAGTAAATTGTTTTAACAATTATTAATAATTAACAATTATTACTTTTGTTAATAAATAAATAAAATACAAATAAATGCCACGTAATGACAAAAATGGCTTAAATCAATTCGTCTCTTTTACGCAATAATATAATATTATCGTATTTCTAAAAACTGATCTTTAGTGATTTTTGAGTGTTTTTTTCCCTTTTTTTTTCCAGATTATATTAATTTTAGATAAACACTGAAGAGGGTTTGTGTATTTTTTTTTGTAGATGTCCTAATTTTAGGAGTAATTTGTTTTAACAATTAATAAAATAATTGACAACTATTATTTTAGTCTATTTATCTAAATGCTACGTAATAACAAAAATGGCTGACATCATTTTGTCTTATATTACGTAATATAATTTATTTACAGTGCAATATTATCAATTTTCTAAAAACTGATCTTTAGTCATTGAGGGTTTATTTTTTCCTTTTTTTTTAAATTATATTTTAGATGAAAGACACTGAAGAGGGATTGTGTATTTTTCCAACATCTTAATTTTAGGAGAAAATTGTTTGACTTTTTTAAAATAATTGACAATTATAACTTCCATTAATAAATAAAATACAAATAAATGCTACGTAACAACAAAAATGGCTTTAATCATTTTGTCTTATATTACGGAATAATATGATATAATTACAGTGCAATATTATCGATTTTCTAAAAAATAACCTTTACTGATTTGAGTGTTTTTTTCAGCTTTTTTTTAATTATATACATTTTAGATGAAAAACACTGAGGGTTTGTATATTTTTTTTAGATGTCCTAATTTTAGCAGTAAATTGCTTTAACAATTAACGATTGACAATTACTACTTTCATTAATACATAAATAAATAAAATACAAATAAACACTACGTAATAACAAAAATGGCTGACATCATTTTGTCTTACATTACGGAATAATATAATGTAATTACAGTGTACCCAGGCTCAATTATATTAGGCAGAATTTAAGTTGAAAACATATTCACACTATATATATATATATATATAAATATATATATATATATATATATATATATATATATATATATATGTGTGTATATATATATATATATATATATATATATATATATATATATATATATATATATGTGAAACGATTTTTACAATGTTTTAAAATCAAACTTGAATTTATTTGATGAAAAGATGAAACACATTCATAATTCTTTCTGTAAAAATGACCAATTTTAACAACATTAATACATTGATTTGAAAACGTTTACCAGTACTTCTGTCTCCCAATCCAAGCAGCAAAGGGAAGGTAAAACTTAATTAATTAATATTTTACGTGTGCGTCTTCTGAGTATACGCACTTCTACACCCCTGCATTGCGTCCTGTTTGATGGTGTAAATGTAATAAAATGGCACACTTAAAATATTGCTTTTATTTATACAGTATTAAAAACTTCCATATAGTGTTGTCATGTTGCTGTTTTCCTCAATGGGTAGAAAACAAACAATGAACTACAATATTAGTGTTTTTTTTTTTTTTTTGCAGAATTAGTTTAAAAATAGTAAATAATGCACTTGCGTGCATATTTCTTACTTTTTTTTTTTTTTACCACTTCCGTACAGTATGGCTGATGACTGTTTTATAAAAAAATAAAGCACAACGCAGCAACATTACTTTAAAGTACTGTTTGTTTTAACGTAACTCACCTTAAGCTATAGCTCCCTCTGCTGGTAGAAATCTAAACTACATTACATTCATCGCAAATAAATTAAATAGCATTCAAATAAGTATCCATGATTCATACCCACGCTGTGTCACCAAACCAAAGTTCTTGAATAAAAATAATATGAGTAATATCTATTATTTTTTTATTGCTTTGTTGCAACCATGTGACCGAAGACGCACTTCTGGATTTTTACTTAGTAATCGAACATTCAAAATGGCTGCTGTTGGTTACCCCATTCACATCTTATAAGGAGACACAACATTGGCGGGTGTGAGGCGAGAAATTGGGCCGCCATCTTGAAGTGGTGATGTGTGGCCGGCGAGCAGCCTAAACTGACAGTTGACGGGTAGAAAACAACACTGGTGTTCAGTGTTTCCCTGCTCAAATGAGCGGGGGAATACTTTTCGCAAGTGAAATTTAACATTAACGCACTATTGGTTGTATTTTGTGAAAATACTATTACCACAGAGTTGAGAAGGAGCAAAGATCTTCAATAATACTGATATTGCCCATATACAGTAAGCACAGGTGGTCGGCCATTTAGTTTTTCAATCAATAAATCAATCAATCAATCAATGTTTATTTATGTAGCCCTAAATCACAAGTGTCTCAAAGGGCTGCACAAGCCACAACGACATCCTCGGTTCAGAGCCCACATAAGGGCAAGGAAAAACTCACAACCCAGTGGGATGTCAATGTATATCAATCAATCAATCAATGTTTATTTATATAGCCCCAAATCACAAATGTCTCAAAGGACTGCACAAATCATTACGACTACAACATCCTCGGAAGAACCCACAAAAGGGCAAGGAAAACTCACACCCAGTGGGCAGGGAGAATTCACATTCAGTGGGACGCCAGCGACAATGCTGACTATGAGAAACCTTGGAGAGGACCTCAGATGTGGGCAACCCCCCCCCTCTAGGGGACCGAAAGCAATGGATGTCGAGCGGGTCTAACATGATACTGTGAAAGTTCAATCCATAGTGGCTCCAAGACAGCAGTGAGAGTCCCGTCCACAGGAAACCATCTCAAGCGGATCAGCAGCGTAGAGATGTCCCCAACCGATACAGGCGAGCGGTCCATCCTGGGTCCCGACGAGCGGTCCATCCTGGGTCTCGACTCTGGACAGTCAGTACTTCATCCATGGTCATCTGACCGGACCCCCTCCACAAGGGAGGGGGGGACATAGGAGAAAGAAAAGAAGCGGCAGATCAACTGGTCTAAAAAGGAGGTCTATTTAAAGGCTAGAGTATACAGATGAGTTTTAAGATGAGACTTAAATGCTTCTACTGAGGTAGCATCTCGAACTGTTACCGGGAGGGCATTCCAGAGTACTGGAGCCCGAACGGAAAACGCTCTATAGCCCGCAGACTTTTTTTGAGCTCTAGGAATCACTAATAAGCCGGAGTCTTTTGAACGCAGATTTCTTGCCGGGACATACGGTACAATACAATCGGCAAGATAGGCTGGAGCTAGACCGTGTAGTATTTTATACGTAAGTAGTAAAACCTTAAAGTCACATCTTAAGTGTACAGGAAGCCAGTGCAGGTGAGCCAGTACAGGCGTAATATGATCAAACTTTCTTGTTCTTGTCAAAAGTCTAGCAGCCGCATTTTGTACCAACTGTAATCTTTTAATGCTAGACATTGGGAGACCCGAAAATAATACGTTACAGTAATCGAGACGAGACGTAACAAACGCATGGATAATGATCTCGGCGTCTTTAGTGGACAAAATGGAGCGAATTTTAGCGATATTACGGAGATGAAAGAAGGCCGTTTTAGTAACGCTTTTAATGTGTGACTCAAAGGAGAGAGTTGGGTCGAAGATAATACCCAGATTTTTTACAGAGTCACCTTGTTTTATTATTTGGTTGTCAAATGTTAAAGTTGTATTATTAAATAGAGGTCGGTGTCTAGCAGGACCGATAATCAGCATTTCCGTTTTTTTGGCATTAAGTTGCAAAAAGTTAGCGGACATCCATTGTTTAATTTCATTAAGACACGCTTCCAACTGACTACAGTCCGGCGTGTTGGTCAGCTTTAGGGGCATGTAAAGTTGGGTGTCATCAGCATAACAGTGAAAGCTAATACCGTATTTGCGTATGACGTCACCTAGCGGCAGCATGTAGATGCTGAAGAGTACAGGGCCAAGGACCGAACCCTGGGGAACTCCACACGTTACCTTAACATAGTCCGAGGTCACACTGTTATAGGAGACGCACTGCATCCTATCAGTAAGATAAGAGTTAAACCATGACAGGGCTGAGTCTGAAATACCAATTCGTATTTTGATACGCTCTAATAAAATATTATGATCGACGGTATCGAAAGCAGCGCTAAGATCGAGGAGCAGCAACATAGATGACGCATCAGAGTCCATCGTTAGCAATAGATCATTAGTCAGTTTTGCGAGGGCTGTCTCAGTCGAGTGATTTGCCCTGAAACCGGATTGAAAGGTTTCACATAGATTGTTAAACGCTAAGTGCTCATTTAGCTGCTCTGCAACAATTTTTTCGAGGATTTTCGAAATAAAGGGAAGGTGAGACACCGGTCGGTAGTTTACCATGAGGTCTGGATCGAGGTTAGGTCTTTTAAGGAGAGGATGAATAACCGCTTTTTTGAATGCAACGGGAACAGTGCCCGAGGAAAGTGATAAGTTTATAATATTTAGCACTGATGGACCTAATAATACAAAAAGCTCCTTGATAAGTTTCCCAGGAAGTGGGTCAAGTAAACATGTTGTTTGTTTTATTCCATTTACACGTAACAATCCTTCTAATGTTATTTCATCAAAACGAGAGAAACTATTTTGGATATTTGCAGTATCCGCCGTATATACAATCGTATCTGTGTTACTATAACCCCGTTGTAGCTGGGACGCATTGTCTTTAATCTCCTTTCTAATAAGTTCAATTTTCTTATTAAAGAACTTCATAAAGTCATCTGCCGAATGGGTGGAGCTACTGGAAGGAGTCCCTTGTTGGGTTAGCGATGCTACTGTACTAAACAAAAATTTTGGATCGTTTTTATTAATGCGGATGAGATTTGAGTAATAATTAGTTTTAGCTAAGGTAAGCATGCGTTTATAAGTTATTAAACTATCACTCCATGCTTGATGGTGCACCTCAAGTTTAGTCGTGCGCCATTTGCGTTCCAGCTTTCTACATAATAATTTCTGAGCTCTAGTTTCTTCAGTAAACCATGGCGTACGCCTTTTTGGAGCCTTTTTTAACTTCAGCGGTGCTATACTATCAATGGTTTCGCGCAGGGCGTTGTTAAAGTTGTTAGTGAGGTTATCAATAGAGCCCACATACTTTGGGAACGGTGCCATTACCGAGGGCAGTAGGTCCGCAAGAGTCGTCGTTGTGGCAGCATTAATGTTGCGGCTGCTATAGCAGTTATTATTATTATTAGCTTGCCGAACATGAGTCTGAACTTCGAATTTTATAAGGTAATGATCGGACATTACTTTAGTATACGGGAGTATCATAACTTTGGAGACGGTGATACCTCTGACAAGCACTAGGTCTATCGTATTACCGCTGCGATGCGTCGGTTCATTTATTATTTGTGTAAGACCACAGCTATCAATTATAGTCTGGAGCGCCACGCACGGTGGGTCCAATGGGGTATTCATATGGATATTAAAGTCCCCCATTATAATTATATTATCGGCGTGCGTCACTAGATCAGCAACAAACTCTGAAAATTCACTAATAAAGTCCGAATAGGGCCCTGGAGGGCGGTAGATAACGGCCAGGCACAGAGGCAGAGGTGTGGCAGACTTCATAGAAAGCACCTCAAACGATTTATATTTATTATTTAAGTTAGGACTAAAGTTAAAGTTTTCGTTGTATATTAGTGCGACACCCCCTCCCCTTTTGAGGTGACGGGCAATATGCGCATTCGTATAGTTAGGAGGGGATGCCTCATTTATCGCAAAAAAGTCGTCTGGTTTAAGCCAGGTTTCGCTAAGACCGATGACGTTAAGGTTGTTGTCTCTAATGACCTCATTGACTAATAACGTTTTGGGAGACAAAGATCTGATGTTTAGAAAGCCCATATTATAGGTAGTGGGCTGTTTTAAGGAGTTGTTGATAAAATTATCAATCATATGACTATGAGTAACCTTGGAGAGGTCTCCCTCTAGGGGAGACCGGATGCAATGGACGTCGAGTGGGTCTAGTATAATATTGTGAAAGTCCAGTCCATAGTGGATCTAACATAATAGTGAGAGTCCAGTCCATAGTGGATCTAACATAATAGTGAGAGTCCAGTCCATAGTGGATCTAACATAATAGTGAGAGTCCAGTCCATAGTGGATCTAACATAATAGTGAGAGTCCAGTCCATAGTGGATCTAACATAATAGTGAGGGTCCAGTCCATAGTGGATCTAACATAATAGTGAGAGTCCAGTTAATAGTGGATTTAACATAATAGTGAGAGAGTCCAGTCCATAGTGGATCTAACATAATAGTGAGAGAGTTCAGTCCATAGTGGTTTTAACATAATAGTGAGAGTCCAGTTAATAGTGGATCTAACATAATAGTGAGAGTCCAGTCCATAGTGGATCTAACATAATAGTGAGGGTCCAGTCCATAGTGGATCTAACATAATAGGGAGAGTCCAGTCCATAGTGGATCTAACATAATAGTGAGAGTCCAGTCCATAGTGGATCTAATATAATAGTGAGGGTCCAGTCCATAGTGGATCTAACATAGTAGTGAGAGTTCAGTCCATACTGGATTTAACATAATAGTGAGAGTCCAGTCCATAGTGGATCTAACATAATGTTGTGAGAGTCCAGTCCATAATGGATCTAACATAATAGTGGGAGTCCAGTCCATAGTGGACCTAACATAATATTGAGAGAGTCCAGTCCATAGTGGATCTAGCATAATAGTGAGAGTCCAGTCCATAGTGGATCTAACATAATAGTGTGAGAGTCCAGTCCATAGTGGTTTTAACATAATAGTGAGAGTCCAGTTAATAGTGGATCTAACATAATAGTGAGAGTCCAGTCCATAGTGGATCTAACATAATAGTGAGGGTCCAGTCCATAATGGATCTAACATAATAGTGGGAGTCCAGTCCATAGTGGACCTAACATAATATTGAGAGAGTCCAGTCCATAGTGGTTCTAATATAATAGTGAGGGTCCAGTCCATAGTGGATCTAACATAGTAGTGAGAGTTCAGTCCATACTGGATTTAACATAATAGTGAGAGTCCAGTCCATAATGGATCTAACATAATGTTGTGAGAGTCCAGTCCATAATGGATCTAACATAATAGTGAGAGTCCAGTCCATAGAGGATCTAACATAATATTGTGAGAGTCCAGTCCATAGTGGATCGAACATAATAGTGAGAGTCCAGTCCATAGTGGATCCAACACAATAGTGAGAGTCCAGTCCATAGTGGGTCTAATATAATGTTGTGAGAGTCCAGTCCATAGTGGATCTAACACAATAGTGAGAGTCCAGTCCATAGTGGATCCAACACAATAGTGAGAGTCCAGTCCATAATGGATCTAACATAATGTTGTGAGAGTCCAGTCCATAGTGGATCTAACACAATAGTGAGAGTCCAGTCCATAGTGGATCCAACACAATAGTGAGAGTCCAGTCCATAGTGGGGCCAGCAGGAGACCATCCCGAGCGGAGACTGGTCAGCAGCGCAGAGATGTCCCCAACCGATGCAAAGGCGAGTGGTCCACCTCGGGTCCCGACTCTGGACAGCCAGCACTTCATCCATGGCCACCGGACCTGTGCCCCCTCCTTCCACAAGGGAGAGGGGGGCAGAGCAGAAATTAAAATAAATGGCAGATCAACTGGTCTAAAAGGGGGGTCTATTTAAAGGCTAGAGTATACAAATGAGTTTTAAGATGGGACTAAAATGTTTCTACTGAGGTAGCATCTCGAACTGTTACCGGGAGGGCATTCCAGAGTACTGGAGCTTGAATAGAAAACGTTCTGTAGCCCGCAGACTTTTTTGGGGCTCTGGGAATCACTAATAAGCCGGAGTTCTTTAAACGCAGATTTCTTGCCGGGACATATGGTACAATACAATCGGCAAGAAAGGATAGAGCTAGAACGATTTTTCAGGTTGCATTTTGAGGAGGATTTGGGCTGGTTGCAATTTTTCTTATTTTTTGTGTGTAATTTTCTATCTGGTATGTGTTTATTTTGTCTTTAAGATGTGTCACGGGTGTCACGCCTATGGATTATGTTTTGGTCATGTTATGTTTTGTTTTTTGGACACTCGGCTCTCTTTTGCACTTCCTGGTTTGTTTTTGTTTCCATCGTTACTCATTAGTTTCCACCTTGTCTCCAAGTCACGCCCTGGTCCTCAGTTCTCACACCTGCTGGTTGATTATCACTGCTAGTATTTAAGCACCCAGTCACCTGATAGTCAGTCTGGCAACTTCCCACTTTACCCACATCTCCATGTACCTACCTCCACGCCTTGCTGTTCGTTTTTTGACCACGCCACGTAAGTTTTGGTATTCATGCCTCAGTGCAAGTTTTGTTTTTTGTGAATTATATTTATATATAGCGCTTTTCTCAAGTGACTCAAAGCGCTTTACATAGTGACACCCAATATTTAAGTTACATTTAAACCAGTGTGGGTGGCACTGGGAGCAGGTGGGTAAAGTGTCTTGCCCAAGGACACGACGGCAGTAACTAGGATGGCACAAGCGGGAATCGAACCTGCAACCCTCAAGTTGCTGGCACGGCCACTCTACCAACCGAGCTATGCCGTTTTTTTCACGCCACAGTGACAAATGTTTTAGTTTCATGTTTGTAGTTTGCAGCATTTATGCTAGTCTTTTGTTTTTTTTCGTTAGTCAAATCCAGGCTCGGGATCTTTCTGTGTGGAGTTTGCATGTTCTCCCCGTGAGTGCGTGGGTTCCCTCCGGGTACTCCGGCTTCCTCCCACTTCCAAAGACATGCACCTGGGGATAGGTTGATTGGCAACACTAAATTGGCCCTAGTGTGTGAATGTTGTCTGTCTATCTGTGTTGGCCCTGCGATGAGGTGGCGACTTGTCCAGGGTGTACCCCGCCTTCCGCCCGATTGTAGCTGAGATAGGCGCCAGCGCCCCCGCGACCCCGAAAGGGAATAAGCGGTAGAAAATGGATGGATGGATGGAAGTTTGTTTTCCGCCCTCGTGCGCGCCCTTTGTTTGCCTTTTTGTGTAGTTTTATTATCCATCCATCCATTTTCTACCGCTTAATCCCTTTTTTGGGGTCGCGGGGGGGCGCCGGCGCCTATCTCAGCTACAATCGGGCGGAAGGCGGGGTACACCCTGGACAAGTCGCCACCTCATCGCAGGGCCAACACAGATAGACAGACAACATTCACACACTAGGGCCAATTTAGTGTTGCCAATCAACCTATCCCCAGGTGCATGTCTTTGGAAGTGGGAGGAAGTACCCGGAGGGAACCCACGCAGTCACGGGGAGAACATGCAAACTCCACACAGAAAGATCCCGAGCCTGGATTTGAACCCAGGACTGCAGGACCTTCGTATTGTGAGGCAGACGCACTAACCCCTCTGCCACCGTGAAGCCCTAGAATATCAATAAATCATCATGTACTTACATTCACGCCTGGCTCGTGCAAATCATCCTCCAAGTCCAAGCCCTTGTTTGACTACGGGCCAGTAAAAAAATGAGCTGCGGGCCATAAATAGCCCCCAGGCCGCACTTTGGACTCCCCTGCTTTAAAACCGGGTCAATGCCAGGAAAGCACAAATTGATTAACGTGGACCCCGACTTAAACAAGTTGAAAAACGTATTCGGGTGTTACCATTCATATGTACTGTACTGTGCAATCTACTAATAAAAGTTGATGATGTTGTACCATATTTTACCTCTGGGTGGCAGTGTTACACCATGGAATGTTGGCATGTGCATCTGGCAGTGGACCCTCCTCTATGGGGCACTAGGAGGTTAACCCCTTTACTACTGTTACCACAGGTGGTCCTTGGCAAAGGCCTAGTACCTGAAAACGGCTGCGATGGCGGGAGAAGGCACCAGTTTTGGAGAAATAACGACCCAAGACCTCAACGATGGAACAGGAGGAGGAGGATTGATAAACCTAAGGTGAGTCACAACGGCTGGGAAGGGTCCCCAGTCATCTTGGACTCCATGCCACTGGACCCTGACCTGGATCTGTCAAGTGACTCTCGGTGCACCAGTCTCCCCTTAAACAAAGTCACTAACAGGCATCCTCCATAAAGGGATGCACCCCTACCAGGAGGATCATCATACTTGTGAGTGACCGCCGTTGATGTTGATACAATAACGGGCTTATGAAGAGTGATGAATAATAATTTACAATAAAAAGTCAGCAGCTGGGGTGTCAAACTCAAACACAAAGTGGGCCAAAATTCTAAACTGAACAAAGCCGCGGGCCAAAGTTGAACAACTTAACCTTTTAATAGCGACCCAAACAAGTTTTGCATTGAATATTGAACAAGCAAGGCTTATATAACTTTATAGTGACATGCAAAATCCAGTTTTGTTGGTAGCGGGGGTGTATATTGTAGCGTCCCGGAAGAGTTTGTGCTGCAAGGGGTTCTGGGTATTTGTTCTGTTTTTGTTACGGTGCGTATGTTCTGCCGAAATGTGTTTGTCATTCTTGTTTGGTGTGAGTTCACAGTGTGGCGCATATTTGTAACAATTTTAAAGTTGTTTATACGGCCACCCTCAGTGTGACCTGTATGGCTGTTGACCAAGAATGATTTGCATTCACTTGTGTGTGTGTGTGTAAAAGCCGCATATATATCACGTCCGGGTGGAAATTCTGGAGAATGGTTGCCCCGGGAGATTTTCGGTGGGGGGGGCCCTGAAATTTGGGATTCTCCTGGAAAAATTAAGAGGGTTGGCAAGTATGAGAATTAGCGTTGAATGCGGTGATACGGCGGCACTGCCACTGTATAATACCGGCAGGCCAACTCTAATGTTAATTTATTATTGCCTCAAGGGCCTAATGAAATTACACGGCGGGCCAAATTTGAACAACTTAACCTTTTAATAGGGACCCAAACAAGTTTTGCATTGAATATTGAACAAGCAAGGCTTATATAACTTTATAGTGACATGCAAAATCCAGTTTTGTTGGTAGCGGGGGTGTATATTGTAGCGTCCCGGAAGAGTTAATGCTGCAAGGGGTTCTGGGTATTTGTTCTGTTGTGTTACGGTGCGTATGTTCTCCCGAAATGTGTTTGTCATTCTTGTTTGGTGTGAGTTCACAGTGTGGCGCATATTTGTAACAATTTTAAAGTTGATTAGATTAGATAGTACTTTATTCATTCCGTCAGGAGAGTTCCTTCAGGAAAATTAAAATTTTCAGCACAATCCCATTCAAGATCAGACAAACATTACAGGGAGACAGAACAGGATCGCTGACGGGTCTGCCGGCTTCCAGCGCCCCTTACAAAAAAAGATGAAATACAGGTAAACGGGGGGGGGGGGGATAGAAGATTAAAATGAAATAAAAAAAATCGGTCTTAGCCTGGGCCTTGGAGAGGGGGTGCAGACTGAGGCTAAGGGAAAAAACAAAAAAACAAAAAAAAAACAACAACAACTCATAGCCCTCTTCCATGTGTGTAAGAGATATACGGCCACCCTCAGTGTGACCTGTATGGCTGTTGACCAAGAATGATTTGCATTCACTTGTGTGTGTGTGTGTAAAAGCCGCATATATATCACGTCCGGGTGGAAATTCTGGAGAATGGTTGCCCCGGGAGATTTTCGGGGGGGGGGGGCCCTGAAATTTGGGATTCTCCTGGAAAAATTAAGAGGGTTGGCAAGTATGAGAATTAGCGTTGAATGCGGTGATACGGCGGCACCGCCACTGTATAATACCGGCAGGCCAGCTCTAATGTTAATTTATTATTGCCTCAAGGGCCAAATGAAATTACACGGCGGGCCGAATTTGGCCCGCGGGCCAGAGTTTGACACCCATGACATAGGAGGTAAATAATAACATGTGTAGAACAGACTTTTGTCTATAATCTTGCAACCAATTCTCAAAGACTACGCCAGGGGTGTCCAAAGTGCGGCCCCAAGACCCGCAGGTCATTCTTTAACGGCCCCCCGGCACATTTTAAAAATACAATTGAACAAAATAAAAAGCGGTATAAAAGAGCAAACAGGTGAAATGTAACAAGAAAATGTTGCAACGCTTTAATAACACAAAGCTGCCATGCAGGCTGTTTCTTTCTTTAAAAAATAATAATGAATCAAAATCAATGTCATTTTGAATTATTGACCTATTCAAGGCTTCAATTACGTCACATTAAATATTCCACTTTGTGTTGGGAACTCGCATGTCTGCTGTTGTATGCAAGAATCCAGCAGAGTAGAGTGAAGGTAAGAATATTTAATACAAATAAGAAAATAACAAAAACAAACTTAAAGCAGTCGTGCAGATAAACGTTCTCAACATAGATTTTATCATCGAGGACTGAGAAGTGCTGGAGTGAAACATAAATAGACACTAGTGTGTCTATTTATGTTTCACTGCTTCCACAGTGGACTGTTTTAAGTCTCGTCTTTTATTCTTTGGCTTTTAACACTACGTGAGTTGTGTGGTCCTCTGTTCTCTGTGTTTTTTATACACTTTGATTCCTATTTTACTGTTTTAATTGATTTTACCCTTTTAAAATAGTTTTTAATCATATTTGTTTTTATTGGTTTTATATTTATTTATTTTTTGTTTTTATTCAGTCATTGGTGGAGCATAATATATATATATTTTTTAATTTTATTGTATTTTATTTGTTTATTATTATTATTATTTTTTACAATTGTTTTTAACATGGCTGTGCAGCACTTTGGAAACGTTATTGTTGTTTAAATGTGCTATATAAATAAAGTGGATTGGATTGGACTAGTGTGATTGACAGCAGGTGTGAACCGCTGCCAATCAACGAAAACAGAAAAACAACAAACTCCGTGAATAAAACAGGAAATACAACAAAATAAGAGCACTGAACAAGAAGTAAATACAAAAACAGGAAAAACTAACAGAAATGAAGTGACAGATTGTCACACTTTAAAATATTTTTGGCGGAAAATGTTGCATATTTTGTGTTGTGCCATAAAAAAAACTGAGCTGTTTTTTTTTAAAGAAAGGCCTGAAAACGGGGGTCGGGAACCTTTTTGGCCGAAAGAGCCAAGAAGCCAAATATTTTAAAATGTATTTCCGTAAGAGCCATATAATATATATATATATTTTTAACACTAAACACAACTAAATGTGTGCATTTTTTAGTCAGACCAACATTTCTAGAGTACAATAGGTCTCTTAATCTTTGTACTAACATTGTTATTCTGAAGCTAACTGCGGAGGGGGCGTGGCCTGTGGGCCTGCAGCGAAGCGGGGTGTTGCCAGGACCAGCCTCGAAATCAGCGACAGGGGCGTAGATGGCCCACCTGGGCCTTGTTATCTAATCACCTGTCGCTCTGTTAGAAGCGGCAGCCAGGAGGAGAGACAGGGTTGGAGCTGGAGCCAGAGCGCGAGCGAGAACGAAAGAGAAAAATACAATTGCTGGAAAGCAACTGAGAGACTTATTTAAAAATAAAACAATATCGCAACCCTGAAACAGGCTCTCATGTCGGTGCTTGGTGGTCTGAAGAACCCCCAGGAGAGCAAACCCCACACTAACCAATAATAAATAAATACCTTTTTACCATTAACGCGACTTCTTGAACATATAAATGCATGAGAATGTTTTATATTTTGAACGTTATTTTTAACACTGTGATTACAAGTGGAATTATTCATTACTTATCGTGATAAGCAATGTCAGCTCAGATTTATCCGAGAGCCAGATGCAGTCATCAAAAGAGCCACATCTGGCTCCAGAGCCTAAAACAAACAAACAAACAAATAAAAAAAACAATAAAACTTTAAATTGACAGATATATCTGAAGTTGATCACGAGATTATTGTGCTAAAAGTAAACAGTAAAAAAATATATATAATTTATTTTTGTAACACTTTAATGAGTAAGACCCTTTTGGATCCCCAATTATTTTAGTGGGATTTGTTTTTAAGTGTCATTGTCCCAAAAATAATAATGAATCAAAATCCAAAATGAAGGCTCCAATTATTATATAATCTCAAATATTCCACCTAAAAAAGTTATTGGGTGAAAATATTGCATGTTTTGTGTTTTTTCCATTTTTTTTTCCTAATGTTGATCTAGATATTTAAAACTTGAATAATAATACTGAATAATGACACATTTTTAATATTTTTTTGGACCAAAACCCTTTGGGGTCCCCGGGATCATAACTGAGTGGAGGCCTAAATGTATATTTTATTATACATATATTGCATTGGTTTTTAAAAAAAATCCATCCATCATCTTCCGCTTATCCGAGGTCGGGTCGCGGGGGCAGCAGCCTAAGCAGGGAAGCCCAGACTTCCCTCTCCCCAGCCACTTCGTCTAGCTCTTCCCGGGGGATCCCGAGGCGTTCCCAGGCCAGAGACATAGTCTTCCCAACGTGTCCTGGGTCTTCCCCGTGGCCTCCTACTAGCTGGACGTGCCCTAAACACCTCCCTAGGGAGGCGTTCGGGTGGCATCCTGACCAGATGCCCGAACCACCTCATCTGGCTCCTCTTGATGTGGAGGAGCAGCGGCTTTACTTTGAGTTCCTCCCGGATGGCAGAGCTTCTCACCCTATCTCTAAGGGAGAGACCCAAACTCATTTGGGCCGCTTGTACCCGTGATCTTATCCTTTCGGTCATGACCCAAAGCTCATGACCATAGGTGAGGATGGGAACGTAGATCGACCGGTAAATTGAGAGCTTTGCCTTCCGGCTCAGCTCCTTCTTCACCACAACGGATCGGTACAACGTCCGCATTACTGAAGACGCCGCACCGATCCGCCTGTCGATCTCACGATCCACTCTTCCCCCACTCGTGAACAAGACTCCTAGGTACTTGAACTCCTCCACTTGGGGCAGGGTCTCCTCCCCAACCCGGATATGGCATTCCACCCTTTTCCGGGCGAGAACCATGGACTCGGACTTGGAGGTGCTGATTCTCATTCCGGCTGCGAACCGATCCAGTGAGAGCTGAAGATCCCGGCCAGATGAAGCCATCAGGACCACATCACTTGCATCTGGTTTTTTTAAAAAATAATGATGAAAATGGCCCCCGCTTGCTTTGATTTTTCAGTGTGCGGCCCTGAGTGGAAAAAGTTTGGACGCCCCTGGCCTAGGCCTTTGCGAATATTTAGCAGGGAATATTTTCAATATCAAATGATTGGCAGATTGCAATTTAAAAGAAGCAGATCTTATTGGAGAGATGTGGGATGACTTGAATGATGAAATTAGCAAGAACTCAATTGAGTTGGCCAGTCTTGGAGACATCTAGATCCATCCCTCCAGGTGACAGGAAGCTCGGACTTGATGAGGGAGAAGTTGATTGGCACCACCTGTTGTTTTGTGTGCCTCAATCTCTAGAGCAGGGGTCACCAACCTTTTTGAAACCAAAAGCTACTTCTTGGGTACTGATTAATGCCAAGGGCTACCAGTTTGATACACACTTAAATTAATTGCCAGAAATAGCCAATTTGCTCAATTTACCTTTAATAAATAAATCTATATATGTAAAAAATTGGTATTTCCGTCTGTCATTCCGTCGTACATTTTTTTTCCTTTTAGGGAAGGTTTTTGTAGAGAATAAATGATGAAAAAAACACTTAATTGAACGGTTTAAAAGAGGAGAAAACAGGAAAAAAATGAAAATTTAATTTTGAAACGTAGTTTCTCTTCAATTTCGACTCTTTAAAATTCAAAATTCAACCGAAAAAAATGAAGAAAAAAAACTAGCTAATTTGAATCTTATGGAACGTCATTTAGTAATTTTTCCTGATTAAGATTAATTTTAGAATTTTGATGACATGTTTTAAATAGGTTAAAATCCAATTTGCACTTTGTTAGAATATATAACAAATTGGACCAAGCTATATTTCTAACAAAGACAAATCATTATTTCTTCTAGATTTTCCAGAAAAAAGTCTTTGAAATAAGAGTTAAATTTGATTCTACAGCTGCGATGAGTTGGCGACTTGTCCAGGGTGTACACAGCCTTCCGCCCGATTGTAGCTGAGATAGGCACCAGCGCCCCCCGTGACCTCAAAAGGGAATAAGTGGTAGAAATGGATGGCTGGATTTGATTCTACAGATTTTCTAGATTTGCCAGAATAATTTTTTTGAATTTGAATCACTTTGTCAGAAAAACAGAAGCTAAAATGAAGAATTAAATTAAAATGTATTTATTATTTTTCACAATAAAAAATTAAATACTTGAACATTGTTTAAAACAGGAGAAAACAGGAAAAAAATGAAAATTTAATTTTGAAACATAGTTTCTCTTCAATTTCGACTCTTTAAAATTCAAAATTCAACCGAAAAAATGAAGAGAAAAACTAGCTAATTTGAATCTTTTTGAAAAAAATTTAAAAATGATTTATGGAACATCATTTAGTAATTTTTCTTGATCAAGATTAATTTTAGAATTTTGATGATATGTTTTGAATAGGTTAAAATCCAATCTGCACTTTGTTAGAATATATAACAAATTGGACCAAGCTATATTTCTAACAAAGACAAATCAGTATTTCTTCTAGATTTTCCAGAAATAATCTTTTTAAAAGAGATTCAAAAATCTTTGAAATAAGAGTTAAATTTGATTCTACAGCTGCGATGAGGTGGCGACTTGTCCAGGGTGTACCCAGCTTCCGCCCGATTGTAGCCGAGATAGGCGCCAGCGCCCCCCGTGACCTCAAAAGGGAATAAATGGTGGGAAATGGATGGATGGATTTGATTCTACAGATTTTCTAGATTTGCCAGAATAATTTTTTTGAATTTGAATCACTTTGTCAAAAAAACAGAAGCTAAAATGAAGAATTAAATTAAAATGTATTTATTATTCTTCACAATAAAAAAATGAAACACTTGAACATTGTTTAAAAGAGGAGAAAACAGGAAAAAAATGAAAATTTAATTTTGAAACATAGTTTCTCTTCAATTTCGACTCTTTAAAATTCAAAATTCAGCCGAAAAAATTAAGAGAAAAACTAGCTAATTTGAATCTTTTTGAAAAATTTTTTTTAAAGTAATTTATGGAACATCATTTAGTAATTTTTCTTGATTAAGATTAATTTCAGAATTTTGATGACATGTTTTAAATAGGTTAAAATCCAATCTGCACTTTGTTAGAATATATAACAAATTGGACCAAGCTATATTTCTAACAAAGACAAATCAGTATTTCTTCTAGATTTTCCAGAAATAATCTTTTTAAAAGAGATTCAAAAGTCTTTGAAATAAGAGTTAAATTTGATTCTACAGCTGCGATGAGTTGGCGACTTGTCCAGGGTGTACCCAGCCTTCCGCCCGATTGTAGCTGAGATAGGCGCCAGCGCCCCCCGTGACCTCAAAAGGGAATAAGTGGTAGAAAATGGATCTACAGCAGGGATCACCAACCTTTTTGAAACCAAGAGCTACTTCTTGGGTACTGATTAATGCCAAGGGCTACCAGTTTGATACACACTTAAATAAATTGCCAGAAATAGCCAATTTGCTCAATTTACCTTTAATAAATAAATCTATATATGTAAAAAATTGGTATTTCCGTCTGTCATTCCGTTGTACATTTTTTTTCCTTTTAGGGAAGGTTTTTTGTAGAGAATAAATGATGAAAAAAACACTTAATTGAACGGTTTAAAAGAGGAGAAAACAGGAAAAAAATGAAAATGTAATTTTGAAACATAGTTTCTCTTCAATTTCGACTCTTTAAAATTCAAAATTCAACCGAAAAAAATGAAGAAAAAAAACTAGCTAATTTGAATCTTATGGAACGTCATTTACTAATTTTTCCTGATTAAGATTAATTTTAGAATGTTGATGACATGTTTTAAATAGGTTAAAATCCAATCTGCACTTTGTTAGAATATATAACAAATTGGACCAAGCTATATTTCTAACAGACAAATCAGTATTTCTTCTAGATTTTCCAGAAAAAAGTCTTTGAAATAAGAGTTAAATTTGATTCTACAGCTGCGATGAGTTGGCGACTTGTCCAGGGTGTACACAGCCTTCCGCTCGATTGTAGCTGAGATAGGCGCCAGCGCCCCCGCGACCTCAAAAGGGAATAAGTGGAAGAAAAATGGATGGATGGATTTGATTCTACAGATTTTCTAGATTTGCCAGAATAATTTTTTTGAATTTGAATCACTTTGTCAAAAAAACAGAAGCTAAAATGAAGAATTAAATTAAAATGTATTTATTATTCTTCACAATAAAAAAATGAAATACTTGAACATTGTTTAAAAGAGGAGAAAACAGGAAAAAAATGAAAATTTAATTTTGAAACATAGTTTATCTTCAATTTCGACTCTTTAAAATTCAAAATTCAACCGAAAAAATTAAGAGAAAAACTAGCTAATTTGAATCTTTTTGAAAAAATTTTTAAAAATAATTTACGGAACATCATTTAGTAATTTTTCCTGATTAAGATTAATTTTAGAATTTTGATGACATGTTTTAAATAGGTTAAAATGCAATCTGCACTTTGTTAGAATATATAACAAATTGGACCAAGCTATATTTCTAACAAAGACGAATCAGTATTTCTTCTAGATTTTCCAGAAAAAAGTCTTTGAAATAAGAGTTAAATTTGATTCTACAGCTGCGATGAGGTGGCGACTTGTCCAGGGTGTACCCCGCCTTCCGCTCGATTGTAGCTGAGATAGGCACCAGCGCCCCCGCGACCTCAAAAGGGAATAAGTGGAAGAAAAATGGATGGATGGATTTGATTCTACAGATTTTCCAGATTTGCCAGAATAATTTTTGGGAATTTGAATCATTATACGTTTGAAGAAATATTCTTCGTCAAAAAAACAGAAGCTAAAATGAAGAATTAAATTAAAATGTATTTATTATTCTTCACAATAAAAAAATGAAACATTTGAACATTGATTTAAATTGTCAGGAAAGAAGAGGATGGAATTTAAAAGGTATATGTGTTTAAAAATCCTAAAATCATTTTTTAAGGTTGTATTTTTTTCTCTGAAATTGTCTTTCTGAAAGTTTTAAGAAGCAAAGTAAAAAAAATAAATGAATTTATTTAAACAAGTGAAGACCAAGTCTTTAAAATATTTTCTTGGATTTTCAAATTCTATTTGAGTTTTGTCTCTCTTGGAATTAAAAATTTTCAGCAAAGCGAGACCAGCTTGCTAGAAATAAATATTATTTAAAAAATAGATGCAGCTCACTGGTAAGTGCTGCTATTTGAGCTATTTTTAGAACAGGCCAGTGCGTTGGTGACCCCAGCTCTAGACTCAAGAAAATCCATCTTTATCAGAATTTTCTCGGGATAATAATATTTAATGTTGGATTAGTGTTGTCCCGATGCCAATATTTTGGTACCGGTACCAAAATGACTTTGATACTTTTCAAACTACTACTAAAACGGCCTTCTTTCATCTCCGTAATATTGCAAAAATTCGCTCCATTTTGTCCACTAAAGACGCTGAGATCATTATCCATGCGTTTGTTACGCCTCGTCTCGATTACTGTAACGTATTATTTTCTGGTCTTCCCATGTCTAGCATTAAAAGATTACAGTTGGTACAAAATGCGGCTGCTAGACTTTTGACAAGAACAAGAAAGTTTGATCACATTACACCTGTACTGTATATACCTTTATATACATATATACATACATATATACCTGCACTGGCTTCCTGTGCACTTAAGATGTGACTTTAAGGTTTTACTACTTACGTATAAAATACTACACGGTCTAGCTCCATCCTATCTTGCCGATTGTATTGTACCATATGTCCCGGCAAGAAATCTGCCTTCAAAAGACTCCGGCTTATTAGTGATTCCTAGAGCCCAAAAAAAGTCTGCGGGCTATAGAGCGTTTTCCGTTCGGGCTCCAGTACTCTGGAATGCCCTCCCGGTAACAGTTCGAGATGCTACCTCAGTAGAAGCATTTAAGTCTCACCTTAAAACTCATCTGTATACTCTAGCCTTTAAATAGGCCTCCTTTTTAGACAAGTTGATCTGCCGCTTCTTTTCTTTCTCCTATGTCCCCCCCTCCCTTGTGGAGGGGGTCCAGTCCGATGACCATGGATGAAGTACTGGCTGTCCAGAGTCGAGACCCAGGATGGACCGCTCGCCTGTATCGGTTGGGGACATCTCTACGCTGTGATCCGCCTCCGCTTGAGATGGTTTCCTGTGGACGGGACTCTCGCTACTGTCTTGGATCCGCTTGAACTGAACTCTCGCGGCTGTGTTGGAGCCACTATGGATTGAACTTTCACAGTATCATGTTAGACCCGCTCGACATCCATTGCTTTCGGTCCCCTAGAGGGGGGGGGGTTGCCCACATCTGAGGTCCTCTCCAAGGTTTCTCATAGTCAGCATTGTCACTGGCGTCCCACTGGATGTGAATTCTCCCTGCCCACTGGGTGTGAGTTTTCCTTGCCCTTTTGTGGGTTCTTCCGAGTATGTCGTAGTCGTAATGATTTGTGCAGTCCTTTGAGACATTTGTGATTTGGGGCTATATAAATAAACATTGATTGATTGATTGAAAAGTATAGCTAACTTCAGAATAACAATGTCGTTCAAAAGAATAGGAGATGCACACATTTAGTTGTTGTAATCTGGGAAAGTCCAAATGAACGAGGGGGCGTAGAATTGTACAGGTCTACGGGTTTCTCTCCTCATTGAGCTAAATTGATTCCTGTCTCTGTTTAATTCCTTGCTTCTTGTCTGTTTAATACAGGGGTGCCCATTACGTTAATCTCGATCGACTGGTCGATCTCGGAGGGCGTGTCAGTCGATCTCAAGCCAGGCATTAAAAAATGTACATAAAAATGAGCAATCATCAATCATACCAAGACTTCACTTTCGTCAGTTGTTTGACATTCTCGGCACCCGAGGATCTTGTGAGATGACGCTGGCTGCTGCGAGCTCATATTTAAGAAAAAAATCACTAACAGGGCGGACGCAGAGAAACACATTTTATTTCTAGGAACTCCGTACCTACTGTCAAAACTCTAAAGAGCGACTGCACACTTCCTGTCTTCACCATAAAAGACCTGTTTCATCCTGCCTGTGCTAACAAAATAAGAGTCTCAGAAAGCTAGCAAGCTACGGAGTTTGATGCCAATGTATTTCTCCCCCGCCCTCACTTGCTTGCCCACCCGCACACTCACTGACGTCACTCACCTGCTGCCAGACATTAAAGGGCCACACACACATATGCTACTCTCATAACAAAGTGTTTAAAAACCAGTATGCAAGTTGGACAAATGAGATGCCAAATCCAACCACTTTCATGTGGTATTGGACTGAAAGGAGGACTTTTTTTTTTCCTCCATTTGAAAATGCGGACGTTATCAGCACCACTGTCTAATTCCAATCAATGCAAGTCATCAGAATCAGGTAATACACCAACTTATATTCTTGTCTTCATGAAAGAAAGGAATCTATGTGTGTTAAACATGCTTGTATTATCATTAAACACCATTAACTTGTTAACAAAAATGTCTCTTTCATAAATAAATAAATATAAATTATAAATAGGAATGAGGTAGATCTCCTCGACTTGGTCAATTGAAAAGTAGCTCGCCTGCAGAAAAAGTATGAGCGCCCCTGATCTACATCAACAATATGATGTTTGTATGGGCAGTCCTGTGTGACATCACAGGGAAATGGACAGTCGCATCGCAAATAGCGAAAATCAAGAACTTTAAAGCTTTTTTTAGGGATATTCCGGGGAGTAAAATTTTGAAAAAAACTTCGAAAAATAAAACAAGCCACTGGGAACTGATTTTTATTGTTTTCAACCCTTTTGAAATTGAGATAATGTTCCCCTTTAAATAAGAACATTTCCTTTCAGTAGGCCTTTAATGTTTCTGAGCATCGTCCCTTCAAATAAAGACTAAACTTCCCTAAAATCTTACTACAGCAGCGCAGGATGGGCCTGTTTTTTTTGTGTGTTTTTTTTATGGGCCCGGTTTGATGTTCCGCTCGGCCTGGGCCCCTCAGAACCTGGCAAATGTGCCCGTTTCATCTCTCAATTACTGTCGGGTTTTGAAGCGCTGACGTTCTACCTTCATCCGTCCCAATATGGCTCAAGTTTGTTGAAGCATCTGAAAAATAAAAAAAGGCGCGCCACGCCGTCCCCCCCATTTAATGCCAAACAAACACTTACCAATCGACAGTTTTAAGTTGCTTCAGTGTCACAAGATGTGAAAGTCCTGATCGTTTGGTCCGCACATTTTACCGGCGATGCTAATAAGGCAGCCACGCTATGGGCCACTTCATTAGGTACACCCACGCTATGGCCGAATAGCATCAATAGCTATTCGCTCAATAGTTTCAAATTCTTCTTCAATTTCGTTTTTGCTATCTGCCTCCATACTCCGACCATCTGTTTCAATACATGCGTAATCTGTTGAATCTCTTAAGCCGCTGAAATCCGAGTCTGAATCCGAGCTAATGTCGCTATATCTTGCTGTGCTATTCTCCATTGTTTGTTTACATTGGCAGCACTGTGTGACGTCACACTAGGAAATAGACAGTGGCTTCGAGAGAGTGAAAATGAAGCACTTTAAAGCTTTTTTTAAGGATATTCCGGTACGGGTAAAATTTTGAAAAAATCTTCAACAAATAAAATAAGCCACCGAGAACTTTTTATTGGTTTTAACCCTTTTGAAATTGTTTTAATGTTCCCCTTTAAATAAGAACATTTCCTTTCAGTAGGCCTTTAATGTTTCTGAGCATCGTCCCTTCAAATAAAGACTAAACTTCCCTAAAATCTTACTACAGCAGCGCAGGATGGGCTTGTTTTTTTTTGTGTTTTTTTTATGGGCCCGGTTTGATGTTCCGCTCGGCCTGGGCCCCTCAGAACCTGGCAAATGTGCCCGTTTCATCTCTCAATTACTGTCGGGTTTTGAAGCGCTGACGTTCTACCTTCATCCGTCCCAATATGGCTCAAGTTTGTTGAAGCATCTGAAAAATAAAAAAAGGCGCGCCACGCCGTCCCCCCATTTAATGCCAAACAAACACTTACCAATCGACAGTTTTAAGTTGCTCCAGTGTCACAAGATGTGAAAGTCCTGATCGTTTGGTCCGCACATTTTACCGGCGATGCTAATAAGGCAGCCGCGCTATGGGCCACTTCATTAGGTACACCCATGCTATGGCCGAATAGCATCAATAGCTATTCACTCAATAGTTTCAAATTCTTCTTCAATATCGTTTTCGCCATCTGCCTCCATACTCCGACCATCTGTTTCAAAACATGCGTAATCTGTTGAATCGCGTAAACCGCTGAAATCCGAGTCTGAATCCGAGCTAATGTCGCTATATCTTGCTGTGCTATTCGCCATTGTTTGTTTACATTGGCAGCACTGTGTGACGTCACACTAGGAACATAGACAGTGGCTTCGAGAGAGTGAAAATGAAGCACTTTAAAGCTTTTTTTAAGGATATTCCGGTACGGGTAAAATTTTGAAAAAATCTTCAACAAATAAAATAAGCCACCGAGAACTGATTTTTATTGGTTTTAACCCTTTTGAAATTGAGATAATGTTCCCTTTGAATAAGAACATTTCCTTTCAGTAGGCCTTTAATGTTTCTGAGCATCGTCCCTTCAAATAAAGACTAAACTTCCCTAAAATCTTACTACAGCAGCGCAGGATGGGCCTATTTTTTTTTTGTTTGTTTTATGGGCCCGGTTTGATGTTCCGCTCGGCCTGGGCCCCTCAGAACCTGGCAAATGTGCCCGTTTCATCTCTCAATTACTGTCGGGTTTTGAAGCGCTGACGTTCTACCTTCATCCGTCCCAATATGGCTCAAGTTTGTTGAAGCATCTGAAAAATAAAAAAAGGCGCGCCACGCCGTCCCCCCATTTAATGCCAAACAAACACTTACCAATCGACAGTTTTAAGTTGCTTCAGTGTCACAAGATGTGAAAGTCCTGATCGTTTGGTCCGCACATTTTACCGGCGATGCTAATAAGGCAGCCACGCTATGGGCCACTTCATTAGGTACACCCATGCTATGGCCGAATAGCATCAATAGCTATTCACTCAATAGTTTCAAATTCTTCTTCAATATCGTTTTCGCCATCTGCCTCCATACTCCGACCATCTGTTTCAATACATGCGTAATCTGTTGAATCGCGTAAACCGCTGAAATCCGAGTCTGAATCCGAGCTAATGTCGCTATATCTTGCTGTGCTATTCGCCATTGTTTGTTTACATTGGCAGCACTGTGTGACGTCACACTAGGAAAATAGACAGTGGCTTCGAGAGAGTGAAAATGAAGCACTTTAAAGCTTTTTTTAAGGATATTCCGGTACGGGTAAAATTTTGAAAAAATCTTCAACAAATAAAATAAGCCACCGAGAACTGATTTTTATTGGTTTTAACCCTTTTGAAATTGTTTTAATGTTCCCCTTTAAATAAGAACATTTCCTTTCAGTAGGCCTTTAATGTTTCTGAGCATCGTCCCTTCAAATAAAGACTAAACTTCCCTAAAATCTTACTACAGCAGCGCAGGATGGGCCTGTTTTTTTTATGGGCCCGGTTTGATGTTCCGCTCGGCCTGGGCCCCTCAGAACCTGGCAAATGTGCCCGTTTCATCTCTCAATTACTGTCGGGTTTTGAAGCGCTGACGTTCTACCTTCATCCGTCCCAATATGGCTCATGTTTGTTGAAGCATCTGAAAAATAAAAAACGCCGTCCCCCCAAAAAACAAAAGCTAAACGAGAGAGCGAGACAAGCGGGCCCCGGCAGCTGTTGCCGGTTTCAAAGCCCGCGCCATGCACTTAAGATGAAATCTATTTTGTTTCAAGTTGCGCACCCGGCCTCGCCTGATGAGGGCTCAAGGGGTGAGGAGAGAAAGAGACAGATGGAGGCCGAGGGAGAGCGAAATCTGTTTGATTTGTCAGAAGTTTTTTTAATTTCATCTACAGCTGTCAGGACGCCGACGATCCACACCTCATCACCGCCTTTTATCTGACTGATTTCACCCCGGGCCCCAGACACTCTTCTCAATACGCGCTCACATGAGAGCCGGGGGGCATGAGGAGATGTATTGTGCAACTGTTCATTAGCTAAAGAACACAAAAGAACAACAGAAAGACAAACACGGTTGTTTGAGTACACAATAGTTGCAACTTTTACTCAAATAAGGAGGTTAGTCCAGCAATGTGCAGGGTCTGATACACCAAAGCTCCGTCTCAATTCACCGGCTGCGCATTTGAGGCGTGCTGACGTCCAAGTTTCCTTCAAATCTGGCTGACAAATCTGGCCTTTTTCCTCCCACTCGCAACAAGTGTCACTTCTCACCCTTTCATACCCCAAGATCCTTTGTGCACCCAATGTTACGTTACAGGGGGGGGGGGGGGGACAAAATGAGGCGTGTCACTCATCCAAAATGTGTATGGTGTGTTAGAATAATTATGTACAAACCCCGTTTCCATATGAGTTGGGAAATTGTGTTAGATGTAAATATAAACAGAATAAAATGATTTGCTAATCCTTTTCAAGCCATATTCAGTTGAATGCACTACAAAGACAACATATTAGATCAGGGGTCGGGAACCTTTTTGGCTGAGAGAGCCATGAAAGCCAAATATTTTAAAATGTATTTCCGTAAGCGCCATATAACATTATGAACACCGAATACAACTGTCAGGTTCAAACACTGATGACATCTATTAAAGCAGGGGCGCTCACACTTTTTCTGCAGGCGAGCTACTTTTCAATTGACCAAGTCAAGGAGATCTACCTCATTTATATATATCATTTATCCATCCATCCATCCATCATCTTCCGCTTATCCGAGGTCGGGTCGCGGGGGCAGCAGCCTAAGCAGGGAAACCCAGACTTCCCTCTCCCCAGCCACTTCGTCTAGCTCTTCCCGGGGGATCCCGAGGCGTTCCCAGGCCAGCCTGGAGACATAGTCTTCCCAACGTGTCCTGGGTCTTCCCCGTGGCCTCCTACCGCTTGGACGTGCCCTAAACACCTCCCTAGGGAGGCGTTCGGGTGGCATCCTGACCAGATGCCCGAACCACCTCATCTGGCTCCTCTCCATGTGGAGGAGCAGCGGCTTTACTTTGAGTTCCTCCCGGATGACAGAGCTTCTCACCCTATCTCTAAGGGAGAGACCCGGAAACTCATTTGGGCCGCTTGTACCCGTGATCTTGTCCTTTCGGTCATGACCCAAAGCTCATGACCATAGGTGAGGATGGGAACGTAGATCGACCGGTAAATTGAGAGGTTTGCCTTCCGGCTCAGCTCCTTCTTCACCACAACGGATCGGTACAACGTCCGCATTACTGAAGACGCCGCACCGATCCGCCTGTCGATCTCACGATCCACTCTTCCCTCACTCGTTATAATTTATATTTATTCATTTATGAAAGAGACATTTTGTTAACAAGTTAATGGTGTTTAATGATAATACAAGCATGTGTAACACACATAGATTCCTTTCTTTCATGAAGACAAGAATATAAGTTGGTGTATTACCTGATTCTGATGACTTGCATTGATTGGAATTAGACAGTGGTGCTGATAACGTCCGCATTTTCTAATGGAGGACAAAAAAAGTCCTCCTTTCTGTCCAATACCACATGAAAGTGGTTGGATTTGGCATCTCATTTGTCCAACTTGCATACTGGTTTTTAAACACTTTGTTATGAGAGTAGCATATGTGTGTGGCCCCTTTAATGTCTGGCAGCAGGTGAGTGACGTCAGTGAGTGTGCGGGTGGGGCAAGCAAGTGAGAAAGCGCTCGCTGAGGGCGGGGGAGAAATACATTGCATCAAACTCCGTAGCTTGCTAGCTTTCTGAGACTCTTATTTTGTTAGCACAGGCAGGATGAAACAGGTCTTTTATGGTGAAGACAGGAAGTGTGCAGTCGCTCTTTAGAGTTTTGACAGTAGGTACGGAGTCTCTAGAAATAAAATGTGTTTCTCTGCGTCCGCCCTGTTAGTGATTTTTTTCTTAAATATGAGCTCGCAGCAGCCAGCGTCATCTCACAAGATCCTCGGGTGCCGAGAATGTCAAACAACTGACGAAAGTGAAGTCTTGGTATGATTGATGATTGCTCATTTTTATGTACATTTTTTAATGCCTGGCTTGAGATCGACTGACACACCCTCCGAGATCGACCAGTCGATCGTGATCGATGTAATGGGCACCCCTGATGTAGATGATCTATATCTGCTGTATGCATTTACTATAGAACAGAGACTTGTCTTCTCTTCTCTTTTCTTATTTGTATTTGACGTTATTAAAGGGGAACATTATCACAATTTCAAAAGGGTTAAAACCAATAAAAATCTGTTCTCGGTGGCTTATTTTATTTGTTGAAGTGTTTTTTCAAAATTTTACCCGTACCGGAATATCCTTAAAAAAAGCTTTAAAGTGCTTCATTTTCACTCTCTCGAAGCCACTGTCCATTTCCCTGTGACGTCACACAGTGCTGCCAATGTGAACAAACAATGGCGAATAGCACAGCAAGATATAGCGACATTAGCTCGGATTCAGACTCGGATTTCAGCGGTTTACGCGATTCAACAGATTACGCATGTATTGAAACAGATGGTCGGAGTATGGAGGCAGATGGCGAAAACGATATTGAAGAAGAATTTGAAACTATTGAGTGAATAGCTATTGATGCTATTCGGCCATAGCGTGGGTGTACCTAATGAAGTGGCCCATAGCGTGGCGGCCTTATTAACATCGCCGGTAAAATGTGCGGACCAAACGATCAGGACTTTCACATCTCGTGACACTGAAGCAACTTAAAACTGTCGATTGGTAAGTGTTTGTTTGGCATTAAATGGGGGGGACGGCGTGGCGCGCCTTTTTTTATTTTTCAGATGCTTCAACAAACTTGAGCCATATTGGGACGGATGAAGGTAGAACGTCAGCGCTTTAAAACCCGACAGTAATTGAGAGATGAAACGGGCACATTTGCCAGGTTCTGAGGGGCCCAGGCCGATCGGAACATCAAACCGGGCCCATAAAAAAAACACACAAAAAAAAACAGGCCCATCCTGCGCTGCTGTAGTAAGATTTTAGGGAAGTTTAGTCTTTATTTGAAGGGACGATGCTCAGAAACATTAAAGGCCTACTGAAAGGAAATGTTCTTATTTAGAGGGGAACATTAAAACAATTTCAAAAGGGTTGAAACCAATAAAAATCAGTTCTCGGTGGCTTATTTTATTTGTTGAAGTTTTTTTCAAATTTTACCCGTACTTAAAAAAAGCTTTAAAGTGCTTCATTTTCACTCTCTCGAAGCCACTGTCTATTTTCCTAGTGTGACGTCACACAGTGCTGCCAATGTAAACAAACAATGGAGAATAGCACAGCAAGATATAGCGACATTAGCTCGGATTCAGACTCGGATTTCAGCGGCTTACGCGATTCAACAGATTACGCATGTATTGAAACAGATGGTCGGAGTATGGAGGCAGATGGCGAAAACGATATTGAAGAAGAATTTGAAACTATTGAGCGAATAGCTATTGATGCTATTCGGCCATAGCGTGGGTGTACCTAATGAAGTGGCCCATAGCGCGGCTGCCTTATTAGCATCGCCGGTAAAATGTGCGGACCAAACGATCAGGACTTTCACATCTCGTGACACTGAAGCAACTTAAAACTGTCGATTGGTAAGTGTTTGTTTGGCATTAAATGGGGGGGACGGCGTGGCGCGCCTTTTTTTATTTTTCAGATGCTTCAACAAACTTGAGCCATATTGGGACGGATGAAGGTAGAACGTCAGCGCTTCAAAACCCGACAGTAATTGAGAGATGAAACGGGCACATTTGCCAGGTTCTGAGGGGCCCAGGCCGATCGGAACATCAAACCGGGCCCATAAAAAAAACACAAAAAAAAAACAGGCCCATCCTGCGCTGCTGTAGTAAGATTTTAGGGAAGTTTAGTCTTTATTTGAAGGGAAACATTAAAGGCCTACTGAAAGGAAATGTTCTTATTTAAAGGGGAACATTAAAACAATTTCAAAAGGGTTAAAACCAATAAAAATCAGTTCTCGGTGGCTTATTTTATTTGTTGAAGATTTTTTCAAAATTTTACCCGTACCGGAATATCCTTAAAAAAAGCTTTAAAGTGCTTCATTTTCACTCTCTCGAAGCCACTGTCTATTTTCCTAGTGTGACGTCACACAGTGCTGCCAATGTAAACAAACAATGGAGAATAGCACAGCAAGATATAGCGACATTAGCTCGGATTCAGACTCGGATTTCAGCGGTTTACGCGATTCAACAGATTACGCATGTATTGAAACAGATGGTCGGAGTATGGAGGCAGATGGCGAAAACGAAATTGAAGAAGAAATTGAAGCTATTGAGCGAATAGCTATTGATGCTATTCGGCCATAGCGTGGGTGTACCTAATGAAGTGGCCCATAGCGTGGCTGCCTTATTAGCATCGCCGGTAAAATGTGCGGACCAAACGACCAGGACTTTCGCATCTTGTGACACTGAAGCAACTTAAAACTGTCGATTGGTAAGTGTTTGTTTCGCATTAAATGGGGGGGACGGCGTGGCGCGCCTTTTTTTTACTTTTCAGATGCTTCAACAAACTTGAGCCATATTGGGACGGATGAAGGTAGAACGTCAGCGCTTCAAAACCCGACAGTAATTGAGAGATGAAACGGGCACATTTGCCAGGTTCTGAGGGGCCCAGGCCGATCGGAACATCAAACCGGGCCCATAAAAAAAACACACAAAAAAAAACAGGCCCATCCTGCGCTGCTGTAGTAAGATTTTAGGGAAGTTTAGTCTTTATTTGAAGGGACGATGCTCAGAAACATTAAAGGCCTACTGAAAGGAAATGTTCTTATTTAAAGGGGAACTAAACAGTGATGGTGGGTTGTGGTTTTCGGTCAAGGATTTTGAGCGATTGTTGGTGCAAAGTTCCCAATGGCCTCAGAGTTTGCTTGCCTGCGACCAACATGTTATACAATAATAAAAACGAGACATACTGTATTTCCTTGTATTGCCGCACTTATAGTATGCGCCTGCCTTGAATTACCGCCTGGTCAAACTCGTGACGTCACGATTGACACTTCCCCTGTCATCATTTTCAAAATGGAGGAGGCTGATTTCAATCATTTGAAATCGCATAAAGGGAAGAATATTAAGAGCTATTCAGTAGGATTTAAGGTCCAAGCATACATCACACTCAATTTTTTACTGTATGCCTTTGGTAAGTGCCGGAGTGAGAAGAGGTTTTAAAATAATTGGCGCATGCTTACTTTTACCGCATGCCTTTGGTGAGCGCAGGAGTGAGAAGAGGTTTTAAATTAATTAGCGCCTCGGCGGCAATTCAAGGAAATACGGTAATCATTGCATTAAAATACGTTTGAGCTGCCTCCAGTGTTAACGAATTCATGATGCATTTGAACGTTTTTATGTTGTATTTAAGACTCTGGCACATCTGTTTGATATGTTTCTTAAAGCCAAGTGTTGGGTCTAAAACAGGGGTAGGGAACCTATGGCTCTAGAGCCAGATGTGGCTCTTTTGATGACTGCATCTGGCTCTCAGGTAAATCTTAGCTGACATTGCTTAACACAGGTGTGTTCAAAGTGTGGCCCCCGCGTCATTTTTTAACGGCCCCGTGGCACATTTTAAGAATACAATTTTAAAAAAAAATTAAAAACATAAAAAGTGGTATAAAAGAGCAAACATGTGAAATGTAACAAGAAATTGTTGCAGTGCTGTTTCTTTCTTTAAAAAAATAATAATGAATCCAAATCAATGTCATTTTGAATTATTGACCTATTCAAGGCTTCGATTACATCACATTGAATATTCCACTTTGAGATATTTCTGGGGGGAAAATGTTGCATATTTTCTGTTTTACCAGATCAAAAACTGAGCTGTGTTTTTTTTTTTTTTAAAGAAGGGCCTAAAACAAATAATAAAACTTAAAATTGACGGATATATCTGAAGTTGATCTCGAGATTATTGTGCTAAAAGTAAACGGTAAATAAAATGTATAATTTATTTTTTAACACTTTAATAAGTAGGACACTTTTGGATCTTCAATTATTTTAGTGTGATTTCTTTTTAAGTGTCATTGCTCCAAAAATAATAATGAATCAAAATCCAAAATTAAGGCTCCGATTATTATATCATCTCAAATATTCCACCTGAAAAAGTTATTGGGTGAAAATATTGCATGTTTTGTTTTTTTTCCATTTGTTTTTGTAATGTTGATCTAGAGATTTAAAACTTGCATAATAATAATAAAAATTATAATACTGAATAATGACACATTTTTAATATTTTTTTTTGACCAAAACCCTTTGGGGTCCCAGGGATCATAACTGAGTGGAGGCCTCCATCCATCCATCCATTTTCTACCGCTTATTCCCTTTTAGGGGTCGCGGGGGGGGCTGGCGCCTATCTCAACTACAATCGGGCGGAAGGCGGGGTACACCCTGGACAAGTCGCCACCTCATCGCAGGGCCAACACAGATAGACAGACAACATTCACACACTAGGGACCATTTAGTGTTGCCAATCAACCCCAGGTGCATGTCTTTGGAAGTGGGAGGAAGTCGGAGTACCCGGAGGGAACCCACGCAGTCACGGGGAGAACATGCAAACTCCACACAGAAAGATCCCGAGCCTGGATTTGAACCCAGGACTGCAGGAACTTCGTATTGTGAGGCAGACGCACTAACTCCTCATCCACCGTGAAGCCCTAAATGTATATTTTTTATACATATATTGTATTGGTTTTTAAAATAAAAATGATGAAAATGGCCCCCGCTTGCGCTGATTTTTCAGTGTGCGGCCCTCAGTGGAAAAAGTTTGGACACCCCTGGCTTAACGCGATAATTATGAATAATACCGCTAGCAATCACAGTGCTAAAAATACCGTTCAAAATATAAAACATTCTCATGCATTTTATCCATCCATCCGTTTTCTACCAGACTTGTTCAAGAAGTCGCATTCATTTTAAGAAGTATTTGATTTATTAATGGTTAACTTCAGAATAAGAATGTTATTAAAAAGAGAATAGGAGATTTATTATACTCTAAACATGTTGGTCTTACTTAAAAATGCACACATTTAGTTGTACTCAATGTTAAAAAATATTAAATGGCTCTCACGGGTGGGCTTCACAGTGGCAGAGGGGTTAGTGCGTCTGCCTCACAATACGAAGTTCCTGCAGTCCTGGGTTCAAATCCAGGCTCGGGATCTTTCTGTGTGGAGTTTGCATGTTCTCCCCGTGACTGCGTGGGTTCCCTCCGGGTACTCCGGCTTCCTCCCACTTCCAAAGACATGCACCTGGGGATAGGTTGATTGGCAACACTAGTGTGTGAATGTAGTCTGTCTATCTGTGTTGGCCCTGCGATGAGGTGGCGACTTGTCCAGGGTGTACCCTGCCTTCCGCCCAATTGTACCTGAGATAGGTGCCAGCACTCCCCGCGACCCCAAAAGGGAATAAGCGGTAGAAAAAGAAAGGATGGATGGGCCCTAGTGTGTGAATGTGAGTGTGAATGTTGTCTGTCTATCTGTGTTGGCCCTGCGATGAGGTGGCGACTTGTCCAGGGTGTACCCTGCCTTCCGCCCGACTGTAGCTGAGATAGGCGCCAGCGCCCCCCGCGACCCCGGAAGGGAATAAGCGGTAGAAAATGGATGGATGGATGGCTTTCATGGCTCTCTCAGGCAAAAAAGTTCCCGACCTCTAGTCTAAAAAATGACACCCCAATAAAGATATTCACTAACATTTTGTATTATCTCCTTATTAACCGTTATATTTGAAAAGGATGACAGTTCAACCCGCTCTCATGTGAAAATACAAGTTAAACCTTCATCGTGCTTAATCACACACACACACACACACACACACACTGCACTCTTAATTATTCATTACAAAAATGAGCCACCTTCATGGACATGTCGCTGTCAATCAATCTTTACCACCAAACGCTTGTGTCTCTGGTGGGTGTCGGTCTGACACAGAACTGATTTATGAAAGAAGCATAATTCCGACACATGCTGCCTCACAAAGGGAGTAATTGACAACGATGACAGTGTGGTTTTAATTACCGTGGGGAGAAAAAAAAAATATGCATGTCCGAACAAACGTTTATTGCCCAACACATCTGCAGCAAAACCAATATTGTATTTCCATTAATAGATTTTTGATAATATAAAAATATCGTGTCCTGGGCATGACGTTAAAGTCATAGAGGCTCCTCTATGGGGTCTTGGGGCACTAGAAGGTTAACCCCTTTACTACTGTCACCCCAGGTGGTCCTTGGCAAAGGCCTAGTACCTGACTGCCCCCTAGCCAGATATACGGCGAAGACCTCAATGGCGGAAGACGGTAGATTTAATAACTACCACAATGGCTGGATGGCAGAGGAAGGCTGCAGCAGAAAAGGGTCCCCAGTCATCTTGGACTCCATTCCATTGTCAAAGATGGTGTTTCCAGGAGGATCGTCATACTTGCTTCGAGTGATCGCCCATGACGATGAATACATTATTGATACAGACCTGTCAATTTTGTTGACTAATCATTTTATCGTCAAAAACTATTCTCCCGTGACAAAAATGAGACGATGACGAATCAAAACAAAATGCACGTTGACTAAGACGATGACAAAAATTAACTGACATTTTCATCCATCCATCCACGGACAAAGCTACGAACAATGGGAGACCGGGCTTTCTGCTCCGCTGCTCCCAGTCTGTGGAACGCTCTCCCTGACCACCTGAGGGCACCTCAGACTGTGGATGCTTTTTAAAAATGGCGTAAAAACCCATCTTTTTAAAAAAAGCCTTTTTATAGACATGCGTGCTGGTTCTAGCTATTGAGCTGTTTCTAGTTTTATATTTTATTTATTTGTATTATCTTTTTACTAGGGCTTCACGGTGGCAGAGGGGTTAGTGCGTCTGCCTCACAATACGAAGGTCCTGCAGTCCTGGGTTCAAATCCAGGCTCGGGATCTTTCTGTGTGGAGTTTGCATGTTCTCCCCGTGAGTGCGTGGGTTCCCTCCGGGTACTCCGGCTTCCTCCCACTTCCAAAGACATGCACCTGGGGATAGGTTGATTGGCAACACTAAATGGGCCCTAGTGTGTGAATGTTGTCTGTCTATCTGTGTTGGCCCTGCGATGAGGTGGCGACTTGTCCAGGGTGTACCCCGCCTTCCGCCCGATTGTAGCTGAGATAGGCGCCAGCGCCCCCCGCGACCCCAAAAGGGAATAAGCGGTAGAAAATGGATGGATGGATCTTTTTACTATAATTATTATTACTATTTTTTTTTACACTGCGGCACTTTGACGTTGTTTTCTCAATGTAAAGTGCTTTTTTACAAATAAAATCTTATTATTATTATTATTATTTATTATCTTCTTCCGCTTATCCGAGGTTGGGTCGCGGGGGCAGTAGCCTAAGCAGGAAAGCCCAGACTTCCCTCTCCACAGCCACTTGGTCCAGCTCCTCCTGGAGGATCTTGAGGCATTCCCAGGCCAGTCGGGAAACAGTCTTACCTAGGGAAGCATTCAGGTGGCATCCTGACCAGATGCCCGAACCACCTCATCTGGCTCCTCTCCATGTGGAGGAGCAGCGGCTTTACTTTGAGTTCCTCCCGGATGGCAGAGCTTCTCACCCTATCTCTAAGGGAGAGACCCAAACTCATTTCAGCCGCTTGTACCCGTGATCTTGTCCTTTCGGTCATGACCCAAAGCTCATGACCATAGGTGAGGACGGGAACGTAGATCGACCGGTAAATTGAGAGCTTTGCCTTCCGGCTCAGCTCCTTTTTCACCACAACAGATCGATACAGCGTCCACATTACTGAAGACGCCGCACCGATCCGCCTGTCGATCTCACGATCCACTCTTCCCTCACTCGTGAACAAGACTCCGAGGTACTTGAACTCCTCCACTTGGGGCAGGGTCTCCTCCCCAACCCGGAGATAGCACTCCACCCTTTTCCGGGCGAGAACAATGGACTCGGACTTGGAGGTGCTGATTCCCATCCCGGTCGCTTCACACTCGGCTGCGAACCGATCCAGTGAGAGCTGAAGATCCCGGCCAGATGAAGCCATCAGGACCACATCATCTGCAAAAAGCACAGACCTAATCCTGCGGCCACCAAACCGGAACCCCTCAACGCCTAGAAATTCTGTCCATAAAAGTTATAAACAGAATCGGTGACAAAGGGCAGCCTTGGCGGAGTCCAACCCTCACTGGAAACTGCCGGCAATGCGGACCAAGTTCTGACACTGATCATACAGGAAGCGAACCGCCACAATCAGACAATCCGATACCCCATACTCTCTGAGGACTCCCCACAGGACTTTGAGGGACACGGTCGAATGCCTTCTCCAAGTCCACAAAGCACATGTAGACTGGTTGGGCAAACTCCCATGCACCCTCAAGAACCCTGCCGAGAGTATAGAGCTGGTCCACAGTTCCACGACCAGGACGAAAACCACACTGTTCCTCCTGAATTCTAGGTTTGAGTATCCGGCTTGCAACTTAAAGCATAACTATTAGCTGAGATTCAGCTATTACCTTAAAATAGTCTTAAATTGGGTCACTCTAAAGTTGAGGTACCACTGTTAACTTCAGGAAGTTGTCTACAGCCACAGCTTTACTGCCGAAGCACACTATATTGCCCAAAGTATTTGGCCACCCATCCAAATGATCAGAATCAGGTGTATAAAATCAAGCACTTACAGTGGGGCAAAAAAGTATTTAGTCAGCCAGCGATTGTGCAAGTTCTCCCACTTAAAATGATGACAGAGGTGTGTAATTTTCATCATAGGTACACTTCAACTGTGAGAGACAGAATGTGAACAAAAAATCCAGGAATTCACATTGTAGGAATTTTAAAGAATTTATTTGGTGGAAAATAAGTATTTAGTCAACCATTCAAAGCTCTCACTGATGGAAGGAGTTTTTGCCTCCAAATCTCACGATACATGGCCCCATTCATTCTTTCCTTAACACGGATCAATCGTCCTGTCCCCTTAGCAGAAAAACAGCCCCGAAGCATGATGTTTCCACCCCCATGCTTCACAGTAGGTGTGGTGTTCTTGGGATGCAACTCAGTATTCTGCTTCTTCCAAACACGACAAGTTGAGTTTATACCAAAATGGATACATGGATGATACAGCAGAGGATTGGGAGAATGTCATGTGGTCAGATGAAACCAAAATAGAACTTTTTAGTATCAACTGAAACATGAAAAAGCGTGGCATGGATCATCTGCATGAATAACAAGGGTGTGTAGAGGGTGATGTCGCCAGGCTGACTGCCTGGCAACTACAGGCTTAAATAGAGGTGACGTGATTAACAACAGGTGCGCGAGTCCAAATAAATCAGGTGCGTGACATGAGGAGTCTTGTTCACGAGTGAGGGAAGAGTGGATTGTGAGATCGACAGGCGGATCGGTGCGGCGTCTTCAGTAATGCGGACGTTGTACCGATCCGTTGTGGTGAAGAAGGAGCTGAGCCGGAAGGCAAAGCTCTCAATTTACCGGTCGATATACGTTCCCATCCTCACCTATGGTCATGAGCTTTGGGTCATGACCGAAAGGATAAGATCACGGGTACAAGCGGCCCAAATGAGTTTAGGTCTCTCCCTTAGAGATAGGGTGAGAAGCTCTGCCATCCGGGAGGAGCTCAAAGTAAAGCCGCTGCTCCTTCACATTGAGAGGAGCCAGATGAGGTGGTTCGGGCATCTGGTCAGGATGCCACCCGAACGCCTCCCTAGGGAGGTGTTTAGGGCACGTCCAACCGGTAGGAGGCCACGGGGAAGACCCAGGACACGTTGGGAAGACTATGTCTCCCGGCTGGCCTGGGAACGCCTCGGGATCCCCCGGGAAGAGCTAGACGAAGTGGCTGGGGAGAGGGAAGTCTGGGTTTCCCTGCTTAGGCTGTTGCCCCCGCGACCCGACCTCGGATAAGCGGAAGATGATGGATGGATGGATGGATGGACATGAGGACAGGTGAAAACGTTTGACTTGTCATGGAAACAAAGCAGGGATTGAAAAAACAGGAACTGACAGAGTGCAAAAACCAAACAGAACATAGCCAATCCAATCCACTTTATTTATATAGCACATTTAAACAACAATAACGTTTCCAAAGTGCTGCACAGTCATGTTAAAAACAATTGTAAAAAAAATTAAATAAAATAAATAAATAAAATTAAATTAAAAAGAAGTATATATATCTATATATTATGCTCCACCAATGACTGAATAAAAACAAAAAATAAATGAATATAAAACCAATAAAAACAAATATGATTAAAAACTATTTTAAAGGGTAAAATCAATTAAAACAGTAAAATAGAAATCAAAGTGTATAAAAAAACACAGAGGACAACAGAGGGCCACACAACTCACGTAGTGTTAAAAGCCAAAGAATAAAAGTGGGTCTTAAGACGAGACTTAAAACACTCCACTGTGGAAGCAGCCAAACTAAACTAGATCACCAGGACATGACATCTGCTACAAGTGAACCAATGTGTAGGTTTCTGGCTGTTTGAAATGTTTCACCTTGCCGTGACCTTCTTCTAAACTTAAATGCAGGAATCTTGAAGTACATTTCAGTCACTAGAGGGCAGCAGCAGTAGCGGGGGGGGATTCAAATTGCGTGTCTGTGTGAAAGGGGAAGCTCGGAATGACAAAAGTGTGCAGATTGAGCGCACCCGAACTTTAGCAGCTGGTCAAACAGACTGAGCATGGGCTCGGCCGTGGGTGTGTGTTTATGTCCGTGCGTGTTTGGTGTGGGAGACGTACGAGAGGTGCTCCAGACAGACCAGCTGAAGAGAGAAAGGCCCTTTTCTCACCCGACTCCTCGGCCCATGCTGCTCAAACCAACAGAATTAATAGGCTCATTTGCCAAGGAAAACACTCTAATCAGTGGGTTTCCTCTCATTAAAACTTAATTAGTTTGACATGAGTTTCCTGCAGAAGAAAGTATTGGCCACTTACGACTCATTAGGGCCTAAGGAAAATATCACTTGAGAAAAGTTCCATGCAAGGTGACTCGAGAGAACGGAGGCCCAGCATTGTTGAGTGAAAGTGACGTATTGTATGTCAACTTACATCAAAAAGCGTGTCCTGGGCATGACGTTAAAGTGCATCCGGCATTGGAGGCTCCTCTATGGGGGTCTTGGAGCACTAGGAGGTTAACCCCTTTACTACTGTTACCCCAGGTGGCCCTTGGCAAAGGCCTAGTACCTGACTGTCCTCTAGCCAGGGATACGGTGAAGACCTCAACGGCGGAAGACAGTAGATATAAGAACTACCACAACGGCGGAAGAAGGCTGCAGCAGAAAACGGTCCCCAGTCGTCTTGGACTCAATGCCCCTGGACCCTGACCCGATTCTGTCAAGGATCGTGTGGTGACTCTCTGTGCACCAAAGTCACGCACAGGCATTCTCCATAAAGGGATACACCCCTACCAAGAGGATCGGGTGACCGCCGATGACATCAAAAAGCACACTCGCATCGGGCTAAAACAACTCTGTAAACCCGAATAAGTAAGCAGAACTAAAAAAAAAAAGTGAGGCATTCGGTTGCCACATTTTTTGAGTTCATAAACTCAAATATTCAAGTATATCAGATTATAGATAGATAGAAAGATAGATAGATAGTACTTTTTGTAACGACCCGGTCGCATGGTGATGCGGATTTCGTTCTCCCAGGGATGCAGACGGGTTTCGGACACAGCGTACAGGTAGGAAATGATTTATTCAAGCAATAAAAACAGACTTTGACAAAACCAAAAGAGCTAGCATGAGAGCTAGAAAACAAAAGGCGCTTAGCATGGGAGCTAGCATTAACAAAAGGACCTAGCGTGGAAACTAGCTGGTAGCGAGCAGGAACACAGAAGTCATTACTTGTTGCGTGAAAACAAATTAGGAAGCAAGGTAGACTGACGGGAGAAGGCAGGCTATATAATGACTGTAATCACAAAACAGGTGCGTGGCAGGTGAAAATAATGAGTAACCATGGAAAGAAAAAGAGAGGTGCACAAACCGGAACCGAAGGAGTACAAAACCAACAGAATAAACAAAAAGACTCAAAAATCTAAACCATAAGGCAGCGGATCATAAAAACTTTATTGATTCATTCAGGAGAGTTCCTTCAGGAAAATTCAAATTCCAGCAGCAGAGTACAGAGTTGAGCTCAATTTAAAAAGTAAATAATATGGGTATGAATGGTAACAAAAATGTAACATTTTCACAATAAGAATAAAAATAAAAAGCAACAATGAGATGAAAAATATAACAGTAAAATAAGAATATAACAAGAGAAACTTGTTTTCATAAATTTGGAGTTTATGTTAAATGTACTTTTAAATGATAATTGAATTAAACACACCAATTAAGCCAACTCTGCTGCTTGAAGAGGAAGTGCACGCAAATGCTACAAAATAAAAGCACTTCCTCTGTGTGTATGCGTGCGTGTGCATGTAATGCTGTATATATATACATATATATATATATATATATATATATATATATACACACACTGAGTATAATAACAATACAAATCTATAATGCAATTGATTCATTCTTAATTTATTCTTGATTTTTTTTGTTCTGTCAAAATAAGACAAAATTATGTGCAATCCACAGAGTTTTGAGTAACTGTGAGTTACTTATTTTAAGTAGCAGTTACATAATCTACAAGCAGCATGGTGGAACAGGGGTTAGTGCATGTGCCTCACAATACGAAGGTCCTGGGTTCAATCCTGCGCTCGGGATCTTTCCGTGTGGAGTTTGCAAGTTGTCCTGCGTGGGTTCCCTCTGGTGGGCTTCCTCCCACCTCCAAAGACATGCACCTGGGGATAGGCCCCTCCCACCTCCAAAGACATGCACCTGGGGATAGGCCCCTCCCACCTCCAAAGACATGCACCTGGGGATAGGTTGATTGGCAACACTAAATCAACCCTAGTGTGAGTGTGAATGTTGTCTGTCTGTCTGTCTTGGCCCTGCGATGAGGTGGCGACTTGTCCAGGGTGTAACCCGCCTTCCGCCTGAGTGCAGCTGAGATAGGCTCCAGCGCCCCCCGCCACCTCGAAGGGGACGAGCAGTAGAAAATGGACGGATGGATGGAAATTTAATAAAAGAAGGAAAATGTTTCTCACACTCAACATTTCTACAAACCCCGTTTCCATATGAGTTGGGAAATTGTGTTAGATGTAAATATAAACAGAATACAATGATTTGCAAATCCTTTTCAACCCATATTCAGTTGAATGCACTACAAAGACAAGATATTTGATGTTCAAACTCATAAACTTTATTTTTTTTTGCAAATAATAATTAACTTAGAAATTCATGGCTGCAACACGTGCCAAAGTAGTTGGGAAAGGGCATGTTCACCACTGTGTTACATCACCTTTTCTTTTAACGACACTCAATAAACGTTTGGGAACTGAAGAAAATAATTGTTAAAGCTTTGAAAGTGGAATTCTTTACCATTCTTGTTTTATGTAGAGCTTCAGTCGTTCAACAGTCCGCTGTCATATTTTACGCTTCATAATGCGCCACACATTTTCCATGGGAGACAGGTCTGGACTGCAGGCGAGCCAGGAAAGTACACACACTCTTTTTGTACGAAGCCACGCTGGTGTAACACTTGTCTTGCTGAAATAAGCAGGGGCGTCCATGATAACATTGCTTGGATGACAACATATGTTGCTCCAAAACCTGTATGTACCTTTCAGCATTAATGGTGCCTTCACAGATGTGTAAGTTACCCATGCCTTGGGCACTAATACACCTCCAAACCATCACAGATGCTGGCTTTTCAACTTTGCGCCTATAACAATCCGAATGGTTATTTTCCTCTTTGTTCTGGAGTACACCACGTCCTCTGTTTCCAAATATAATTTGAAATGTGGACTCGTCAGACTACAGAACACTTTTCCACTTTGCATCAGTCCATCTTAGATGAGCTCGGGCCCAGCGAAGCAGGCAGCTTTTCAGGATATTGTTGATAAATGGGTTTGGCTTTGCATAGTAGAGTTTTAACTTGCACTTACAGCTGTAGCGACCAACTGTCGTTACTGACAGTGGTTTTATGAAGTGTTCCTGAGTCCATGTGGTGATATCCTTTACACACTGTCGGTTTTTGATGCAGTACTGCCTGAGGGATCAAAATTCCGTAATATCGCTTACGTTCAGTGATTTCTCCAGATTCTCTGAACTTTTTGATGATTTTACGGACCGTAGATGGTAAAATCCCTAAATTTCTTGCAATAGCTCGTTGAGAAATGTTGTTCTAAAACTGTTCGGCAATTTGCTTGCAAAGTGGTGACCCTCACCTCGTCATTGTTTGTGAATTACTTAGCATTTCATGGCAGCTGCTTTTATACCCAATCATGGCACCCACCTGTTCCCAATTAGCCTGTTCCATATAAGTGTTTGATGAGCATTCCTCAACTTTATCAGTATTTATTGCCACGTTTCCCAACTTCTTTGTCACGTGTTGCTGGCATCAAATTCTAAAGTTAATGATTATTTGCAAAAAAATATACATTTTTTTATCAGTTTGAACATCAAATATGTTGTCTTTGTAGTGCATTCAACTGAATATGGGTTGAAAAATGACTTGCAAATCATTGTATTCTGTTTATATTTACATCTAACACAATTTCTCAACTCATTTGGAAACGGGGTTTGTAAGTAAATACAACTTTTAGTGTACACAACTTATTCTAATTATTTATTTTAAGCATTCGGGTTTTCAGAGTAAGCCTTTTGTGCTGGAGGTATGATTGAAATGATCTCCGATTGGATATGCACTGTTTTAATATTTATATTTTCGCACACCCTTCTCCATTTCCTCATTGGCACCATCTCACCAGCCTCGCTGATCTGTCTGCTCACATTTCCTCCCCTTAATGAATCAGGACTTTTAGGCCTAATAAGCGGTGTTTTGTGCAGAAAGCGCTTGGAATGTGCTGGGTTTGTTATCCTTTAATTAGCCCCACAGGTTGTGTGTGTGTGTGTGTTGGGGGGGGTGTTAGGGGGGCCCACAGACCGGCATCAGACGAGGAAACGCTGAGAGGCAGCCGGTGCATTGCCAGGTGGCGGTAAGACGAATGGACTGAGACGGGGCAGGAAACATAAAGGCACAAGCCTGTGAACTGCAGAACAATGATGGGAAATGTCCTGGAGAAAACACACTGGCCGGTGGTGAAAGACGGAGGGAAAGAAGAATGAGGAGGAACCTAGGGAAATTTGAAGAAAGAGTTGGATGATTAGGAGAAAGGAGGTTTTGGGTGAAAGGATAAACATTTGCAGCTGTGGTTTGGAAGTAACTTGGGGTCGGTTTTGGTCAAAACGCACCAATGTGGGATTGCTCCGAGTACACAAGAGGCAGTCAATATTGGTGCACTTTGTAGGAGGATAGATCTTTATTGGCATTGCACAAGTACAACGAAATTTCATTTTCGGCACAGTTAGTCCCGCTAAGAACACACATACGTTACAGGGGGGGACAAGACGAGACCGCCAACGGATCAGCCACTTACCTTAAAAAGGTGAGAAAAGGATGACATTGGGAGTAAATAAATATCAGTCTAAGGCTAGAGCAGGGCTAGGGAACCTGTGGCTCTTTTGATGACTGCATCTGGCTCTCGGATAAATCTGAGCTGACACCGCTTAACACAATCAATCAATCAATCAATGTTTATTTATATAGCCCCAAATCACAAATGTCTCAAAGGACTGCACAAATCATTACGACTACAACATCCTCGGAAGAACCCACAAAAGGGCAAGGAAAACTCACACCCAGTGGGCAGGGAGAATTCACATCCAGTGGGACGCCAGTGACAATGCTGACTATGAGAAACCTTGGAGAGGACCTCAGATGTGGGCAACCCCCCCCCCCTCTAGGGGACCGAAAGCAATGGATGTCGAGCGGGTCTAACATGATACTGTGAAAGTTCAATCCATAGTGGCTCCAAGACAGCAGTGAGAGTCCCGTCCACAGGAAACCATCTCAAGCGGATCAGCAGCGTAGAGATGTCCCCAACCGATACAGGCGAGCAGTCCATCCTGGGTCCCGACGAGCGGTCCATCCTGGGTCCCGACGAGCGGTCCATCCTGGGTCTCGACTCTGGACAGTCAGTACTTCATCCATGGTCATCGGACCGGACCCCCTCCACAAGGGAGGGGGGGACATAGGAGAAAGAAAAGAAGCGGCAGATCAACTGGTCTAAAAAGGAGGTCTATTTAAAGGCTAGAGTATACAGATGAGTTTTAAGATGAGACTTAAATGCTTCTACTGAGGTGGCATCTCGAACTGTTACCGGGAGGGCATTCCAGAGTACTGGAGCCCGAACGGAAAACGCTCTATAGCCCGCAGACTTTTTTTGGGCTCTAGGAATCACTAATAAGCCGGAGTCTTTTGAACGCAGATTTCTTGCCGGGACATACGGTACAATACAATCGGCAAGATAGGCTGGAGCTAGACCGTGTAGTATTTTATACGTAAGTAGTAAAACCTTAAAGTCACATCTTAAGTGCACAGGAAGCCAGTGCAGGTGAGCCAGTACAGCTATATATGTATGTATATATGTATATAAAGGTATATACAGTATAGGTATATATGTATGTATATATGTATATAAAGGTATATACAGTACAGGTATATATGTATGTATATATGTATATAAAGGTGTATACAGTATAGGCGTAATATGATCAAATTTTCTTGTTCTTGTCAAAAGTCTAGCAGCCGCATTTTGTACCAACTGTAATCTTTTAATGCTAGACATGGGGAGACCCGAAAATAATAGGTTACAGTAATCGAGACGAGACGTAACAAACGCATGGATAATGATCTCGGCGTCTTTAGTGGACAAAATGGACCCCAATAAGTAATGAATAATTCCACTTGTACTCAAAGTGTTAAAAATAATGTTCAAAATATAAAACATGCTCATGCATTTGAATCCATCCATCCTTTTTTTTCTACCGCACTTGTTCAAGAAGTTGCATTAAGGGTAAGAAGTGATTTATTTATTATTTTTTAGCTTCACGGTGGCAGAGGGGTTAGTGCGTCTGCCTCACAATATGAAGTTCCTGAAGTCCTGGGTTCAAATCCAGGCCCGGGATCTTTCTGTGTGGAGTTTGCATGTTCTCCCCGTGACTGCGTGGGTTCCCTCCGGGTACTCCGGCTTCCTCCCACTTCCAAAGACATGCACCTGGGGATAGGCCCCTCCCACCTCCAAAGACATGCACCTGGGGATAGGTTGATTGGCAACACTAAATTGGCCCTAGTGTGTGAATGTTGTCTGTCTATCTGTGTTGGCCCTGCGATGAGGTGGCGACTTGTCCAGGGTGTACCCCGCCTTCCGCCCGATTGTAGCTGAGCTAGGCGCCAGCGCCCCCCGCGACCCCAAAGGGAATAAGCGGTAGAACATGGATGGGATGGGATGGTTAGTTTAGGGCTTGCCCTCCTGGGGGTTCTTCAGACCACCAAGCACCGACATAAGAGCCTGTTTCCGGGTTACAATATTTTTTTATTTTTCAACTAGTCTCTGAGTTGCTTTCCAGCAAAACTCTTTTTTTCTTTCGTTCTCGCTCGCACTCTAGCTCCAGCCCCAACCCCGTCCCTCCTCCGGGCTGCTGCTTATAAACAGAACGACAGGTGATTAGATAAAAAAGCCCAGGTGGGCCGTCTACGTACCTGTTGCTGATTTCGAGGCCGGTCCTGGCAACACCCCGCTTCGCTGCAGGCCCGCAGGTCACGCCCCCTCCACTGTTAGCTTCAGAATAACAAAGTTATTACAAAGAATAAGAGACTTATTATACTCTAGAAATGTTTGTTTTACTTAAAAATGCACGCGTTTAGTTGTGTTCAGTGTTAAAAAAAAACATTATATGGCTCTTATGAAAATACGTTTAAAAATATTTGGCTTCTTGGTTCTCTTAGTCAAAAAGGTTCCCGACCCCTGGGCTAGACCCTCAGTAGGGGTCCACACTGAGTCCAAGGAAAAAAAAACCTCACATAGCATGGCACACATTAAACACGTACGTATATCACACCAACTTGCAACAGAGGGATGGGTGGGTTTGAGGAGTCACCCCTGCTGCTATATAGCGCTGCTCAGCCATCCACAGCCCCAGAGGAATTAAGCGGTGGTGAAGGCGTTGATTCGAGGGTGGGCGTCGTGTGTGCATATATACCCAATTAACTTGGGAGAGATGATGAAATGTTTTCATATGGACTGAGGCCGATCTCAAAGTTCGACCACAGGTGTTGTTGACAAAAAGGAAGGTCAAAAGCGTCCATCTTTGAGAAGTCCTCGGGAGAGTTTCTTCAGAACAGCCTGTTCCTGATTGTGTCAAGGCAATTTGAGGGAGTCAAATCGTAGATTAAGAAGTTGTTTTTCTTCGAGACGACAAAATAGTGATTTATCTTCTCTGTTTGTCCATGCTGGATTTTTTTCAATTCCAATTTAATTATTCCTTCTCCGCAAAATGTTCCAAGATGAGATCCATTTTGCGATTCAACTCAGAAATCGCCCCAGTCTTTGTTCCCACAGCCCGACCCAATCCTTCCATTGCGTTGAACAACCGTTGGGCCCCTTGAGTGGCTGCAATCGTTTTCCGAATTTGTCGATACAGCAGAGCAATGCCCAGCCCAATCAGCAAGTGCCCCGTGATCACAGCTCCAAATAGGTAGATGTCTTCGACGTCCTCGATGGAAAGGGCTGAGAAGATTACAGTTTGGTTAAAGATTACAGAAAAGATTACAGTTGGTACAAAATGCGGCTGCTAGACTTTTGACAAGAACAAGAAAGTTTGATCACATTACACCTGTACTGTATATACCTTTATATACATATATACATACATATATACATACATATATACCTGTACTGGCTCACCTGCAGTGGCTTCCTGTGCACTTAAGATGTGACTTCAAGGTTTTACTACTTACGTATAAAATACTACACGGTCTAGCTCCATCCTATCTTGCCGATTGTATTGTACCATATGTCCCGGCAAGAAATCTGCGTTCAAAGGACTCCGGCTTATTAGTGATTCCCAAAGCCCAAAAAAAGTCTGCGGGCTATAGAGCGTTTTCCGTTCGGGCTCCAGTACTCTGGAATGCCCTCCCGGTAACAGTTCGAGATGCCACCTCAGTAGAAGCATTTAAGTCTCACCTTAAAACTCATTTGTATACTCTAGCCTTTAAATAGACTCCCTTTTTAGACCAGTTGATCTGCCGTTTCTTTTCTTTTTCTTCTATGTCCCACTCTCCTTTGTGGAGGGGGTCCGGTCCGATCCGGTGGCCATGTACTGCTCGCCTGTGTATCGGCTGGGGACATCTCTGCGCAGATGAGTTTTAAGGTGAGACTTAAATGCTTCTACTGAGGTAGCATCTCGAACTGTTACCGGGAGGGCATTCCAGAGTACTGGAGTCGTAGTGGTTTGTGCAGCCCTTTGAGACACTAGTGATTTAGGGCTATATAAGTAAACATTGATTGATTGATTGATTGAGAAGCACATAATCCTCCATTTATCCTGGGAGTCTCTCATGTAACCCGCAGCAATGGTTCCATCAGGGCAGCCAGGCTCCCTCGAACCTCATTTCCTTGTCGAAAAGACTGTGTCAATTTTGTCAAGAGTCCAGCTGATCATAATCATATTTGATGTTTAGATTAGAGGACGGCGCAAAGATCAAATACACAGATTAAAAAAAACTGATGTGGGATCTGAGCCGAGGATGTCGTTGTGGCTCGTGCAGCCCTTTGAGACACTTGTGATCTAGGGCTTTATGAGTAAACAAGGATTGATTGATTGATTGGTTGAAGTTCTACTCTGGTGGACTTTGGCTGATGCACTTACCCCAAGACCATACACACGGTCAGAGGTGGGTAGAGTAGCCAGAAATTGTACTCAAGTAAGAGTACTGTTACTTTAGAGATTTATTACTCAAGTAAAAGTAAGGAGTAGTCACCCAAATATTTACTTGAGTAAAAGTAAAAATTATGTTGTGAAAAAACTACTCAAGTATTGAGTAACTGATGAGTAACCTGTTTGTTTCATGATGACGGCAACAAGTAATGCACAAAAACAGAAAAATAGCAATGAACAAATTCAGAGCCAGAAATATCTCTTAAGCAACTAAAACAATAATATATATTAAACAATATATATTTGATTTTAAACTGTATTGAAAAAAAATTGGAAAATGATTTTTACATTTGCAACCTCATTATACTATTGGCTAAGTTTTATATTCATAAATGTAAGTTACTCAATACCCGACCTGTTTTTTTTTCTGCCTAACCCCCTACCTCTCACTCTACCTCTAACAACCAAAAAGCTGTGAAAACGACGATACTCTGTTCCAAATTTAAGTTATTTACTGAGATTGAGTGAGCCTATGGCTTTGCACTTTCTTTCTTATATATACATATTTTTTGCATTCTATTTTACAGTAGTTACTTTGAATCTACAACCCCCTGGCGCTGTTTTGTACGGTTTTTATACTGTTTTGTACTGTTTTTGTACTTACTTTGATTATTACTTTCAACTGTTTGTGAATGTTAAAATGTATAAATAAAGGTTTATAAAAAAACAAGTGTGCAGTTAATCATGTGACCGCCTGGCTCTGTTTGATTGGTGAAACGGAGTCAAACGTCACCAGTGACTGCATTCGATTGGTGAAACGGAGTCCAATGTCACTATTGACTGCATTCGATTTGTGAAACAGAGTCAAACGTCACCAGTGACTACATTCGATTGGTGAAACGGAGTCAAACGTCACCAGTGACTGCATTCGATTGGTGAAACGGAGTCAAACGTCACTATTGACTGCATTCGATTTGTGAAACAGAGTCAAACGTCACCAGTGACTACATTCGATTGGTGAAACGGAGTCAAACGTCACCAGTGACTGCATTCGATTGGTGAAACGGAGTCAAACGTCACCAGTGACTGCATTCGATTGGTGAAACGGAGTCCAATGTCACTACTGACTGCATTCGATTTGTGAAACAGAGTCAAACGTCACCAGTGACTACATTCGATTGGGGAAACGGAGTCAAACGTCACCAGTGACTGCATTCGATTGGTGAAACGGAGTCAAACGTCACCAGTGACTGCATTCGATTGATGAAACGGAGTCAAACGTCACCAGTGACTGCATTCGATTGGTGAAACGGAGTCAAACGTCACCAGTGACTGCATTCGATTGGTGAAACGGAGTCAAACGTCACCAGTGACTGCATTCGATTGGTGAAACGGAGTCAATCGTCACCAGTGACTGCATTCGATTGGTGAAACAGAGTCAAACGTCACCAGTGATTGCATTCGATTGGTGAAACAGAGTCAAACGTCACCAGTGATTGCATTCGATTGGTGAAACTGAGTCAAACGTCACCAGTGACCGCATTCGATTGGTGAAACAGAGTCAAATGTCCTCAGTGACTGCATTCAATGGGTGAAACGGAGTCAAACGTCCTCAGTGACTGCATTCAAGTGGTGAAACGGAGTCAAAAATCACCAATGACTGCATTCGATTGGTGAAACTGAGTCAAAAGTCACCAGTGACTGCATTCGATTGGGGAAACGGAATCAATCGTCACCAGTGACTGCATTCGATTGATGAAACGGAGTCAAACGTCACCAGTGACTGCATTCGATTGATGAAACGGAGTCAAACGTCACCAGTGACTGCATTCAATTGGTGAAACGGAGTCAAACGTCACCAGTGACTGCATTCGATTGGTGAAACGGAGTCAAACGTCACCAGTGACTGCATTCGATTGGGGAAACGGAGTCAAACGTCACCAGTGACTGCATTCGATTGATGAAACGGAGTCAAACGTCACCAGTGACTGCATTCGATTGGTGAAACGGAGTCAAAAGTCACCAGTGACTGCATTCGATTGGTGAAACGGAGTCCAACGTCACTTTTGACTGCATTCGATTGGTGAAACAGAGTCAAACGTCACCAGTGACTGCATTCGATTGGTGAAACGGAGTCAAACGTCACCAGTGATTGCATTCGATTGGTGAAACGGAGTCAAACGTCACCAGTGACCGCATTCGATTGGTGAAACAGAGTCAAACGTCCTCAGTGACTGCATTCAATGGGTGAAACGGAGTCAAACGTCCTCAGTGACTGCATTCAATTGGTGAAACGGAGTCAAAAGTCACCAGTGACTGCATTGGATTGGTGAAACGTAGTCAAACGTCACCAGTGACTGCATTCGATTGGGGAAACGGAGTCAAACGTCACCAGTGATTGCATTCGATTAGTGAAACGGAGTCAAAAGTCACCAGTGACTACATTCGATTGGTGAAACGGAGTCAAACGTCACCAGTGACTGCATTCGATTGGTGAAACGGAGTCAAACGTCACCAGTGACTACATTCGATTGGTGAAACGGAGTCAAAAGTCACCGGTGACTGCATTCGATTGGTGAAACGGAGTCAAAAGTCACCGGTGACTGCATTCGATTGGTGAACCGGAGTCAAACGTCACCAGTGACTACATTCGATTGATGAAACGGAGTCAAACGTCACCAGTGACTGCATTCGATTGGTGAAACGGAGTCAAACGTCACCAGTGACCGCATTCGATTGATGAAACGGAGTCAAACGTCACCAGTGACTGCATTCGATTGGTGAAACGGAGTCAAACGTCACCAGTGACTGCATTCGATTGGTGAAACGGAGTCAAACGTCACCAGTGACTACATTCGATTGGTGAACCGGAGTCCAACGTCACTTTTGACTGCATTCGATTGGTGAAACAGAGTCAAACGTCACCAGTGTCTGCATTCGATTGGTGAAACGGAGTCAAACGTCACCAGTGATTGCATTCGATTGGTGAAACTGAGTCAAACATCACCAGTGACCGCATGCGATTGGTGAAACAGAGTCAAACGTCCTCAGTGACTGCATTCAATGGGTGAAACGGAGTCAAACGTCCTCAGTGACTGCATTCAATTGGTGAAACGGAGTCAAAAATCACCAATGACTGCATTCGATTGGTGAAACGGAGTCAAAAGTCACCAGTGACTGCATTGGATTGGTGAAACGGAGTCAAACGTCACCAGTGATTGCATTCGATTAGTGAAACGGAGTCAAAAGTCACCAGTGACTGCATTCGATTGGGGAAACGGAGTCAAACGTATCAAGTGACTGCATTCGATTGGTGAAACGGAGTCAAACGTCACCAGTGACTGCATTCGATTGGTGAAACTGAGTCATACGTCACCAGTGACTACATTCGATTGGTGAAACGGAGTCAAACGTCACCAGTGACTGCATTCGATTGGTGAAACGGAGTCAAACGTCACCAGTGACTGCATTCGATTGGTGAAACGGAGTCAAACGTCACCAGTGACTGCATTCGATTGGTGAAACGGAGTCAAACGTCACCAGTGATTGCATTCGATTGGTGAAACGGAGTCAAACGTCACCAGTGACCGCATTCGATTGGTGAAACGGAGTCAAACGTCCTCAGTGACTGCATTCAATGGGTGAAACGGAGTCAAACGTCCTCAGTGACTGCATTCAATTGGTGAAACGGAGTCAAAAGTCACCAGTGACTGCATTGGATTGGTGAAACGGAGTCAAACGTCACCAGTGACTGCATTCGATTGGGGAAACGGAGTCAAACGTCACCAGTGATTGCATTCGATTAGTGAAACGGAGTCAAAAGTCACCAGTGACTGCATTCGATTGGGGAAACGGAGTCAAACGTATCAAGTGACTGCATTCGATTGGTGAAACAGAGTCAAACGTCACCAGTGACTGCATTCGATTGGTGAAACTGAGTCATACGTCACAAGTGACTGCATTCGATTGGGGAAACGGAGTCAAACGTCACCAGTGATTGCATTCGATTAGTGAAACGGAGTCAAAAGTCACCAGTGACTGCATTCGATTGGTGAAACAGAGTCAAACGTCACCAGTGACTGCATTCGATTGGTGAAACTGAGTCATACGTCACAAGTGACTGCATTCGATTGGGGAAACGGAGTCAAACGTCACCAGTGACTGCATTCGATTGGGGAAACGGAGTCAAACGTCACCAGTGACTGCATTCGATTGGTGAAACTGAGTCATACGTCACAAGTGACTGCATTCGATTGGGGAAACGGAGTCAAACGTCACCAGTGACTGCATTCGATTGGGGAAACGGAGTCAAACGTCACCAGTGACTGCATTCGATTGATGAAACGGAGTCAAACGTCACCAGTGACTGCATTCGATTGGGGAAACGGAGTCAAACGTCACCAGTGACTGCATTTGATTGGGGAAACGGAGTCAAACGTCACCAGTGACTGCATTCGATTGGTGAAACGGAGTCAAACGTCACCAGTGACTGCATTCGATTGATGAAACGGAGTCAAACGTCACCAGTGACTGCATTCGATTGGTGAAACGGAGTCAAACGTCACCAGTGACTGCATTCGATTGGTGAAACGGAGTCAAACGTCACCAGTGACTACATTCGATTGGTGAAACGGAGTCAAACGTCACCAGTGACTGCATTCGATTGGTGAAACGGAGTCAAACGTCACCAGTGACTGCATTCGATTGGTGAAACGGAGTCAAACGTCACCAGTGACTGCATTTGATTGGTGAAACGGAGTCAAACGTCACCAGTGACTGCATTCGATTGGTGAAACGGAGTCAAACGTCACCAGTGACTGCATTCGATTGGTGAAACGGAGTCAAACGTCACCAGTGACTGCATTCGATTGGTGAAACGGAGTCAAACGTCACCAGTGACTGCATTCGATTGGTGAAACGGAGTCAAACGTCACCAGTGACTGCATTCGATTGGTGAAACGGAGTCAAACGTCACCAGTGACTGCATTCGATTGGTGAAACGGAGTCAAACGTCCTCAGTGACTGCATTCAATGGGTGAAACGGAGTCAAACGTCCTCAGTGACTGCATTCAATTGGTGAAACGGAGTCAAAAGTCACCAGTGACTGCATTGGATTGGTGAAACGGAGTCAAACGTCACCAGTGACTGCATTCGATTGGGGAAACGGAGTCAAACGTCACCAGTGATTGCATTCGATTAGTGAAACGGAGTCAAAAGTCACCAGTGACTGCATTCGATTGGGGAAACGGAGTCAAACGTATCAAGTGACTGCATTCGATTGGTGAAACAGAGTCAAACGTCACCAGTGACTGCATTCGATTGGTGAAACTGAGTCATACGTCACAAGTGACTGCATTCGATTGGGGAAACGGAGTCAAACGTCACCAGTGATTGCATTCGATTAGTGAAACGGAGTCAAAAGTCACCAGTGACTGCATTCGATTGGTGAAACAGAGTCAAACGTCACCAGTGACTGCATTCGATTGGTGAAACTGAGTCATACGTCACAAGTGACTGCATTCGATTGGGGAAACGGAGTCAAACGTCACCAGTGACTGCATTCGATTGGGGAAACGGAGTCAAACGTCACCAGTGACTGCATTCGATTGGTGAAACTGAGTCATACGTCACAAGTGACTGCATTCGATTGGGGAAACGGAGTCAAACGTCACCAGTGACTGCATTCGATTGGGGAAACGGAGTCAAACGTCACCAGTGACTGCATTCGATTGATGAAACGGAGTCAAACGTCACCAGTGACTGCATTCGATTGGGGAAACGGAGTCAAACGTCACCAGTGACTGCATTTGATTGGGGAAACGGAGTCAAACGTCACCAGTGACTGCATTCGATTGGTGAAACGGAGTCAAACGTCACCAGTGACTGCATTCGATTGATGAAACGGAGTCAAACGTCACCAGTGACTGCATTCGATTGGTGAAACGGAGTCAAACGTCACCAGTGACTGCATTCGATTGGTGAAACGGAGTCAAACGTCACCAGTGACTACATTCGATTGGTGAAACGGAGTCAAACGTCACCAGTGACTGCATTCGATTGGTGAAACGGAGTCAAACGTCACCAGTGACTGCATTTGATTGGGGAAACGGAGTCAAACGTCACCAGTGACTGCATTTGATTGGTGAAACGGAGTCAAACGTCACCAGTGACTGCATTCGATTGGTGAAACGGAGTCAAACGTCACCAGTGACTGCATTCGATTGGTGAAACGGAGTCAAACGTCACCAGTGACTGCATTCGATTGGTGAAACGGAGTCAAACGTCACCAGTGACTGCATTCGATTGGTGAAACGGAGTCAAACGTCACCAGTGACTGCATTCGATTGGTGAAACGGAGTCAAACGTCACCAGTGACTGCATTCGATTGGTGAAACGGAGTCAAACGTCACCAGTGACTGCATTCGATTGGTGGAACACGTCACCAGTGACTGCATTCGATTGGTGAAACGGAGTCAAACGTCACCAGTGACTGCATTCGATTGGTGGAACAGAGTCAAATGTCACCAGTGACTGCATTCGATTGGTGGAACAGAGTCAAACGTCACCAGTGAATACATTCGATTGGTAAAACGGAGTCAATCGTCACCAGTGACTGCATTCGATTGATGAAACGGAGTCAAACGTCACCAGTGACTGCATTCGATTTGTGAAACAGAGTCAAACGTCACCAGTGACTGCATTCGATTGGTGAAACGGAGTCAAACGTCACCAGTGACTGCATTCGATTGGTGAAACGGAGGCATGTGATAGATCCCACTTTGAAGGTCTGTCCGACAAACCATAACAAACAAAGCTTGCATTAACATATCAATAAAAATCAGTAGCGAGCTGAATGTAGATAAATGGAGTACATGTAGCGTTTCTTCTCAATAAATATACTCAAGTAAAAGTATGTTGCATTAAAACTACTCTTAGAAGTACAATTAATCCCAAAAGTTCCTCAAGTAGATGTAACGGAGTAAATGTAGCGCGTTACTACCCACCTCTGCATCATTTTGTGCTAATGGTTCACTCTTTGGCTGGACTTCAATGCTGGATATTGTCTGAAGGTCACCGAGTCGAATGGCTACGATTCAATTTCAAAATGTGGCGAAACAACGAAAAATAAGTTTGTCTATTTCAACCCCATGGAAAGGTCCTTCCTCTTATGTGTTATCAACCTGATTGTGTTTACACACCCACATAGCGGTGGGATCATCACGGGTGTTTATCTCATCAGAGTGAATCTCTGTAAAGTCAATACCAAAGGCTTTAACTTTAGAGCTTTGACCTTTTAAGCCTGTTTTTTCTCTCTCTAAAAGCCTCCACACACACACACACACACACACACACACACACACACACACACACACACACACACACACTCAGACACTTAGACAGGCAAGTGGCACACACCCCGACCCTAGCCCCCATCAATCTTCGGCCGTTCACTGCGACAGTAGAGCACAAAGCCAGTCACATCGGAACAACCGCGGTGTCACACTCACCCACTGACAAAAAGGCACTGGAGAAGCTGTGACAGGAGACCCAGTGTGTGTGTGTGTGTGTGTGTGTGTGTGTGTGTGTGTGTGAATGAAACCTTAGAGTGGGTAATATTAACTCCTGATTTTTATTTTTTAAACCGAAGGAATGCAATCACATTTTGCATTAATAGTGTCACACCGCGATGAGGGAAGTCTTGTCCTGGTTTTTCTGTCTTGTGATTTATGTGTTTTATTTTGAAAAGCTACCCTCTTGTTTCAGACCACGGGCCATTCCTCTTGTGTCACCAGTCTGACGTCATCCCTGATTCCTGATTGTTTCCACCTGTTCCCCATCACTCCCACATCCTATTTAAGCTCACTTCCCCATTTGTCCTTCGCCAGATCGTCTCGTCTATCGTGCCTTTCTAGCGTCCATGTCCATGTCCTTGATTAGCTCCTTGTCTTGCTCCTGTTTTCCTAGTTAGCCTAGTTTTTGCTGTCATTTTGAGTTTACTTTTTCCTCCTTCGAGCGTCTTCCTAATTGGTGGGTTTTTGTTTTTCCAAATTTCGAATTTATTGCCTCATTGATTGAGTGATTTTTTGTTATTTATAGCTAGTGTTATCTGTGCTGGCCCTGCGATGAGTTGGCGACTTGTCCAGGGTGTACCCCGCCTTCCGCCCGATTGTAGCTGAGATAGGCGCCAGCACCCCCCGCGACCCCAAAAGGGAATAAGCGGTAGAAAATGGATGGATGGATAGCTAGTGTTTAGATATAGGTTGTTTTGGTGTTTTTTTCTCCTGTTGGAGCGCTTTTCGTTTATTCTTATTAATATTATTTTTTCGTTATAATTTCCTTAAATTAATATTCCTCCTTATTTTTGTGGAGTGATTTTGAGTTAATTGTTTATCCTCTGAACTATGTTCCCGCGTGTTGATTATTCTTGTGAAAAACTTTTTTTTTGCATTGGAGGTAAAAGTTGTTTCAAAATAAAAGCTTTATTTTTTTTTAACTTCTTCTCTGCACCTGGGTCCTCTCCTTACTCCGAGGCGTAACAAATAGACAGTATAGTAAAGAATAAACATGCATTGTTTGGGAACTGCATTTACTATACTGTGGAGAGGCGGAGCCGACGGGCCGGCGGCGGGGCGGGACACGCTTTGGCCCTGCTCAAGATGGCGACCAGGAGGCGGAGAATGCAGTGGAACGAAGAGGCGGGGCGTGCCTGGAGCAACGCTGCAGCAATCAAGATCAGGTGCGTGGCACACACACCGGTTCACAATCTGCCTATCTACTTGCAGTGTTTAAGAGGGGAGAAGGAGGAAAGATCGGGAGAAAGAGGCGGAGTGTCTGCAGCACAGCAGAAGCAACGAAAAAAGAACGATCAGGGAATGAGCCGCAGGGTAAGACGACGCGACCGGCTGCTGAAAAGCCGACCGAAAATAAAAGCGGAGGAGGAGCTGAAAAGCGACCCGTTCGACGCAGACGCTTCATTATTTGAAAACATATAAGAGTCAAACCTGCTCGACACGATGTCCTTCCTGGGTGGTCCATGTAATCCACACTACGACGGCTAGAGTCGTTTACACATACCATACCATACCAACTTTATTTATAAAACCCTTAAAAAACAACCACAGTTGCAGAACGAAGGGCTGTACACCAGAACGAAATAGAGGCAAAGGACAGCCTAAAAAAACAGAGGTAAAATCCACATTGAAAAAGCAAATATAAATTATCCTAAAAACAATTAGACCGTGTAGCATTTTATATGTGAGTCGCATCTTAAATAGAGATGTCCGATAATGGCTTTTTTGCTGATATCCGATATTCCGATATTGTCCAACTCTTAATTACCGATACCGATGTATACAGTCGTGGAATTAACACATGATTATGCATATTTTTGTTGTGATGCCCCGCTGGATACATTAAACAATGTAACAAGGTTTTCCAAAATAATATGGAAAAAAAATGCCAACATGGCACTGCCATATTTATTATTGAAGTCACAAAGTGCATAATTTTTTTTTAACATGCCTCAAAACAGCAGCTTGGAATTTGGGACATGCTCTCCCTGGGGGAGGGGGGGTTAAGGTAGGGGGTAGGGGTTAGCTGGGGGGGCATATTGAAGCATCCCGGAAGAGTTAGTGCTGTAAGGGTTTCTGGGTATTTGTTCTGTTGTGTTTATGTTGTGTTACGGTGTAGATGTTCTCCCGAAATGTGTTTTTCATTCTTGCTTGGTGTGGGTTCACAGTGTGGCGCATATTTTTTAACAGTGTTGAAGTTGTTTTAAACTGCCACCTTCAGTGTGACCTGTATGGCTGTTGACCAAGTATGCTTTGCATTCACTTGCGTGTGTGAAAAGCCGTAGATATTATGTGAATGGGCCAGAATGGGCCCCCAATATTGTTGGCTAGGTGGAAATCGGGAAAAATTCGGGAGAATGGTTGCCCCGGGAGATTTTCGGGAGGGTCACTGAATTTTTCGAGTCTCCCGGGAAAATCAGGAGGGTTGGCAAATATGACTGGGAGACGCAACTGCTCTTTACTTCTCCCTACGTCCGTGTACCACTCCGTACAGCGGCGTTTTAAAAAGTCCTACATTTTACTTTTTGAAACCGATACCGATAATTTCCGATATTCCATTTTAAAGGATTTATCGGCCGATCATATCGGCAGTCTGATATTATCGGACATCTCTAATCTTAAAGTGCAAAGGAAGCCAGTGCAGGTGAACCAGTATAGGTTTATATATATATATACATATGGAGTTTTGTATGGCCATATTACCCTGAGCATCCCCAATCTCATCTGTTCTCAAAGCTAAGCAGTGTCTGGCCTGGTTAGTACTTGAATGGGAGACTGCCTAGGAATACCAGGGGCTTTTGACCATTGGACTCTAAGTTCCTTTTTTTTTTTCACTCCCTGTTTTGTTACCATGACAACCAATCAGTTCACCTGTCTTGTCTTACACCTGTTTTCACTTATCATGTTCATTATTTAAGCCACAGTTACCTGTTAGTCAGTCTGGCAACATCACCTCATTCCCGCCCTCGATTATCTGCTTCATGCCTGGCAATGCTGTCCATTTTGTCCACGTAAGTTTTTTTGTTATTCATGCCACTGCGCAAGTGTTTTTGTTTCATGTTTGTAATTTATAGCCTTTGTGCTAGTCTTTTGTTTCATAGCCCAGTTTTTTTGTACCACCCTTGTGCGCACTTTTTGCTGGTTCCTGTTTTTAGTTTTAGTGTTAAAATGCCTCTGCTTAGGATGTTTTCCTGCTGGCTCCGCTGTGAACGGGACTCTCGCTGCTGTGTTGGATCCGCTTTGGACTGGACTCTTGCGACTGTGTTGGATCCACTATGGATTGAACTTTCACAGTATCATGTTAGACCCGCTCGTCATCCATTGCTTTCGGTCCCCTAGGGGGGGGGGGGGGTTGCCCACTTCTGAGGTCCTCTCCAAGGTTTCTCATAGCCAGCATTGTCACTGGCGTCCCACTGGATGTGAATTCTCCCTGCCCACTGGGTGTGAGTTTTCCTTGCCCTTTTGTGGGTTCTTCCGAGGATGTCGTAGTCGTAATGATTTGTGCAGTCCTTTGAGACATTTGTGATTTGGGGCTATATAAATCAATCAATCAATCAATGTTTACTTATATAGCCCTAAATCACTAGTGTCTCAAAGGGCTGCACAAACCACTACGACATCCTCGGTAGGCCCACATAAGGGCAAGGAAAACTCACACCCAGTGGGACGTCGGTGACAATGATGACTATGAGAACATGATACTGTGATACTGATGATACTGATGACTATGAGAACATATGAGAACATGATACTGTGAAAGATCAATCCATAATGGATCCAACACAGTCGCGAGAGTCCAGTCCAAAGCGGATCCAACACAGCAGCGAGAGTCCCGTTCACAGCGGAGCCAGCAGGAAAACATCCGCTGGATGGATGCTTTATAGTAGTTTTGGATGATACCACAAATTTGGGTATCAATCCAATACCACGTCGCTACAGGATCATACATTGGTCATAATCAAAGTCCTCATGTGTCCAGGGACATATTTCCTGAGTTTATAAACATAATATGCAGTTTTTAAAAACGAAAGAAGATGTTTTGAAGCCAAAATATCGACGTAATCATAGTAGTATCGACTAGATACACGCCTGTACTTGGTATCATTACTATGGATGTCAGGTGTAGATCCACCAATGGCGTTTGTCTACTTTTTGAAGCAGTGTGTAGTGAAGCATGTTTAGCTATTCCTCGTCCTACAGGGATGATACTTGTAAGAAACGTACTTTATTTGTTGTCATGGAGGCGAGGATTAATGATTTAGAAGTAGCTTTCCTCCTCTCCAAGGTTCTCATAGTCATCATTGTCACCGACGTCCCACTGGGTGTTAGTTTTCCTTGCCCTTATTTGGGCCTACCGAGGTTGTCGTAGTGGTTTGTGTTGTGGTTTGTGCAGCCCTTTGAGACACTAGTGATTTAGGGCTATATAAGTAAACATTGATTGATTGAAAATAAAGATGTCTTTACCTTCACGCCATTTCCACTCCATTCGCTTTGCACCTCGGGAAAACAAACCAAGACCAAGTCCAAGTCCAAGCCTGACATATATATATATATGTATATAAATGTATGATCAAACTTTCTTGTTCTTGTCCAAAGTCTAGCAGCCGCATTTTGTACCAACTGTAATCTTTTAATGCTAGACATAGGGAGACCCGAAAAGAGGAGATGTGGAGATTTTGCCGCGGGATTCTACGATGACTCAAAACCCCAGTTTGTGCAATGATGACTGGGGTCTTGGAACAGGAGCCACACACCGCAACATCTCCCAATCAGGAGTGTATCACTGTAAGGCGCTCAAATATTTCATTGCGAGTGAAAAGTCAGGTGCATTGTGGAGCGAGGCCAATATCGTATGTTATCTCTTCGAATGCTGTTGTGTGAAGTGGGCTGCCAAAACGAGAGCCCATCTGAGCCTCACACCCGGCCGTCTGCATTCTCCTGCCAAGCTCACCTAGACTGTTTCACCTGTGCCGGTGACCTCGCGGTGTGCTGCAGCGCTACGCCGGTGTAGAGCCGCTGCCGGAATCAAAGACCAGCAGAGTTGAACACTGTTTTTGTAAGGAAACGGGTTAGTAAGGTGAGGATGTACTGTACAGTCACAGTATGGGACTTTGTCAACACTGCCAAGCTGTTTTTGTTTTTTTAATATTGAACCTTGGAGTGTATAAATTGGCGTTCTGGAGCTTTTTATGTTGCATCCTCCGTTGAGTCCAAACAACAACAGTATTTGTTTCAACCGAAAAAACAAAGGCGGGTTTGTGAAGAATCAGCTTCCAAAAACATTTTCATTGATTGTATGGTAAACTGCAGTCATGATTAGCTCTGATGTTTGTCCAATACTTTGTTTTTTGGACTATTGCAGGGGTTGGGAAGCTTTTTGGCGGAGAGAGCAATGAAAGCCAAATATTTAAAAATGTATTTCTGTGAGTTCCATATAATATTTTTGTTAGAATAATTATGTATATATCATCACACTAACTTTATAATGCTTAAAGTCTGTTGCTTTAGGTATTAGCTATTGTGCTCAAGTTAGACTTTTTATTCTAATCTATGCAAGTGTAATAGTGTGATGTTGTTGCGCTATATTATGAACGAGACAGGGTGTTATGTTTTATTTTGAAGTATTGGTTTTATTTTGAAGAACCGAATGTCCGGTGCAGGAAGTGACTCTACGTTTTTTTTCAGCGATTTACTTCCTCTTCTATCGGACTTTTGATGATGAGGTAATAGTTCTTCATTGCTCTGTGTTTCTTGTGTAAATATTATTACTAAACTTTCATAATACTTTAAAAGTTAAAACATTAATGTTGAAGGTATAAGTGATGTGTTTTAAGTATTTTTTTATGCACAATTTTGTTAAGTAAGGATTAGAGCGTCGAATGTTTGAAATGTTTGGTCATAATTACACATGGTATTCACGCAGGTATCACTCCGCCAGAAAAGTAGAGACCTGTGTATGTGTTTCATGTTTCCAACAAAGGTATGTGGATTTGTGTATTATTTTTTTGTGGTAAAACTTTTTTGTTATTGTAATTTAAATTATTATTTTTATATGAATGAATGTTGTTTACTTCCTCTTCTATCGGACTTTTGATGATAAGGTATCACTCCGCCAGAAAAGTAGAGACCTGTGTATGTGTTTCATGTTTCCAACAAAGGTGGCCAAAAAAAGGATGAAACGACGGAATGGTGGAGTGTCTCCTACTTATAAAAAAACTACACAATGCAGAATAAGACTCACTACACAAGGACACAACTTCTTGTCTGAGTGGTGGCCTATGCCACTTGAGGTCATCATAGTTTTGGCTCACTGGCAGCCAAGGACTTCAGAGACCTCGGCATGGATGGGATGACAGCATGCAGACAAGACAGAGACTTCAAGGATCTCAACGAAGATAAGATGACAACACGCAGACGAACTCGGCGACAAGGTAAAATCACATTTTGTCACTTACTATGCGTCCTGGACCTGCTTTGCATAATATATGTGACCACTCCTTTTAGAGGCAGCTTCAGTGATGTTGACTATGGAACTCCGAATACAAAGGGGAACGCGGAAACTGGAACTTAGAGCTTAGGGCGAGACTGTGACTAAGTGTGCAGTGCGCGCGTTCTTCTCATGAGCCCTATTTAACTCTGTGTCTGCTTGGTTCCTTGCTTCTTGTCTGATTTGAAAGTTCAATCCACAATGGATACAACACAGTCGCGAGAGTCCAGTCCAAAGAGGATCCAAGACACAGCAGCAAGAGTCCCGTTCACAGCGGAGCCAGCAGGAAACCATCCCAAGCGTAGGCGGACCAGCAGCGCAGAGATGTCCCCAGCCGATACACAGGCGAGCAGTACATGGCCACCGGATCGGACCGGACCCCCTCCACACGGGAGAGTGGGACATAGAAGAAAAAGAAAAGAAACGGCAGATCAACTGGTCTAAAAAGGGAGTCTATTTAAAGGCTAGAGTATACAAATGAGTTTTAAGGTGAGACTTAAATGCTTCTACTGAGGTGGCATCGCGAACTGTTACCGGGAGGGTATTCCAGAGTACTGGAGCCCGAACGGAAAATGCTCTATAGCCCGCAGACTTTTTTTGGGCTTTGGGGATCACTAATAAGCCGGAGTCCTTTGAAGGCAGATTTCTTGCCGGGACATATGGTACAATACAATCGGCAAGATAAGATGGAGCTAGACCGTGTAGTATTTTATACGTAAGTAGTAAAACCTTAAAGTCACATCTTAAGTGCACAGGAAGCCAGTGCAGGTGAGCCAGTACAGGTATATATGTATGTATATATGTATATAAAGGTATATACAGTACAGGCGTAATGTGATCAAACTTTCTTGTTCTTGTCAAAAGTCTAGCAGCCGCATTTTGTACCAACTGTAATCTTTTAATGCTAGACATGGGGAGACCCGAAAATAATACGTTACAGTAGTCGAGGCGAGACGTAACAAACGCATGGATAATTTCACAGTATCATGTTAGACCCGCTCGACATCCATTGCTTTCCTCCTCTCTAAGGTTCTCATAGTCATCATTGTCACCGACGTCCCACTGGGTGTGAGTTTTCCTTGCCCTTATGTGGGCCTACCGAGGATGTCGTGGTGGTTTGTGCAGCCCTTTGAGACACTAGTGATTTAGGGCTATATAAGTAAACATTGATTGATTGATTGATAATAGATGTCATCAGTGTTTGAACACTGAATACAACTAAATGCGTGAATTTTTAAGTAAGGCCAACATTTTTAGTAGGAGTGTGGGAAAAAAATCGATTCGAATTTTATTCACGATTCTCAAGTTGTGCGATTCAGAATCTATTCTCATTTTCTTTAAATCGATTTATTTTAATTTTTTGTTTTTAATCAACCCAACAAAACAATACACAGCAATACCATAACAATGCAATCCAATTCCAAAACCAAACCTGACCCAGCAACACTCAGAACTGCAATAAACAGAGCAATTGAGAGGAGACACAAACACCACACAGAACAAACCAAAAGTAGTGAAACAATAATGAATATTATCAACAGTATCAATATTAGTTATAATTTCAGCATAGCAGTAATTGAAAATCCTTCATTGACATTATCATTAGACATTTATAAAAAAAAAAAGAACAATAGTGTCACAGTGGCTTACACTTGCATCACATCTCATAAGCTTGACAACACACTGTGTCCAATGTTTTCACAAAGATAAAATAAGTCATATTTTTGGTTCGTTCAATTGTTAAAACCAATTTACATTATTGCAATCAGTTGATAAAACATTGTCCTTTACAATTATACTACTCTGCTTGCATGTCAGCAGACTGGGGTAGATCCTGCTGAAATCCTATGCATTGAATGAATACAGAATCATTTTAAATCGGGAAAATATCGTTCTTGAATCGAGAATTGCGTTGAATCAAAAAAAATCGATTTATAATCAAATCGCGACCCCGAGAATCGACATTGAATCGAATCGCGGGACACCCAAAGATTCGCAGCCCTAATTTTTAGAGTATAATAAGTCTCTTATTCTTTTTAATAACATTGTTATTCTGAAGCTAACCAATAATAAATAAAATACTTCTTAATTGGACTTCTTGAAATGGTGGGGTAGAAGGCCAGATTAAGATGCATGGATGTTTTGTATTTTCAACGTTGTTTTTAACACTTTAACACGTACCATGAGATGATTAACGTGGACCCCGACTTAAACAAGTTGAAAATAGACCATTTAGTGGTCAATTGTACGGAATATGTCCTGTACTGTGCAATCTACTAATACAAGTTTCAATCTATCAATCAACCAATCAATCAAAACTGTGGAATTATTCATTACTTATCGTGTTAAGCAATGTCAGCTATGATTGATCTGAGAGCCAGATGCAGTCATCAAAAGAGCCACATCTGGCTCGAGAGCCATAGGTTCCCTACCCCTGGACTATTGTATCGGGTAAAGTGAGGTTATATTTCGAGAAAAAAAGTATCTCTTTATAGCAGGCCTGGGCAATTATTTTGACTTGGGGGCCACATCCAGAGAAAAAAAATGTGTCTGGGGGCCGGTATATCTATTTTTAGGAACACTAATACAAAACCTCAGAATAATGTCTGATTGAATGCTAAAAACGTTATGACAGACCGCCTTAAAAAACATAATGGAATCTTACATTTTTATATGACGGATAAAACACTGAATATTGACAAAATATGAACGTCACACCCCCTCTCGATCGACACGTTTTACAATCAAGTGAAACGCAACAAAAATGCAACAATCAGTGAAATATGAACGTGAAAGGTAACAGTTCGAGATGCTACCTCAGTAGAAGCATTTAAGTCTCACCTTAAAACTCATTTGTATACTCTAGCCTTTAAATAGACTCCCTTTTTAGACCAGTTGATCTGCCGTTTCTTTTCTTTTTCTTCTATGTCCCACTCTCCTTTGTGGAGGGAGTCCGGTCCGATCCGGTGGCCATGTACTGCTCGCCTGTGTATCGGCTGGGGACATCTCTGCGCTGCTGATCAGCCTCCGCTTGGGATGGTTTCCTGCTGGCTCCGCTGTGAACGGGACTCTCGCTGCTGTGTTGGATCCGCTTTGGACTGGACTCTCGCGACTGTGTTGGATCCATTATGGATTGATCTTTCACAGTATCATGTTCTCATATGTTCTCATAGTCATCAGTATCATCAGTATCACAGTATCATGTTCTCATAGTCATCATTGTCACCGACGTCCCACTGGGTCATTATTGTCACCGATGTCCCACTGGGTGTGAGTTTTCCTTGCCCGAGGATGTCGTAGTGGTTTGTGCAGCCCTTTGAGACACTAGTGATTTAGGGCTATATAAGTAAACATTGATTGATTGATTGAAAATAAACCCACCTGCAATCTGATATATCTGATACATCACTAAGTTTTAGAACTTTGTTGTGAAAATCTCCTTCCGCGTCTGTGGAAACGCTCCCCACCCACACTGCTTGGTGCCTCGTCTGAGCTGCTGTGACTTACATTACCATAGTAACTAATTAGATGACCATAGTAACTGGTATATCATCCATAAACGCAGATCCCAACCATTGAAATACAAACCCCGTTTCCATATGAGTTGGGAAATTGTGTTAGATGTAAATATAAACAGAATACAATGATTTGCAAATCATTGTCAAACCATATTCAGGTGAATATGCTACAAAGACAACTGATAAACATTTTTTTGTTGTTGCAAATAATCATTAACTTTACAATTTGATGCCAGCAACACGTGACAAAGAAGTTGGGAAAGGTGGTAATAAATCCTGATAAAGTTTAGCAATGCTTATCAAACACTTATTTGGAACATCCCACGGGTGTGCAGGCTAATTGGGAACAGGTGGGTGCCATGATTGGGTATAAAAACAGCTTCCCAAAAATTGCTCAGTCTTTCACAAGAAAGGATGGGGCGAGGTACACCCCTTTGTCTACAACTGCGTGAGCAAATAGTCAAACAGTTTAACAATGTTTCTCAAAGTGCAATTGCAAGAAATTTAGGGATTTCAACATCTACGGTCCATAATATCATCAAAAGGTTCAGAGAATCAGGAGAAATCAACGGCATGGCCGGAAATCAACATTGAATGACCGTGACCTTCAATTCCTCAGACGGCACTGTATTAAAAACCGACATCATTCTCTAAAGCAGGGGTCACCAACGCGGTGCCCACGGGCACCAGGTAGCCCGTAAGGACCAGATGAGTCGCCCGCTGGCCTGTTCTAAAAATAGCTCAAATAGCAGCACTTACCAGTGAGCTGCTTCTATTTTTTAAATTCTATTTATTTACTAGCAAGCTGGTCTCGCTTTGCTCGACATTTTTAATTCTAAGAGAGACAAAACTCAAATAGAATTTGAAAATCCAAGAAAATATTTTAAAGACTTGGTCTTCACTTGTTTAAATAAATTAATTTATTATTTTACTTTGCTTCTTATAACTTTCAGAAAGACAGTTTTAGAGAAAAAATACAACCTTAAAAATGATTTTAGGATTTTTAAACACATATACCTTCTTCCTCTTCTTTCCTGACAATTTAAATCAATGTTCAAGTTTTTTTTAATAGTTTTTATTGTAAATAATAATAAATACATTTTAATTTAATTCTAAATTTTGGTTTCTTCTTTTTCGACGAAGAATATTTGTGAAATATTTCTTCAAACTTATTATGACTAAAATTTAAAAAATAGAGATGTCTTTGTTAGAAATATAGCTTGGTCCAATTTGTTATATATTCTAACAAAATGCAGATTGGATTTTAACCTATTTAAAACATGTCATCAAAATTCTAAAATTAATCTTAATCAGGAAAAATTACTAATGATGTTCCATAAATTATTTTTTTAATTTTTTCAAAAAGACTGGAATTAGCTAGTTTTTCTCTTCTTTTTCTCGGTTGAATTTTGAATTTTAAAGAGTCGAAATATGTTTATACAAATATTTATCTGTTTCTATATATATAATTATTGTGAGGAATCATTAAGATGATCAGTGTTTCCACAAAGATAAATATCATTAATTATTAATAATAACATAGAGTTAAAGGTAAATTGAGCAAATTGGCTATTTCTGGCAATTTGTTTAATTGTGTATCAAACTGGTAGCCCTTTGCATTAATCAGTACCCAAGAAGTAGCTCTTTGTTTCAAAAAGGTTGGTGACCCCTGCTCTAAAGGATATCACCACAAAGGCTCAGGAATACTTCAGTAAACCACTGTCACTAAATACAGTTGGCCGCCAACTTTGTACGTGCAAGTTAAAGCTTTACTATGCAAAGCGAAAGCCATTTATCAACAACATCCAGAAATGCCGCCGGCTTCTCTGGGCCCGAGATCATTTAAGATGGACTGATGCAAAGTCAAAAAGTGTTCTGTGGTCTGACGAGTCCACATTTAAAATTGTTTTTGGAAATATTCGACATCATGTCATTCGGACCAAAGGGGAAGCGAACCATCCAGATCGTTATCGACGCAAACTTCAAAAGCCAGCATCTGTGATGGTATGGGGGTGCATTAGTGCCCAAGGCATGGGTAACTTACACATCTGTGAAGGCACCATTAATGCTGAAAGGTCCATACAGGTTTTGGAACAACATCCAAGCACCGTCTTTTTCATGCTTATTTCAGCAAGACAATGCCAAGCCACATTCAGCACGTATTACAACAGCGTGGCTTCGTAAAAAAAGAGTGCGGGTACTTTCCTGGCCCGCCTGCAGTCCAGACCTGTCTCCCATGGAAAATGTGTGGTGTATTATGAAGCGTAAAATACCACAGCGGAGACCCCGGACTGTTGAACGACTGAAGCTCTACATAAAACAAGAATGGGAAAGAATTCCACTTTCAAAGCTTCAACAATTAGTTTCCTCAGTTCCCAAATATTTATTGAGTGTTGTTAGAAGAAAAGGTGATGTAACACAGTGGTGAACATGCCCTTTCCCAACTACTTTGGCACGTGTGGCAGCCATAAAATTCTAAGGTAGCTATTATTTGAAAAAAAAAGAAAACGTTTATGAGTTTGAACATCAAATATCTTGTCTTTGTAGTGCATTCCATTGAATATGGGTTGAAAAGGATTTGCAAATCATTGTATTTGGCTTATATTTCCATCTAACACAATTTCCCAACTCATATGGAAACGGGGTTTGTACTTTGTATACTTGAAGACTTACGGTCGTTAGAAAACATCACTGCACATCATAATGGCAGCTACAATTTCCATCTTAAAGATCTAAAAAAATTATTTGGGAATGTCCGGCGGGCCAGATTGAAAAGCTCGACGGGCCGCATGTGGCCCCCAGGCCTTAATTTGGCCAGGTCTGCTTTATAGCATGAATTCTATCAACCAAACGAATGGTTGCAGGCTCTCGTTGGAATTAACTTGGGGCTGTGCTAGCTGACCGGGGTTCAACAATAACAGCCTAACCTCTGCTTTAACCCCACATTTGAGCGCTATTGATTCATTCCCTTTGAAGAGGTCCTTGAAATTGTTTCGATGAGGAACTATCTTTTGGGGCATCCGAGGCAGCGGTCCAAATGAGAATGTCTCCGAGCTGAAGATGGATAGACCAGTGGTTCTCAACCTTTTTTCAGTGATGTACCCCCTCTGAACATGTTTTTAATTCAAGTACCCCCTAATCAGAGCGAAGCATTTTTGGTTGAAAAAAAAGAGCTAAAGAAGTAAAATACAGCACTATGTCATCAGTTTCTGATTTATTAAATTGTATAACAGTGCAAAATATTGCTCATTTGTAGTGGTCTTTCTTGAACTATTTGGGAAAAAATATATAAAAATAAGTAAAAACTTTTTGAAAAATAAACAAGTTACTCAATTATAAATAAAGATTTCTAATCATCAAGTTAAAGTGCCCTCTTTGGGGATTGTAATAGAGATCCATCTGGATTCATGAACTTCATTCTAAACATTTCATCACAAAAAAATAATTCTTTAACTTCAATATTTATGGAACATGTTCACAAAAAATCTAGCTGTCAACACTGAATATTGCATTGTTGCATTTCTTTTCAGTTTATTAACTTACATTCATATTTTGTTGAAGTATTATTCAATCAATATATTTATAAAGGATTTTTGAATTGTTGCTATTTTTTTAGAATATTTCTTAAAAATCTCACGTACCCCTTGGCATACCCTCAAGTACCCCCAGGGGTACGCGTACCCCCATTTGAGAACCACTGGGATAGACGGATGGAGTCGCAAAATCTGTGAGAAAAGACGCGGACGCAAATGAAAAAAAAAAAAAAAAAAAGCTAGAAAAAGGAAAAGAGCTGGAAATAAATAAATAAATGGGTTGTACTTGTATAGCGCTTTTCTACCTTCAAGGTACTCAAAGCGCTTTGACACTACTTCCACATTTACCCATTCACACACACATTCACACACTGATGGAGGGAGCTGCCATGCAAGGCGCCAACCAGCACCCATCAGGAGCAAGGGTGAAGTGTCTTGCTCAGGACACAACGGACGTGACGAGGTTGGTACTAGGTGGGATTTGAACCAGGGACGCTCGGGTTGCGCACGGCCACTCTCCCCACTGCGCCACGCCGTCCCTAAATAAGTGAAAACATATAAAAAGTCCTTGTTTCCAAAACACTGCGGATAGGAAGCGATGTTGCAATAGCATGTGTCTGATAGAACTCAGGGTGTATCAGGCTTATTGCATTACCTGGGGGGGGGGGGAAAGGGAAAGGCTAGAAATAATCAAAAATGCATCAGAAATAATGCACTTTTCAGACTCTATCCATCATTGTTTCGGCACCCTCGATCCTTTACGAGAAGTGAGTGAGCGGCGGGCGGGACGGGGGGGATTGGACGCTTAGTCCCGCTTACACATTCAGGGAGGGTGAATTGGTAATTAAATTGTGCGCCGCTCTCTAAGAACTAAAATGAATGAAATAGATGGATGCTATTGCATTATGCCACGATGGTGACCTGCAGAAAACTAATGGCGGAATAATAGTTTTCGGTAGCGGCTTTATTCCGCTGATGCTTACAACCACTTGAGTGAATAATATGCAATCGTACTTGAAGTCAAAACGATTTGGCCTCTAGCTTAAAGGGGAACATTATCACCAGACCTATGTAAGCGTCATTATATACCTTGATGGTGCAGAAGAAAGACCATCTATTTTTTTTAACCGATTTCCGAACTCTAAATGGGTGAATTTTCGCGAATTAAATGCCTTTCTGTTTATCGCTCTTTTTGCGATGACTTCAGAACGTAACGTCACCGAGGTAATACAGCCGCCATTTTCATTTTCTACACATTACACAGCGGGTCTCAGCTCTGTTCTTTCCCGTTTTTTCGACTATTTTTTGGAACCTTGGAGACATCATGCCTCGTCGGTGTGTTGTCGGAGGGTGTAACAACACTAACAGTGAGGGATTCAAGTTGCACCACTGGCCCGAAGATAGAATAGAATAGAATAGAGTTTTATTGTCATTATTGCAATGAACAGGTTCAAAGAACAACGAAATTGGAGCAGCTCCTCCTAAGGTGCATATACAATATGGTAGTATAAATTAAAAAAAATAAATAAATAAATAAAAAATAAATTAAAAAAAAAAGATAGAGATGACAGATGTATCTATGTATACATACATAAAACATTATTTCACATTGTAGTCCAAAAAAATTGAAAAACATTTAAACATTACACATGAGGACATGATGGACATATGGACACTCAGTGCCAAAGTGTCTGCCGCCAGACCCCCATTGAATGTGCTATAGTGTCTCCACATTTGACCGGCGATGACAGACATGGCACAGAGATGTATGGATAACCTGCAGATGCATTTGCAACGATAAAGTCAACGAAATCACAAAGGTGAGTTTTGTTGTTGACTTATGTGCTAATCAGACATATTTGCTTGCGGCGTGACTGCCAGCTAATCGATGCTAACATGCTATGCTAATCGATGCTAACATGCCACGCTAATCGATGCTAACATGTTATTTACCGGGGGAGCTAAAGCAGTCATGGCACAGAGATGTATGGATAACCTGCAGATGCATTTGCAACGATAAAGTCATCGAAATCACAAAGGTGAGTTTTGTTGTTGACTTATGTGCCAATCAGACATATTAGGTTGCGGCGTGACTGCCAGCTAATCGATGCTAACATGCTATTTACCGGCGGTGCTAAAGCAGACATGGCACAGAGATGTATGGATAACCTGCAGATGCGTTTGCAACTATATTACGTTTCCTTCCACCCACATTTAATGCGAAAAAAACATTTACCAATCGACGGATTTAAGTTGCTCCAGTGTCACAAGATGCAAAAGTCCTGATCGTTTGGTCCTCACATTTTACCGGCGATGCTAACGCAGCTATTCGGCCATGCTATGGCTATGAATAGCGTCAATAGCTATTCGCTCAATAGCTTTAGTTTCTTCTTCAATATTTTCATACTCCAACCATCTGTTTCAATACATGCGTAATCTGTTGAATCGCTTAAGCCGCTGAAATCCGAGTCTGAATCCGAGCTAATGTCACTATATCTTGCTGTGGTATTCCCATTGTTTGTTTACATTGGCAGCACTGTATGACGTCACAGGGAAATGGATAGTGGTTTCGAAGATAGCGAAAGTAAGGCACTTTAAAGATTTATTTAGGGATCTTCCGGGACCGGTAAAATTTTGAAAAAAAATTCAAAAAATACAACAAGCCACTTGGAACAGATTTTTATTGTTTTTAACCCTTTTGAAATTGTGATAATGTTCCCCTTTAACTATGAAGTAGTTTTGTACCGAAGCCAATATTTTGGTACCGACTACAATAAATATTTCAGTACTTTTCGGTACTTTCCTAAATAAAGGGGACCACAAAAAAATTGTATTATTGGCTTTATTCTAACAAAATAATCTAAGGGTACATGAAACATATGTTTCTCGTTGCAGTTAAAGGCCTACTGAAATGAGATTTTCTTATTTAAACGGGGATAGCAGGTCCATTCTATGTGTCATACTTGATCATTTTGTGATATTGCCATATTTTTGCTGAAAGGATTTAGTAGAGAACATCAATGATAAATTTCGCAACTTTTAATCGCCAACAGAAAAGCCCTGCCTTAACCGGAAGTAGCAAACGATGACGTCACCCGTTGAAGGCTCCTCACATATTCACATTGTTTTTAATGGGAGCCTCCCGCAAAAACAGCTATTCGGACCGAGAAAATGACAATTTCTCCATTAACTTGAGCGAGGATGGAAGATCTGTGTTTGAGGATATTGATAGCGATGGACTAGAAAAAAAAAAAACGGATTCAGATGCTTTTAGACACATTTACTAGGATAATTCTGGGAATCCCTTATCTTTCTATTGTGTTGCTCGTGTTTTAGTGAGATTAAATAGTACCTGTTAGTCGGAGGGGTGTGTCCACGGGTGTCTTGAGTCCAGTGTTTGATGGAAGTCGATGGCAGCTGTACGAACGGCACAAGCTCAGCTGATCTCCGGTAAGTGGCGACCTTTTACCACAATTTTCTCACCGAAAACTGCTGGTTGACATTAGGTCGGGATTCATGTTTGCTTGACCGCTCTGATCCATAGTAAAGTTTCACCTCCGGGAATTTTAAACAAGGAATCACCGTGTGTTTGTGTGGCGAAAGGCTAAAGCTTCCCACCTCCATCTTTCTACTTTGACTTCTCCATTATTAATTGAACAAATTGCAAAAGATTCAGCAACACAGATGTCCAGAATACTGTGTAATTATGTGGTTAAAGCAGATGACTTTTAGCTGTGTGTGTGTGCAGCGCTAATATTTCCTAACAGTCTGTGACGTCACGCGTACACGTCAACATTACACGACGTTTTCAACAGGACACTTCACGGGAAATTTAAAATTGCAATTTAGTAAACTAAAAAGGCCGTACTGGCATGTGTTGCAATGTTAATATTTCATCATCTATATATAAACTATCAGACTGCGTGGTCGGTAGTAGTGGTCTGATATTTTAAATAATGATGATATCGTAACATTGCAACACATGCCAATACGGCCGGTATAGTTGACTAAATTGCAATTTTGAATTTCACGTGGAAGTATCATGCTAAAACGTCGCGGTAGGATGACGCGTGCGTGTGACGTCACGCATTGTAGCGGACATTTTTTTACAGCCCTGATCCCAGCTATAAGTCGTCTCATTTCATCTCATAATTCCACATTACTATGGACATCTGTGTTGCTGAATCTTTTGCAATTTGTTCAATTAATAATGGAGAAATCAAAGAAGAAAGATGTAAGTGGGAAGCGGTGTATTGTGGCCGCCTTTAGCAACACAAACACAGTTGGTGTTTCCTTGTTTACATTCCTGAAAGATGACGGTGAAGCTCTACTATGGAACAGAGCGGTCAAGCGAACATGGTTCCCTACCACATGTCAACCGGTAGGTTGACATGGTGGCAGGTTGAAAATGGTGGTAATAAGTCGGCTCTTACCGTAGACATGAGCGGAGAGCTTGCGTCGTTCCTCCCGCACCTGTCAAAGAGGCAGCTGCCACTCTCTTGCCTCCTCCCACCGGCCGCCCCGGACCGTTGGATGCTTCCACCATGGAGGGAAAAAAAAAAGAAATCTCAGCCCGTCCAGAAACGTGGCTTCCCTCGGAGACACTGGCGGTCACCACACCCGTGGGCACACCCCTCCAATTTTCAGGTTGTACAGGTACGACCATATAATTTCACTAAAACAGTAGTAACACAATAAGCAGATAAGGGATTTTCCAGAATTTTCCTAGTAAATTTGTCTAATAACATCTGAATTGCTCTGCCGTCTAGTTTTTTTTTCTTCTAGTCCTTCACTCTCACTTTCCTCATCCACGAATCTTTCATCCTCTCTCAAATTAATGGGGAAATTGTCGTTTTCCCGGTCTGAATCGCTCTAGCTGCTGGTGGCTATGATTGTAAACAATGTTCAGATGTGAGGAGCTCCACAACCCGTGACGTCACGCGCACATCGTCTGCTACTTCCGGTACAGTCAAGGCTTTTTTATTAGCGACCAAAAGTTGCGAACTTTATCGTCGATGTTCTCTACTAAATTCTTTCAGCAAAAATATGGCAATATGGCAAAATGATCAGGTATGACACAGAATGGAACTGCTATTCATGTTTAAATAAGAACATCTCATTTCAGTATACCTTTAACTATGTAGTAGTTTTGTACCGAAGCCAATATTTCGGTAGCCGTACTAAAATTATTTTGGTACTTTTCGGTACTTTTCTATAGAAAGGGGACCACAAAAAATGTGCATTGGCTTTATTTTAACAAAAAAAATCTAAGGGTACATGAAACATATGTTTCTCATCGCAGTTAAGTCCTTAAATAAAATAGTGAACATGTCATGATCCGGTTTAGTTTAGTTATGTTCTGTTAGTTTTGGACGCCCTTAATTCCTGTTTTGTGCACTTTGGGTGTTTGTTTTGGTTACCATGGGTACTTATTGGTTTCACCTGCCTCTGATTAGTGCTCTGCACGTTCACCTGCTGTTGAGGACTAATCAGAGAGCTATTTATTCACGTTGCTCGGCACAGTCGGTGTGACTTCATTGTGTTTGCGGTATGCAACTATCACGTTGGTTTATTCCTGTTCACGATTCCTGATCTTTATTCTGTGCTAAACTGTCACCTTGGCTTCCCGTGCGATCGGCACGTTTTTCCTTTGTTTGTTTCGGTCTTTATGGTACGTGTTTGATTTATGATTAATACTCATCTCCCACCTTACGCTGTCGTCCGGAGGTGTCCGTCCTGCATCCAGGGAGAACAAACCCCGACCCGACCCGACCCGCCACACGTGACAGAACATACTGGACAACTTGTCTTTTATCAGTAAGTAAACAAACAAAAGCTCCTAATTCAGTCTGCTGACATATGCATTCATTTTTTTATTCCATTCATCCATTTTCTACCGCTTATTCCCTTTGGGATCGCGGGGGGCACTGGTGCCTATTCATTTTTTGTAATTTATTTATTTGTTTAACTTTTTTTGTTTTTTTTATTCAATCCAACAAAACAATACACAGCAATAGAATCAGATCAGAATCAGAAATACTTTAATAATCCCCAAGGGGAAAGTAAAATTCTCAGCACAATCCCATTCTAGATCAGACAAAACAGGGAGACTGAACAGGATCAAACATTACAGGGAGACAGAACAGGATCGCTGACAAGTCTGCCAACATGTAAACAATGGGGGTGGGGGGAAATCGGTTTAAGCCTGGGCCCCTGGAGAGGGGTCTAGTCTGAGGCCAAGGAAAAAAACAACTCAAAGCCATAGCACACATCCCCCTTACATATAGTATAGGGCAGTGGTTCTCAAATGGGGGTACTTGAAGGTATGCCAAGGGGTACGTGAGATTTAAAAAAAAAAAAAAAATTCTAAAAATAGCAACAATTCAAAAATCCTTTATAAATATATTTATTGAATAATACTTCAACAAAATATGTATGTAAGTTCTGCGATGAGGTAGCGACTTGTCCAGGGTGTACACCACCTTCCGCCCGATTGTAGCTGAGATAGGCACTAGCGCCGCCCGCGACCCCAAAGGGAATAAGCGGTAGAGAATGGATGGATGAATGTAAGTTCATAAACTGGGAAAATAAATGTACCAATGCAGTATTCAGTGTTGACAACTAGATTTTTTGTGGATATATTCCATAAATATTAATGTTTAAGATTTCTTTTTTGTGCAGAAATGTTTAGAATTAAGTTGATGGCACTTTAAGTTGATGATTACTTCAATGTGTAGAAATCTTTATTTATAGACATAGATTTCATAATTTTATTTTCTAGGACAAAAATCAACAAATATTTTGCAAAAACCCATTCAAAGCAAAATTTTCACCAAAAATGCAATTTTTGCCTCTTTGAGCTGTAATTTGACCCCCTTAAAATGCTTCAAAACTCGCCAAACTTGGCACACACATCAGGACTGGTGAAAATTACGATCTAATGCCAAAACCAAACCCCAAAACTCAAAATTTGATGTGTCGGCTTCAAACTCACACAGGAGAGAGATTGAACCCTTCTGATTAAAAAATATTCACGGAGTTTTGATTACTGCTCCGGTTTTGATTTTACGCGCCTTCAAAGAACTCCTGCGCAAAGTTTCCTAAAAAAATTAAATTTTTGCCTCATTGAGCTGTATTTTGACCCCCTTAAAATGCTTCAGAGTGCAAGTTAAAGCTCTACTATGCAAAGCGAAAGTCATTTATCAACAACATCCAGAAACGCCGATCTGTAATTTGACCCCCTTAACATGCTTCAAAACTCACCAAATATTACACACACATCAGGATTGGCAAAAATTGCCATCTAATAAAAAACCAAACCCTAAAAATCAAAAATGCCCTCTAGCGCACCCTAGGAAAAAACAGAGACAATACTGCTTGTAACTTCTGTTAAGAATGTCGTAGAGACATGAAAAAAAAACATTTTATGTAGGTCCAACTAAGACCAGGGCTTGAGTCGCGGGGGCAGCAGCCAAAGCGGACCCGACCAACGCTGCTTGTTTATAATTGAATCACTTGTTTATTTTTCAACAAGTTTTAAGTCATTTTTATATCTTTTTTTCCAAATAGTTTAAGAAAGACCACTACAAATGAGCAATATTTTGCACTGTTATACAATTTAATAAATCAGAAACTGATGACATAGTGCTGTATTTTACTTCTTTATTGCTTTTTTTCAACCAAAAATGCTTTGCTCTGATTAGGGGGTACTTGAATTTAAAAAATTTTCACAGGGGGTACATCATTGAAAAAAGGTTGAGAACCACTGGTATAGGGGATATATCGGTTGGTAGAGCGGCCGTGCCAGCAATTTGAGGGTTGCAGGTTCGATCCCTGCTTCAGCCATCCTAATCGCTGCTGCTGTGTTCTTGGGCAAGACACTTTACCCACCTGCTCTCAGTGCCACCCACATTGGTTTAATTGGAACTTAGATATTGGGTTTCACTATGTAAAGCGCGTTGAGTCACTTGAGGAAAAAGCGCTATATAAATATCATTCACTTCCCACTTCACTACATGTGTGTAAGAGGGAAACATCAAAGAACACAAAGGACATCAACGACATTAAAAGAGCAAAGCTGATGCAACCAGCCACTTCTACACACAGTTATGAATAAAAAGTAAAAGAAAAATGTACACTGTGGTGGCCTCTGCGGTGTTCCACGCCATTGTCTGCTGGGGTGGAGGGGGGATCACCAGAGACAGGAGCAGACCCAACAAAGCAACCAAGAGAGCAGACTCCACTCTCGGCCGCCAACCGTCGGCCGAGAGTGGAGGATACGTCCAACGAGACCAAGGTGTCCGATACATGCTTATTCACCATATACACAGTACCATAACGATGGAATCCAATTCGAAAACCAAACCCGACCCGGCAACACTCAGAACTGCAATAAACAGAGCAAATGAGAGGACACACAAACACGACACAGAACAATCCAAAAGTAGTGAAACAAAATGGAATATTATCAACAACGGTATCAATATTAGTACCAATTTCAACATAGCAGTGATTAAAAAACCCTCATTGACATTATCATTAGACATTTATAAAAAAATAAAAATAAAAATCAACATTAGTGTCACAGTGGCTTACACTTGCATCGCATCTGATAAGCTTGACAACACACTGTGTCCAATGTTTTCACAAAGATAAAATAAGTCATATTTTTGGTTCATTTAATAGTTAAAACAAATTTAAATAATGGATCCCATATTCCATTATTTAAAATGCTGTTTTTTTTTTACTGATTGATTGATTGATTGAAACATTTATTAGTAGATTGCACAGTACAGTACATATTCCGTACAATTGACCACTAAATTGTAACACCCGAATACGTTTTTCAACTTGTTTAAGTCGGGGTCCACGTTTATCAATTTTTTACGTACTTCTTATATACTTTACATTAGTTTTGGGTATCAATCCAATACCAAGTCGTTTCAGGGTCATCAATCAGGAAAAATCACTAATGATGTTCCAGAAATTATTTTTTCAATTTTTTCAAAAAGATTCGAATTAGCTAGTTTTTCTCCATTTTTTTCGGTTGACTTTTCAATTTTAAAGAGTCTAAATTGAAGATAAACTATGTTTCAAAATTTAATTGTAATTTTTTTCGTGTTTTCTCCTCTTTTACACTGTTCAATTAAGTGTTTTTTTCATCTTTTATTCTCAACAAAAAACCTTCCGTAAAAGGAAAAAAAATGTACGACGGAATGACAGACAGAAATACCCTTTTTTTTCATATATATATATATATATATATATATATATATATATTTATTTATTTATTTATTTATCAAATGTAAATTGAGCAAATTGGCTATTTCTGGCAATTTATTTTGGTGTGTATCAAACTGGTAGCCCTTTGCATTAATTAGTACCCAAGAAGTAGCTCTTGGTTTCAAAAAGGTTGGTGACCTTTGTGGAGACTTTAATATCAACCTTTTAAATCCCAGTAAAAATAACGATATAGTTAATTTCATTGACACAATGTACAGTATAAGTTTATATCCCAAAATCACCAGACCTAGTCGAATTTCATCCCACTCTGCCCCTCTAATCGACAACATATTTACCAACGATATTGAAAATAAGACCGTAAGTGGGCTATTGATCAAAGATATCACTGACCACCTCCCAGTTTTTCTGATATTTGATGGTAACTACAGGACAAAAAAATTACAAAAGCCAACTCAATACAGAAGAACGAGATCAGAGAAATCCATTAGTTCATTTAAACATGATTTACTGGAGCAGAATTGGGATGTAATTTATGAAAATGTTGATGTTAATAGTGCTTACAATATATTTTTGAGAATATTTAGGTCATTTTATGATAAAAATTGCCCGATAAAAGAATGCATCAGCAAAAAAAAGTATACTAATTGTCCTTGGATCACAAAGGGATTGCAAAATGCTTGTAAAAAGAAAAACACTCTTTACAGGGAACTTATAAGATTGAAAACAAAAGAAGCAGAAAATATAAAAAATATAATCAATCAATCAATCAATGTTTATTTATATAGCCCCAAATCACAAATGTCTCAAAGGACTGCACAAATCATTACGACTACAACATCCTCGGAAGAACCCACAAAAGGGCAAGGAAAACTCACACCCAGTGGGCAGGGAGAATTCACATCCAGTGGGACGCCAGTGACAATGCTGACTATGAGAAACCTTGGAGAGGACCTCAGATGTGGGCAACCCCCCCCCCCTCTAGGGGACCGAAAGCAATGGATGTCGAGCGGGTCTAACATGATACTGTGAAAGTTCAATCCATAGTGGCTCCAAGACAGCAGTGAGAGTCCCGTCCACAGGAAACCATCTCAAGCGGATCAGCAGCGTAGAGATGTCCCCAACCGATACAGGCGAGCGGTCCAACCTGGGTCCCGACGAGCGGTCCATCCTGGGTCTCGACTCTGGACAGTCAGTACTTCATCCATGGTCATCGGACCGGACCCCCTCCACAACGGAGGGGGGGACATAGGAGAAAAAGAAAAGAAGCGGCAGATCAACTGGTCTAAAAAGGAGGTCTATTTAAAGGCTAGAGTATACAAATGAGTTTTAAGGTGAGACTTAAATGCTTCTACTGAGGTAGCATCTCGAACTGTTACCGGGAGGGCATTCCAGAGTACTGGAGCCCGAACGGAAAACGCTCTATAGCCCGCAGACTTTTTTTGAGCTCTAGGAATCACTAATAAGCCGGAGTCTTTTGAACGCAGATTTCTTGCCGGGACATATGGTACAATACAATCGGCAAGATAGGATGGAGCTAGACCGTGTAGTATTTTATACGTAAGTAGTAAAACCTTAAAGTCACATCTTAAGTGCACAGGAAGCCAGTGCAGGTGAGCCAGTAAAAACAAGTTAACTAATATGAGGTCAAATAAGAGGGATTATTATAAGAAATTACTAGATGATAATAAAGATAATATCAAAGGAATATGGAATTTATTAAACAGTATTATAGGAAACAGTACCTCTTTAAATAACTATCCAACGTATTTCATGAATGATGGTAAAGAAAATGATAATATTGAAGATGTAGCTAATGCCTTCAATAAATTCTTTGTAAGTATTGGACCCGAACTTGCAGCAAAAATCCCAGATCCACGGACAACTGGTAAAAATATGGAGGGATTGTTGGAGATAAATCTCAATTCTATGTTTTTAAATGCAGTGGGTGAAGAAGTGTTGGATATTGTAAACAAATGTAAGAACAAAATGTCCACAGACTGCAATGACATTAGTATGGCATTGGTGAAAAATGTCATTACAGGAATATCAAAACCATTAACATATATCTGTAATCTGTCATTTCAAACTGGCACATTTCCGAATGAAATGAAAATAGCTAAAGTTATACCTCTGTTTAAAACTGGGAGCAAACATCACTTCACAAACTATAGACCCGTCTCTTTACTTCCACAATTCTCTAAAATATTAGAAAAACTATTCAATAACAGGTTAGATGCATTTATAGAAAAACAACATAATTTACTCCCTGACTGTCAATATGGGTTTAGATCAAACAGATCTACATCAATGGCAATCATTGAAACAATAGAGGAAATCACAAATGCCATAGACAAGAAACAATATGCAATGGGAATATTTATTGATCTAAAAAAAGCATTTGACACAATTAACCATGATATATTAATCAATAAAATGGAAAAGTATGGAATCAGGGGAGTTGTACTAGACTGGCTTAAAAGTTACTTAAATAAGAGACAACAGTTTGTGAAGTTGGGGAATTGCTGTTCATCGTGTTTGGACATTGCTTGTGGTGTCCCCCAGGGGTCAGTGTTGGGGCCAAAATTGTTCATCCTGTATATCAATGATATCTGTAAAGTGTCTACATCATTGAAATTAGTGTTATTTGCTGATGACACTAATATTTTTTGTTCACGGGATGATTTAAATCAATTACAGGAAGTCATTATGGAAGAAATGAGTAAACTAAAAGCTTGGTTTGACTATAATAAATTGTCATTAAACCTGACCAAGACTAAGTTAATGCTGTTTGGAAAGAGGACACGTGAAACAAGGGTACAGATACAAATAGATGGGGTGGATATTGAAAGGGTTTTTGAAATAAAATTCCTTGGAGTTACAATTGACTATCAAATGAACTGGAAACCACATATAAAACATGTACAGTCTAAGCTGTCAAGAAGCATCTCAGTAATAAATAAAGCAAAGCAGTTTCTAGATCACAAATCACTCCACATTCTATACTGTTCATTAGTTTTACCATTTTTAACCTACTGTGTGGAAGTCTGGGGGAATAATTATAAAAGCTCATTAAACTCAATAACTATACTTCAGAAAAGAGCTGTACGCATCATCAACAAGGTTGGATATCTGGACCTTACTCATTCACTATTCTTACAGTCAAAAATATTGAAATTTAATGATATTATTTTGTATCAAACTGCACAAATAATGTATAAAGCCAAAATAAATAAACTCCCAGGAAGCATTCAAAAATTGTTCAGCACACGAGAGGGGGACTATAACTTAAGGGGAAATTTTAATTTCAAAATGCTTAGTTGTAGAACGACCATCAAAAGTTTTTGTATTTCAATCTGTGGAGTGAAACTATGGAATGGTTTGAATGTGGAGTTAAAGCAATGTTCAAACATTAACCAGTTTAAAAAGAAGTTTAGGTACATGGTATTCCAGAGGTACAGACATGAAGAAGGGCTTTGATATTGGGTTTCTTGTGTTACAAAAGAGTTAGGGGCTGCCCATTGAGGCACTGGTACTACTGTTTTCTGCTGTTTTTTGTTTGTTTGTTTTTTTCATGATACTATTTCCATGAGCACTTGTGGTAACGGTGTGGCTATGTATGTGTGTAGTGTGCATATGTATGTATATATTTATCATTTATTTATATACAAGTTCATTAAGTTTGTACATAGAGTGAACAAGGAAGTTCGAGCTCAGAGTAATTTATGATTTAAAGAAAAGGGGTGGGATTAAATAAGTGTATACTTCTTCTCACTCCTTTTCATATATGTAAAAAAAAAAAAAGTCAATCAATCAATCAATCAATGTTTATTTATATAGCCCCAAATCACAAATGTCTCAAAGGACTGCACAAACCATTACGACTACAACATCCTCGGAAGAACCCACAAAAGGGCAAGGAAAACTCACACCCAGTGGGCAGGGAGAATTCACATCCAGTGGGACGCCAGTGACAATGCTGACTATGAGAAACCTTGGAGAGGACCTCAGATGTGGGCAACCCCCCCCCCCTCTAGGGGACCGAAAGCAATGGATGTCGAGCGGGTCTAACATGATACTGTGAAAGTTCAATCCATAGTGGCTCCAAGACAGCAGTGAGAGTCCCGTCCACAGGAAACCATCTCAAGCGGATCAGCAGCGTAGAGATGTGCCCAACCGATACAGGCGAGCGGTCCATCCTGGGTCTCGACTCTGGACAGTCAGTACTTCATCCATGGTCATCCGACCGGACCCCCTCCACAAGGGAGGGGGGGACATAGGAGAAAGAAAAGAAGCGGCAGATCAACTGCTCTAAAAAGGAGGTCTATTTAAAGGCTAGAGTATACAGATGAGTTTTAAGATGAGACTTAAATGCTTCTACTGAGGTAGCATCTCGAACTGTTACCGGGAGGGCATTCCAGAGTACTGGAGTCCGAACGGAAAACGCTCTATAGCCCGCAGTCAAATGCTCATTTGTTTTTTTTTATTCTCCATTGTTTTCATTTTGTTATAATAGCCGTTAAGGCTATGGCACTGTATTGGATCATGCTTGCTCTTGTTTATTTATTTATTTTTTTTGCATATTTGAAATAAAAATATATCAATCAAAAAAAAAAAAAAACCCCTGCGCTAGACTATCACGCTACTATACTAATACCGCTATACCGTACAACCCTACTACGTAGTGATCCGTCTATGTATCCACAGGATGGTAAACAAACACACCCTCGCAACGTCCTTATCTCTAAACCTGGACCAAAAGTGTGCCGAACTGCTGAAGTTCCTGAAAGCAACTCGCCAAACTAAAGGTCTTTGTCCTGCATGAGACGCGGGCCTTCCTTTGTAGTGTGTTGACGGCAAAGACTTTGGAAAATTGTCCTGAAATACTGAGCAAAAAGAGCTATAAATAAAAGATCAAAACCGCGACTGTGAGCAGAACCAGCGGCCTGGTAGTCAGTGCAATAACTCACGATGCGTCACCGCTTATTAGTTTGATAAGTAGAGCGGGGTGAGTGTAAGGTAGCCAGGAGAGCTTTTTTTTTAATTCTCTTTTAGTACAACTGCACATTAACTATTGTTTAAATAAACTTTGAACTTCGTCGATCATATTTGACCGGAGGCCTACTGAAAGCCACTACTAGCGACCACGCAGTCTGATAGTTTATATATCAATGATGAAATATTAACATTGCAACACATGCCAATACGGCCTTTTTAGTTTACTAAATTGCAATTTTAAATTTTGCGCGAATTATCCTGCTGAAAATGTCACGGATTGTAGCGAACATTTTGATCCAGCACCGATCCCAGCTATAAGTCGTCTGCTTTAACCGCATAATTACCCAGTATTCTGGACATCCGTGTTGTTGAATCTTTTGCAATTTGTTCAATTAATAATGGAGACGTCAAAGAAGAAAGATGTAGGTGGGAAGTGGTGTATTGCGGCAACACAAACACAGCCAGTGTTTCCTTGTTTACATTCCCGAAAGATGACGGTGAAGCTTTACTAAGGAACAGAGCGGTCAAGCGAACATGGTTCCCTACCACATGTCAACCGGCAGGTTTCGGTGAGAAAATGGTGGTATTAAGTTGGCTTTTCCCCTGGAGATGAGTGGAGAGCTTGCGTCGTTCCTTCTGCGGCTGCGGACTCTCTTGCCTCCTCAAAACAGGCTACCCCCGACCGTCAGATTCTTACACCGTGGAAGAGGGAAAAAAAAAAAAAAATCTTAGCCCGGCCCCAACGGCTGCCTTCGCCTAGTCGAGAAAAGTGGCTTCCCTCGGAGACACTGGCGGTCACCACACCCGTGGCCACACCCTCCGACGTTCAGGCTGTACAGGTACGACCATATAATCTCACTAAAACACTAGTAACACAATAAGCAGATAAGGGATTTTCCAGAATGATCCTGGTAAATTTGTCTAATAACATCTTAAACGCTCCTACTGCCCTCGTCTTTTTTTTTTTTTTTTTTTTTCCTAGTCCTTCACTCTTACTTTCCTCATCCACAAATCGTTCATCCTCGCTCAAATTAATGGGGAAATCGTCGCTTTCCCGGTCCGAATCGCTCTCGCTGCTGGTGGCCATGATCGTAACCAATGTTCAGATGTGAGGAGCTCCACAACCCGTGACGTCACGCGCACATCGTTTGCTACTTCCGGTACAGGCAAGGCTTTTTTATTAGCCACCAAAAGTTGCGAACTTTATCGAAGACGTTCTCTACTAAACCATTTCAGCAAAAATATGGCAATATCGCGAAATGATCAAGTATGCTATCCCCGTTTAAATAAGAAAATCCCATTTCAGTAGGCCTTTAAACTCATTTACCACGGACAAAAGCATCGGAACGCCTGGCTGTTACACTGAAATTTAAAAAAGATAGTACGTTTAATTCCCTCCTTGGCAGTTATAGCTAAGGAGACTTTGGGGTAATTTCCAAGAAAAATGGTGATGTGCAGATAGGGCTTCACGACTAATCGACAGAGAATCGACATTGATGTTTTATTTTAGTGCAATGATCAATCAACGCAATCAATCAATGTTTATTTATATAGCCCTAAATCACAAGTGTCTTAAAGGGCTGCACAAGCCACAACGACATCCCCGGTTTAGATCCCACATCAGGGCAAGGAAAAACTCACAACCCAGCGGGATGTCAATGAGAATGATTATGAGAAACCTTGGAGGGGACCGCAGATGTGGGTGACCCCCCCTCTAGGGCGACCGGTGCAATGGACGTCGAGTGGATCCAGCATATTATAGTGAAAGTCCGCGAATCGTCATTGATGTTTTAATTTGGCGCGATGACCTTGCGTTTGTTCACCTCTCGGTTCAAACACGGGGAAAGAGGTCTCACTCTCTGCATTGCTCTCAGCACCTGAGCGCGTCTATTTAACGGTGGAATTACCTTAATGTCGTGAGCCGTCTCTACAGTCATGCACAATCTTTGTCTTGCTGTATAATCACTCGCCATACAGCAATAAATGATCTTTGTCTATTACCTTTATCTTTGTTTATAATGTACATTTTCTCCATTTTATGCTGCCCTTTTTATATATACTGTATTATATATGGTTATATATTGTATTTATTATATAATCGATAGGTCGTTGTCAGGCTTGGACAAAGAATTGAACTCCGATGCAGAGTAGGGACACTTTGCTAGGCTTTTATTTTGATGGCTCTTTTGCCTCCAGAGTCAGAGTAATACAATATCTACAAATGAAAAAAATTGTCAGCAAAAAAGGTTCCGAAAAGAAGGAAAAACCGAGAATCTCTCCTAAAAGGAGGAAAAAACAAAAACAAACTATAATTTCCGTCATATCTGCTATAAAACGCTCCAACAGGAGGAAGAAAACAATGACCTTGAAAATGTCTACACTAATAATAGTTAAGAAAAAAATCATTGTAGGAATTGTAGGAAAAAATAACTCACCAATTCAGTTGGAAAAAACTAAATAACAAAATTCACTCTACTGAGGAGGAGAAAAGTCAAACTCAAAATAGCAGCGTGGGAATTCAGGATCCAGGAAAATACGCGTGGGACGAGGCAAGGCATGGACATAGACATGGAAGCGAGACAGGCACGAAAACTCGAGAAAATCTGGCACAGAACAAGGGGAGGCGTGGGCTTATATGACACATGAGGGTAATTGGAAACAAGTGGAAACAATCAGGGGTCAGGAATGACGTCAGACTGATGACACAAGAGGAAGGGCAAGTGATCCGAAACAAGAGGAGTTAGTTGATGTTCAAACCCATAAACTTTATTTTTTTCTTGCAAATCATAATTAACTTAAAATTTCAGGGCTGCAACACGTGCCAAAGTAGTTGGGAAAGGGCATGTTCACCACTGTGTTACATCACCTTTTCTTTTAACATCACTCAATAAACGTTTGGGAACTGAGGAAACTAATTGTTGAAGCTTTGAGAGTGGAATTCTTTCCCATTCTTGTTTTATGTAGAGCTTCAGTCGTTCAACAGTCCGGGGTCTCCGCTGTCGTATTTTACGCTTCATAATCAATCAATGTTTATTTATATAGCCCTAAATCACAAATGTCTCAAAGGACTGTACAAACCATTACAACTACGACATCCTCGGAAGAACCCACAAAAGGGCAAGGAAAACTCATAGGGAGAATTCACATCCAGTGGGACGCCAATGACAATGCTGACTATGAGAAACCTTGGAGAGGACCTCAGATGTGGGCAACCTCCCCCCACCCTCTAGGGGACCGAAAGCAATGGATGTCGAGCGGGTCTAACATGATACTGTGAAAGTTCAATCCATAGTGGCTCCAAGACAGCCGCGAGAGTTCAGTTCAAAGCGGATCCAAGACCGCAGCGAGAGTCCTGTCCACAGGAAACCATCTCAAGCGGAGGCGGATCAGCAGCGTAGAGATGTCCCCAACCGATACACAGGCGAGCGGTCCATCCTGGGTCTCGACTCTGGACAGCCAGTACTTCATCCATGGTCATCGGACATAGGAGAAAAAAGAAAAGAAGCGGCAGATCAACTGGTCTAAAAAGGAGGTCTATTTAAAGGTTAGAGTATACAAATGAGTTTTAAGGTGAGACTTAAATGCTTCTACTGAGGTAGCATCTCGAACTGTTACCGGGAGGGCATTCCAGAGTACTGGAGCCCGAACGGAAAACGCTCTATAGCCCGCAGACTTTTTTTGGGCTTTAGGAATCACTAATAAGCCGGAGTCTTTTGAAGGCAGATTTCTTGCCGGGACATATGGTACAATACAATCGGCAAGATAGGCTGGAGCTAGACCGTGTAGTATTTTATACGTAAGTAGTAAAACCTTAAAGTCACATCTTAAGTGCACAGGAAGCCAGTGCAGGTGAGCCAGTACAGGTATATATGTATGTATATATGTATATAAAGGTATATACAGTATATATGTATGTATATATGTATATAAAGGTATATACAGTATATATGTATGTATATATGTATATAAAGGTATATACAGTACAGGCGTAATGTGATCAAACTTTCTTGTTCTTGTCAAAAGTCTAGCAGCCGCATTTTGTACCAACTGTAATCTTTTAATGCTAGACATGGGGAGATAACGCGCCACACATTTTCGACGGGACTCGTCAGACCACAGAACACTTTTCCACTTAGCATCAGTCCATCTTAGATGATCTAATCTTTTCAAGAACTGCTCAACATTGATGCTGCAAACTGCATATGTGTACTTTCACCACAGTCAGGTAAACAAATGCAGTACAAATTGAAATCTGAGTTTGAAAAAAAAAAAATCTGGAGATAAAAATGACAAATGGAAGAAAGTGTATAGGTGTCTTTACACCTGGTGGATGTGATTATCCAATGTGTTCAATTGTGTGCTCGTTGGCAAGCCGGCCCTTTGGACTGACCAGGAAGTAAGTTCACAATCCTTATCTTTGAGTAAGGCATAAGGGAAAAAACTGTAAAATAATGTACTTGCAGGCCATCATTTTGCCAATAATCTAAGAATTAAGAACATTGAATGTTGTGTTTAGAAAAGTGTGTAAATCCTTTTGAAAAAAGAAACAAACTCACAGTTAGTAAAATTCTGTATAAGCAAATGAAAAAAACTGTAAAAATGCATTTTTACAAATTGTTTATTTTGATGAACGGCCATATGTTTTGACCAAAGTGTCATTTTGCAAAAATCTAGGAATGAGGAAATTTGAATGTGGTGTTTGGAAAAGTGTGTAAATCCTTTTGAAAAAATAAAAAACCCACATAGTTAGTAAAATTGTGTGTAAGCAAATGAAAAAAACTGTAAAACTGCATTTTTACAAATGCTTTATTTTGATATGTTTTGACGGAAGTGTGTCATTTTGCTAATAATCTTCGAATAAAAAAATAGAATGTGGTGTTTGGAAAAGTGTGTAAATCCTTTTGAAAAAATAAAAAACCCCACATAGTTAGTAAAATTGTGTGTAAGCAAATGGAAAAAATTGTAAAACTGCATTTTTACAAAGCTTTATTTTGTTAAACTGCCATATGTTTTGACCGAAGTGTGTCATTTTGCAAAAAATCTAGGAATGAAAAAAATTGAATATGGTGTTTGGAAAAGTGTGTAAAACCTTTTGAAATACAGCAACAACACACAGTTAGTAAAATTGTGTGTAAGCAAATGAGAAAAACTGTAAAACTGCATTTTTACAAATGCTTTATTTTGATCGATATGTTTTGACCAACGTGTGTCATTTTGCCAATAATCTATGAATGAAGAAAATTAAATGTGGTGTTCGGAAAAATGTGTAAATCCTTTTGAAAAAATATGCACAGTTAGTAAAATTGTGGGTAAGCAAATTGAAAAAACTGTAAAACTGCATTTTTACAAATGCTTTATTTTGATCAACGGGCATATGTTTTGACTGAAGTGTGTCATTTTGAAAATAATCTAGTAATTAAGAATATTCAATGTTGTGTTTAGAAAAGTGTGTAAATCCTTTTGAAAAAAGAAACAAACTTACAGTTAGTAAAATTCTGTATAAGCAAATGAAAAAAACTGTAAAACTGCATTTTTACAAATTGTTTATTTTGATTAACGGCCATATTTTTTGACCAAAGTGTCATTTTGCAAAAATCTAGGAATGATGAAATTTGAATGTGGTGTTTGGAAAAGTGTGTAAATCCTTTTTGAAAAAATAAAAAAACCCACATAGTTAGTAAAATTGTGTGCAAGCAAATGAAAAAAACTGTAAAACTGCATTTTTACAAATGCTTTATTTTGATGATATGTTTTGACGGAAGTGTGTCATTTTGCTAATAATCTTCGAATAAAAAAAATAGAATGTGGTGTTTGGAAAAGTGTGTAAATCCTTTTGAAAAAATAAAAAACCGCACATAGTTAGTAAAATTGTGTGTAAGCAAATGGAAAAAATTGTAAAACTGCATTTTTACAAAGCTTTATTTTGTTGAACGGCCATATGTTTTGACCGAAGTGTCATTTTGCAAAAATCTAGGAATGATGAAATTTGAATGTGGTATTTGGAAAAGTGTGTAAATCCTTTTGAAAAAATAAAAAACCCACATAGTTAGTAAAATTGTGTGTAAGCAAATGAAAAAAACTGTAAAACTGCATTTTTACAAATGCTTTATTTTGATATGTTTTGACGGAAGTGTGTCATTTTGCTAATAATCTTCGAATAAAAAAAATAGAATGTGGTGTTTGGAAAAGTGTGTAAATCCTTTTGAAAAAATAAAAAACTCCACATAGTTAGTAAAATTGTGTGTAAGCAAATGGAAACAATTGTAAAACTGCATTTTTACAAAGCTTTATTTTGTTAAACTGCCATATGTTTTGACCGAAGTGTGTCATTTTGCAAAAAATCTAGGAATGAAAAAAATTGAATATGGTGTTTGGAAAAGTGTGTAAAACTTTTTGAAAAACAGCAACAACACACAGTTAGTAAAATTGTGTGTAAGCAAATGAAAAAAACTGTAAAACTGCATTTTTACAAATGCTTTATTTTGATCAACGATATGTTTTGACCAAAGTGTGTCATTTTGCCAATAATCTATGAATGAAGAAAATTAAATGTGGTGTTCGGAAAAATGTGTAAATCCTTTTGAAAAAATATGCACAGTTAGTAAAATTGTGGGTAAGCAAATTGAAAAAACTGTAAAACTGCATTTTTACAAATGCTTTATTTTGATCAACGGGCATATGTTTTGACTGAAGTGTGTCATTTTGAAAATAATCTAGTAATTAAGAATATTCAATGTTGTGTTTAGAAAAGTGTGTAAATCCTTTTGAAAAAAGAAACATACTCACAGTTAGTAAAATTGTGTATAAGCAAATTAAAAAAACTGTAAAACTGCATTTTTACAAATTGTTTATTTTGATCAACGGCCATATTTTTGACCAAAGTGTGTCGTTTTGCAAAAAATCCAGGAATGAAGAAAATTGAATGTGGTGTTTGGAAAAGTGTGTAAATCTTTTTAAAAAAAAAAAATAGTAAAAATGTGTGTAAGCAAATGGAAAAAATTGTAAAACTGCATTTTTACAAATGCTTTATTTTGATCAACGACCATATATTTTGACTGAAGTGTGTCATTTTGCAAATAATCTAGGAGTTAAGAACATTGAATGTGGTGTTTAGAAAAGTGTGTAAATCCTTTTGATTTACACACAGTATAACTGCTTACACACAGTTAGTATAACTGTAAAACTGCATTTTTGCAAATGGAAAAAACTGTAAAACTGCATTTTTGCAAATACTTTGTTTTGACCGAAGTGTGTCATTTTGCAAATAATCTAGGATATAAGAAAATTGAATTTGGTGTTTGGAAAAGTGTGTTAATCCTTTTGAAAAAAGACACAAAGTTAGTGAAATTGTGTGTAAGCAAATGGAAAAAAATCTGTAAAACTGCATTTTTACAAATGCTTTATTTTGATCAACGACCATATATTTTGACTGAAGTGTGTCATTTTGCAAATAATCTAGGAGTTAACATTGAATGTGGTGTTTAGAAAAGTGTGTAAATCCTTTTGATTTACACACAGTATAACTGCTTACACACAGTTATTATAACTGTGTGTAAGCAGATGGAAAAAACTGTAAAACTGCATTTTTGCAAATGGAAAAAACTGTAAAACTGCATTTTTGCAAATACTTTGTTTTGACCGACATTTGTCATTTTGCAAATAATCTAGGATATAAGAAAATTGAATTTGGTGTTTGGAAAAGTGTGTTAATCCTTTTGAAAAAAGACACAAAGTTAGTGAAATTGTGTGTAAGCAAATGGAAAAAAATCTGTAAAACTGCATTTTTACAAATGCTTTATTTTGATGAATGAGCATTTTTTTTTTGACTGAAGTGTGTCATTTTGCAAATAATCTAGGAGTTAACACTGAATGTGGTGTTTAGAAAAGTGTGTAAATCCTTTTGATTTACACACAGTTAGTATAACTGCTTACACACAGTTTAAGACTGCTTACACACAGTTATTATAACTGTGTGTAAGCAGACGGAAAAAACTGTAAAACTGCATTTTTGCAAATGGAAAAAACTGTAAAACTGCATTTTTGCAAATACTTTGTTTTGACCGAAGTGTGTCATTTTGCAAATAATCTAGGATATAAGAAAATTGAATTTGGTGTTTGGAAAAGTGTGTTAATCCTTTTGAAAAAAGACACAAAGTTAGTGAAATTGTGTGTAAGCAAATGGAAAAAAATCTGTAAAACTGCATTTCTACAAATGCTTTATTTTGATGAATGAGCATTTTTTTTTGACTGAAGTGTGTCATTTTGCAAATAATCTAGGAGTTAACACTGAATGTGGTGTTTAGAAAAGTGTGTAAATCCTTTTGATTTACACACAGTTAGTATAACTGCTTACACACAGTTATTATAACTGTGTGTAAGCAGATGGAAAAAACTGTAAAACTGCATTTTTGCAAATGGAAAAAACTGTAAAACTGCATTTTTGCAAATACTTTGTTTTGACCGAAGTGTGTCATTTTGCAAATAATCTAGGATATAAGAAAATTGAATTTGGTGTTTGGAAAAGTGTGTAAATCTTTTTGAAAAAAAAAAATAGTAAAAATGTGTGTAAGCAAATGGAAAAAATTGTAAAACTGCATTTTTACAAATGCTTTATTTTGATCAACGACCATATATTTTGACTGGAGTGTGTCATTTTGCAAATAATCTAGGAGTTAAGAACATTGAATGTGGTGTTTAGAAAAGTGTGTAAATCCTTTTGATTTACACACAGTATAACTGCTTACACACAGTATAACTGTAAAACTGCATTTTTGCAAATGGAAAAAACTGTAAAACTGCATTTTTGCAAATACTTTGTTTTGACCGAAGTGTGTCATTTTGCAAATAATCTACGATATAAGAAAATTGAATTTTGTGTTTGGAAAAGTGTGTTAATCCTTTTGAAAAAAGACACAAAGTTAGTGAAATTGTGTGTAAGCAAATGGAAAAAAATCTGTAAAACTGCATTTTTACAAATGCTTTATTTTGCTGAATGAGCATTTTTTTTTGACTGAAGTGTGTCATTTTGCAAATAATCTAGGAGTTAACACTGAATGTGGTGTTTAGAAAAGTGTGTAAATCCTTTTGATTTACACACAGTATAACTGCTTACACACAGTTTAAGACTGCTTACACACAGTTATTATAACTGTGTGTAAGCAGATGGAAAAAACTGTAAAACTGCATTTTTGCAAATGGAAAAAACTGTAAAACTGCATTTTTGCTAATACTTTGTTTTGACCGAAGTGTGTCATTTTGCAAATAATCTAGGATATAAGAAAATTGAATTTGGTGTTTGGAAAAGTGTGTTAATCCTTTTGAAAAAAGACACAAAGTTAGTGAAATTGTGTGTAAGCAAATGGAAAAAAATCTGTAAAACTGCATTTTTACAAATGCTTTATTTTGATCAACGACCATATATTTTGACTGAAGTGTGTCATTTTGCAAATAATCTAGGAGTTAAGAACATTGAATGTGGTGTTTAGAAAAGTGTGTAAATCCTTTTGATTTACACACAGTATAACTGCTTACACACAGTTTAAGACTGCTTACACACAGTTATTATAACTGTGTGTAAGCAGATGGAAAAAACTGTAAAACTGCATTTTTGCAAATGGAAAAAACTGTAAAACTGCATTTTTGCTAATACTTTGTTTTGACCGAAGTGTGTCATTTTGCAAATAATCTAGGATATAAGAAAATTGAATTTGGTGTTTGGAAAAGTGTGTTAATCCTTTTGAAAAAAGACACAAAGTTAGTGAAATTGTGTGTAAGCAAATGGAAAAAAATCTGTAAAACTGCATTTCTACAAATGCTTTATTTTGATGAATGAGCATTTTTTTTTGACTGAAGTGTGTCATTTTGCAAATAATCTAGGAGTTAACACTGAATGTGGTGTTTAGAAAAGTGTGTAAATCCTTTTGATTTACACACAGTTAGTATAACTGCTTACACACAGTTATTATAACTGTGTGTAAGCAGATGGAAAAAACTGTAAAACTGCATTTTTGCAAATGGAAAAAACTGTAAAACTGCATTTTTGCAAATACTTTGTTTTGACCGAAGTGTGTCATTTTGCAAATAATCTAGGATATAAGAAAATTGAATTTGGTGTTTGGAAAAGTGTGTAAATCTTTTTGAAAAAAAAAAATAGTAAAAATGTGTGTAAGCAAATGGAAAAAATTGTAAAACTGCATTTTTACAAATGCTTTATTTTGATCAACGACCATATATTTTGACTGGAGTGTGTCATTTTGCAAATAATCTAGGAGTTAAGAACATTGAATGTGGTGTTTAGAAAAGTGTGTAAATCCTTTTGATTTACACACAGTATAACTGCTTACACACAGTATAACTGTAAAACTGCATTTTTGCAAATGGAAAAAACTGTAAAACTGCATTTTTGCAAATACTTTGTTTTGACCGAAGTGTGTCATTTTGCAAATAATCTACGATATAAGAAAATTGAATTTTGTGTTTGGAAAAGTGTGTTAATCCTTTTGAAAAAAGACACAAAGTTAGTGAAATTGTGTGTAAGCAAATGGAAAAAAATCTGTAAAACTGCATTTTTACAAATGCTTTATTTTGCTGAATGAGCATTTTTTTTTGACTGAAGTGTGTCATTTTGCAAATAATCTAGGAGTTAACACTGAATGTGGTGTTTAGAAAAGTGTGTAAATCCTTTTGATTTACACACAGTATAACTGCTTACACACAGTTTAAGACTGCTTACACACAGTTATTATAACTGTGTGTAAGCAGATGGAAAAAACTGTAAAACTGCATTTTTGCAAATGGAAAAAACTGTAAAACTGCATTTTTGCTAATACTTTGTTTTGACCGAAGTGTGTCATTTTGCAAATAATCTAGGATATAAGAAAATTGAATTTGGTGTTTGGAAAAGTGTGTTAATCCTTTTGAAAAAAGACACAAAGTTAGTGAAATTGTGTGTAAGCAAATGGAAAAAAATCTGTAAAACTGCATTTTTACAAATGCTTTATTTTGATCAACGACCATATATTTTGACTGAAGTGTGTCATTTTGCAAATAATCTAGGAGTTAAGAACATTGAATGTGGTGTTTAGAAAAGTGTGTAAATCCTTTTGATTTACACACAGTATAACTGCTTACACACAGTTAGTATAACTGTAAAACTGCATTTTTGCAAATGGAAAAAACTGTAAAACTGCATTTTTGCAAATACTTTGTTTTGACCGAAGTGTGTCATTTTGCAAATAATCTAGGATATAAGAAAATTGAATTTTGTGTTTGGAAAAGTGTGTTAATCCTTTTGAAAAAAGACACAAAGTTAGTGAAATTGTGTGTAAGCAAATGGAAAAAAATCTGTAAAACTGCATTTTTACAAATGCTTTATTTTGATCAACGACCATATATTTTGACTGAAGTGTGTCATTTTGCAAATAATCTAGGAGTTAACATTGAATGTGGTGTTTAGAAAAGTGTGTAAATCCTTTTGATTTACACACAGTTAGTATAACTGCTTACACACAGTTTAAGACTGCTTACACACAGTTATTATAACTGTGTGTAAGCAGATGGAAAAAACTGTAAAACTGCATTTTTGCAAATGGAAAAAACTGTAAAACTGCATTTTTGCAAATACTTTGTTTTGACCGAAGTGTGTCATTTTGCAAATAATCTAGGATATAAGAAAATTGAATTTGGTGTTTGGAAAAGTGTGTTAATCCTTTTGAAAAAAGACACAAAGTTAGTGAAATTGTGTGTAAGCAAATGGAAAAAAATCTGTAAAACTGCATTTTTACAAATGCTTTATTTTGATCAACGACCATATATTTTGACTGAAGTGTGTCATTTTGCAAATAATCTAGGAGTTAACATTGAATGTGGTGTTTAGAAAAGTGTGTAAATCCTTTTGATTTACACAGTTATTATAACTGTGTGTAAGCAGATGGAAAAAACTGTAAAACTGCATTTTTGCAAATACTTTGTTTTGACCGAAGTGTGTCATTTTGCAAATAATCTAGGATATAAGAAAATTGAATTTTGTGTTTGGAAAAGTGTGTTAATCCTTTTGAAAAAAGACACAAAGTTAGTGAAATTGTGTGTAAGCAAATGGAAAAAAATCTGTAAAACTGCATTTTTACAAATGCTTTATTTTGATGAATGAGCATTTTTTTTTGACTGAAGTGTGTCATTTTGCAAATAATCAAGGAATTATGAACATTGAATGCTGCGTTTGGAAAATATTGTAAATCCTTTTGAAAAACAAACAAACTCATGGTTAGTAAAATTGTGTGTAAGCAAATGAAAAAAAACAACTGTAAAACTGCATTTTTACAAATGCTTTATTTTGATATGTTTTGACGGAAGTGTGTCATTTAATCTTTGAATTAAAAAAATTGAATGTGGTCTTTGGAAAAGTGTGTAAATCCAGATAACATACAGTAAAATTGTGTGTGAGCAAATGGAAAAAAAGTGTAAAATAATGTAGTTTTAGGCCAGAAGATGGCAGCACCAAGCTAGACTTTGTGTCCACTGGTGTGTTCATTGCTATGCAGGCTCCAGTGGTGGATTGAGATGTTCCATGGCTGCTACACAGTGTAGGTCAGCGGGATGTCGGGGGGGCTCAGGTGACTCTACTTTTTGAATAATGCTTAACCGCGTCCAAATCCCTCATCCGGCACTTCATGAATCCACAGCTCATCAACCATCATGACGAATCCTCCCTCCGAATGCTAAATATAACTAAACAAATAGCTGTCTGGGGGGGGGAAACAAATGCCTCTTAGCCTGACTGCTGAAACTTTGCAATAGCCTTGAAGTAAAAGTTGTCGTCCTATTGTTAGACATAGACAGCGGAGGTTTATTTCTGCTTGTATATGCCGGAGGGGCCCGCTCGCTGCGCTCCTCTCGGCCCCGTTATTTGATTTCCTCTTTTTTTTTTTTTTTACAAAAGCCACAGTCAGAGCTCACGTCGGAAGAACGCTCGCGAAAAAAGACAAAACAAGCTTGACTGATAAATACCCCGTTTTCACCGCCAGCCGCGCCGTCGCTTGTGTGTTTTTCGCCGCTCGGAGCTCCGGGGGCCGCGCTGTGAGTGATCTTCCCCAAGCGCGTTTGACAGAAACAGTCTTCCAAACCCGAAGCGGCTTGAGACTCTTCCCCCGGCCGTGTAATGATGTTTAATGATACCCGGCGCGGTACGCTCCTTCAGACCCCTCTAGGCGTAGCAGCACCTTGCCGACTGTTGAATTACAGACAGGCGATAATCAGGTCAGCGCGCGGGTCCCCCCGGGGATTGGAAGGTGTTCATAAACATTCCTGCTGCTCTTTTTTTTTTTTTGTGTGTGTTACTTCCCGCGGTAAAACAGCGTCGAGACGGTGCATCGGCTCGCCCGTGGGTACGCCGTCATCGTTTCTGTGTGGAGCTCACACACACACACACACACACCTTCTCTGGGATATTAAAACACACTCCGGCTTCATGTAGACTTATCATCAGAATATTAATCACGGGTATTAGCATAAAGAACCCTCCCAGTCATCTGCATCTGATTTGACATTTGGCATTGAAATCAGTACCTCTGCTTAAAATAATAATCCAACAGCATTATACATTTCTTTTAAAGACAGAACAAATGAGTGTGTGTTCCAGTGTGTGTGTGTGTGTGTGATATTACTTGAGGTGGGTGCACTGTGCCAACTACCTCCTCCACGTATGAACCTTCTACAAACAAAGACCAAAAGAACACAAAGGCGTGGGTTCAGTGCATGCCTTTATTTTTTTTTGTTTTCCCAAAGATGTCAGCCTCTGCTTTTCAAAGATTTGACTCCTGCTCGGCAGTCAAACAAAACAACAACAAAAAGTCAACCTTTTGGTAAATTGATTAGGCTCTCCGAACTTCAGGGTTTTTTTTTTTTTTTTCTCTTATCGTTGTTGACGTTGATGCAACTCAATGTGAACGGTTCAAAACCATCAATCAATCAATGTTTACTTATATAGCCCTAAATCACTAGTGTCTCAAAGGGCTGCACAAACCACTACGACTCCAGTACTCTGGAATGCCCTCCCGGTAACAGTTCGAGATGCTACCTCAGTAGAAGCATTTAAGTCTCACCTTAAAACTCATCTGTATACTCTAGCCTTTAAATAGACCTCCTTTTTAGACCAGTTGATCTGCCGCTTCTTTTCTTTCTCCTGTGTCCGATGACCATGGATGAAGTACTGGCTGTCCAGAGTCGAGACCCAGGATGGACCGCTCGCCTGTGTATGGGTTGGGGACATCTCTACGCTGCTGATCCGCCTCCGCTTGAGATGGTCTCCTGTGGACGGGACTCTTGCTGCTGTCTTGGATCCGCTTTGAACTGAACTCTCGCGGCTGTCTTGGAGCCACTATGGATTGAACTTTCACAGTATCATGTTAGACCCGCTCGACATCCATTGCTTTCGGTCCCCTAGAGGGGGGGGTGTTGCCCACATCTGAGGTCCTCTCCAAGGTTTCTCATAGTCAGCATTGTCACTGGCGTCCCACTGGATGTGAATTCTCCCTGCCCACTGGGTGTGAGTTTTCCTTGCCCTTTTGTGGGTTCTTCCGAGGATGTTGTAGTCGTAATGATTTGTGCAGTCCTTTGAGACATTTGTGATTTGGGGCTATATAAATAAACATTGGTTGATTGATTGATTGATTGACATCCTCGGTAGGCCCACATAAGGGCAAGGAAAACTCACACCCAGTGGGACGTCGGTGACAATGATGACTATGAGAACCTTGGAGAGGAGGAAAGCAATGGATGTCGAGCGGGTCTAACATGATACTGTGAAAGTTCAATCCATAATGGATCCAACACAGTTGCGAGAGTCCAGTCCAAAGCGGATCCAACACAGCAGCGAGAGTCCCGTTCACAGTGGAGCCAGCAGGAAACCATCCCAAGCGGAGGCGGATCAGCAGCGCAGGGATGTCCCCAGCCGATACACAGGCGAGCAGTACATGGCCACCGGATCGGACCGGACCCCCTCCACAAGGGAGAGTGGGGCATAGGAGAAAAAGAAGAGAAACGGCAGATCAACTGGTCGAAAAAGGGAGTCTATTTAAAGGCTAGAGTATACAAATGAGTTTTAAGGTGAGACTTAAATGCTTCTACTGAGGTGCCATCTCGAACTTTTACCGGGAGGGCATTCCAGAGTACTGGAGCCCGAAATGAAAACGCTCTATAGCCCGCAGACTTTTTTTGGGCTTTGGGAATCTCTAATAAGCCGGAGTCCTTTGAACGCAGATTTCTTGCCGGGACATATGGTACAATACAATCGGCAAGATAGAATGAGGGAGGGAGTTATAAAGTTGTTTTTTTTTGTATCTCGTTCATGCCACCGTTGACCTCGAGGGCCCCGTGTTGACATATCCCGCTGGGGTTTAAATCTGGATAGAGAGGGAGATGCTTGTGTGACAGCTCGAGCTGAATGTTCTTTATCAGGAATTAAAGTTATATCCATTTCGTTTTCTGGCAGATGACGAGAGGTTCGGGAGAAAGGTATGCTCCAAGCCGCCGTGGTTTATATCTCTCCCATAAACTTCTTGGTTTGACGCACTCAGCCGGTCTTTTCATCTTTTTCCTCTTGCAGGTACTGAAAACACACAGTTAATCATTCCAGATGTTGTTTTTTGCATATTATTTGGACAAGACGGCAGAATCTCTCCGAATGTTCCATCCATCTTCTTCCGTTTATCCGAGGTCAGGTCGCCTAAGCAGGGAAACCCAGACTTCCCTCTCCCCAGCCTCTTCGTCTAGCTCTTCCCGGGGGATCCCGAGGCGTTCCCAGGCCAGCCGGGAGACATAGTCTGCCCAACGTGTCCTGGGTCTTCCCCATGGCCTCCTACCAGTCGAGTGTGCCCTAAACACCTCCCTAGGGAGGTGTTCGGGTGGCATCCTGACCAGATGCCCGAATCACCTCATCTGGATCCTCTCGATGTGGAGGAGCAGCGGCTTTACTTTGAGTTCCTCCCGGATGACAGAGCTTCTCACTCTATCTCTAAGGGAGAGACTCATTTCGGCCGCTTGTACCCGTGATCTTGTCTTTTCGGTCATGACCCAAAGCTCATGACCATAGGTGAGGATGAGAACGTACATCGAACGGGAAATTGAGAGCTTTGCCTTCCGGCTCAGTTCTTTCTTCACCACAACGGATCGATACAGCGTCCGCATTACTGAAGACGCCGCACCGATCTCACGATCCACTGTTCCCTCACTCGTGAAGAAGACTCCGAGGTACTTAAACTCCTCCACTTGGGGCAGGGTCTCCTCCCCACCCCGGAGATGGCACTCCACCCTTTTCCGGGCGAGAACCATGGACTCGGACTTGGAGGTGCTGATTCTCATTCCGGTCGCTTCACACTCGGCTGCGAACCGATCCAGTGAGAGCTGAAGATCCTGGCCAGATGAAGCCATCAGGACCACATCATCTGCAAAAAGCAGAGACCTAATCCTGCGGTCACCAAACCAGAACCCCTCAACGCCTTGACTGCGCCTAGAAATTCTGTCCATAAAAGTTATGAACAGAATCGCTGACAAAGGACAGCCTTGGCGGAGTCCAACTCTCACTGGAAATGTGTTCGACTTACTGCCGGCAATGCGGTCCAAGCTCTGACACTGATCATACAAGGAGCGAACCGCCACACTCATTCAGTCCGATACCCCATACTCTCTGAGCACTCCCTACAGAACTTCCCTAGGGACACGGTCGAATGCCTTCTCCAAGTCCAACTAGTATGCATTTATTTGAATTTTTTTAAAAGAAGGGTTTTTAAGCCTTTAAAAAAAACATAACAAAAAAACATCCACTGTCTATGGTGCCCTCAGGTGGTCAGGGAGAGATTATTTCTTTTAAAATGCTTTCGATGTACAAATCTGTATGATCGAGTTCATTCAGGTTACTATTGTTTCTGAACCATCTTATTTCTGCTCTTGGTGGTTTTTAGCATAATTTAGGAAGTCAGATAGCTCTATCTTCAAGTCAAATATTTTTACGGAAGGCAATTTAAAGTGCTTTAAAGATGCATACATTTACAAGAAGTCTTTAAAAATTATAAATAAAGATAACATTATCATAGAATTAAGATGAATTATTTGAATTAAATGCAAAGGGTGCAGAAAAAATACTTCTCGCTGTCATATGCACAACTAAAAATCCGTTATCAAACCTATTAATCATGCACTGTGATGCACTTTGCCTTTACTCTAAAATAAGTCGTATTGTGATTTTTTTTCATACATATAAAGCACTTCCTTGTGGTCTACATAACATATGGTAGTTCTATGGTCAAAATGTTGAATAGATTATGTTTTAGAGACCATCTTTGTAGTTTTTAGTACTTTCATAGCTAAACTACTAATTAGCTCTGGTATCCCTGTAAGAAATGTGATTATTTAACTCACAATTAGGACAATTCTGAAGACTATTTTGATCCATGCTTGAGGAAATTATTTCGCTGAATCTCGGTTTACAATGTGATTTAATCTAGAACTAGGGCTTAATCCCCGTATGGTGTTAATAAACTGTGTGGAGGTTCGATCATTTTTCAAGTATTTATTCATTCATTCATTTAGTAATTGGTGAGACATAGACTGGATAGGCTTAAATAGGATGTGTTTTGTTTCACTTGGACCAAAAGACTATAAAAATGGGACCCGTTACCTCCCTGCTTGGCACTCAGCATCAAGGCTTGGAATTGATTTCCGGGCGTGGCCACCGCTGCTGCTCACTGCTCCCCAAGGTCAAGGGTGATGGGTCAAATGCAGAGAATAATTTCACCACTCCTCGTGATCATTGGTACTTTTAACTCAACTTGAATTGTGCAAGTGTGAACGTGATGTTCCTTTAAAAAAATATATAAACATTAGCATTTATTCCACAACATAAGTACAATCAATGAAGTGGTTAATGTACCCATCCTTGCATTTAGGTAGGAAAAATAACAGCAAAATAAACTAAAAACTCTGCCCTTGTTGCTACCTCTAAAGCAGGGGTGTCCAAACTTTATCCACTGAGGGCCGCACACTGAAAAATCAAAGCAAGTGGGGGCCGTTTTGATATTTTTTATTTTTAAAAAACAATAAAATACATGCATAAGAAATATGAATTTCGGCCTCCACTCGGGCTTGATCTCAGGGACCCCAAAGGGTTTTGGTCAAAAAAAAAAATAATCGTGTCATTATTCAGTATTATTTTTTTTACTATTATTCAAGTTTTAAATCTCTAGATCAACATTAGGTCTATCTGTCAATATAATGATTTTAAAGATTTAAATTGTATTGTAAAACTTTTTATGGAAAAAATCACAAAATATGCAATATTTTCACCCAATAATTTTTTTAAGTGGAATATTTGAGATTATATAATAATTGGAGCATTAAAAAGGTCAATAACTCATAACCATTGATTTTAATTCATTATTATTTTTTTAAGCAATGACACTTAAAAACAAATCACACTAAAATGATTGGGGATCCCAAAAAATAAATTATACATTTTTTTTTACTGTTTACTTTTAACACAATAATCTCGAGATCAACTTCAGATCTATCTGTCAAATATAAGTTTTGATGTTGTTTATGTTTTATGTTTGTTCATTTTAGGCCCTTCTTTAAAAAAAACGCTCAGTTTTTTATATGGCAAACAAAATACTTAATATTTTTCCTCCCAAATATCTCAAAGTGTAAAAATTTAACATGACGTAATTGGAGCCTTGAATAGGTCAATAATTCATAATGACATTGATTTTGATTCATTATTATTTTTTAAAGAAAGAAACAGCCTACATGGCAGCTTTGTGTTATTAGAGTAAACATTGCAACATTTTCTTGTTACATTTCACCCCTTAGCTCCTTTATATCACTTTTTACGTTTTAAACATTTTTCAATCGTATTTTTAAAATGTGCCATGGGGCCGTTAAAAAATTACCTGCGGGCCGCTAATGGCCACTGGGCCGCACTTTGGATACCCCTGCTCTAAAGGTTTAGCGGCCACATGCGTGGACAGCAGCTTTTAGCTGTTCTTTCCAAAATTGTGTACACTACTGAATTGGGGTCTTATGTACGCCTATGTGGACGCTTATACTGCCATCTGGTGGTGTCAGAAGAGTATAACATACAATGCAATTTGGGGAAAAAAAGTGTAAAAAAAATAATTTGTCAGGTATGTCCCTGACAGTTTGGTTAGGTTTTAGTGTTTTAGTTGTTTCCTGTCAGCGCTTTTATTTTGGTTATTTCCTGTTTTTTCTCCCTGAGCACTGGTTCCCCTCAGCTGCGGCTGATTGGCACCTGGCCACACCTGGTGTCAATCAGCCAGATGCTATTTGAACCTGTTTTCTCCTCCAGTCAGTGCTGGATTATTGTCGTTCCTGTCGTGTCAATGTCAGTTCTACTTGTCGTTCCAACTGGTCGTGTCAATGCTGTGTAGCGGTAAGCTCTATTTGGTATCTGTTTGTAGCTTACTTTCTTTTGTTCCCTGCTTCCAGTTTGTTTGTTCATAGTGAAGTGAAGTGAATTATATTTATATAGCGCTTTTCTCAAGTGACTCAAAGCGCTTTACATAGTGAAACCCAATATTTAAGTTACATTTAAACCAGTGTGGGTGGCACTGGGAGCAGGTGGGTAAAGTGTCTTGCCCAAGGACACAACGGCAGTGACTAGGATGGCGGAAGCGGGAATCGAACCTGCAACTCTCAAGTTGCTGGCACAGCCGCTCTACCAACCGAGCTATACCGCCCCATAGCCAAGTTTGTTATCCGCCCACGTACGCACCTTTTGTTAGTACCCTTTTGTTTCTTCTTGTTTTAGTATTTAAAGTTAATCATGTATACCTGGGGCTTCACGGTGGCAGAGGGGTTAGTGCGTCTGCCTCACAATACGAAGTTCCTGCAGTCCTGGGTTCAAATCCAGCCTCGGGATCTTTCTGTGTGGAGTTTGCATGTTCTCCCCGTGAATGCGTGGGTTCCCTCCGGGTACTCCGGCTTCCTCCCACTTCCAAAAACATGCACCTGGGGATAGGTTGATTGGCATCACTAAATGGTCCCTAGTGTGTGAATGTGAGTGTGAATGTTGTCTGTCTATCTGTGTTGGCCCTGCGATGAGGTGGCGACTTGTCCAGGGTGTACCCCGCTTTCCGCCCGATTGTAGCTGAGATAGGCGCCAGCGCCCCCCGCAACCCCAAAAGGGAATAAGCGGTAGAAAATGGATGGATGTTTACCTGCAAAATGCCTTCCACCTTCTGGCATCTTGGGGTTCGTCCCAAACACTAAACGTGAAGTACACATTTGTGTACTTTTGGACTAAGTACATCATATCAAAAAGATGATTTTTAGTTTTTATTCTAATTAGGTCCAATAAGCCAAATAGCAAAGAGAAATAAAAAAAACATGTAAACAAACAGCTAGGGCCTTAAGAGGTTAAGATGCGTTTTCTCCACTTAGATCGGATTTCCTTTTTCTTTATTGCCCATCCAGTTTTTTTTTTTCTTTCTATCCCCAAACCATTTTATTTCCCGGTGTTGACTTGTCATTCCCAACAACGGGCAATAAGATCTAAATACTGTCCAGACCTTGAGAGCGGCACCGCCATTCATCTCAGCCCTCCTCAATGTCAACATGTCTCCAGTAGAGCTATGTAAACAGCTCAGCCAAAGCACAGCGCGGCGCCCACTGTCAAGAGTCTGATTGCCCCACAACAGTCCCCCAATCAAATGGAAATATGAAATAAATCACAAGTGACAAGCTCAGCTTTGGGTGCGTTGCATTGGTTTGCTATTGGGCCACTTTTGCTTTGTTACAGTCCTCCTTACAGTATACTGGGGCTACATGTGAAGTGCACTACTGTACAACTTTATTGACGCCATAGGTTCGAACTGATACATTTAGGGGTGTCCAAAGTCAGGTTTGGGGCCATTTGTGGTTTTTAACTTCCCGCAGCAAAGTAAAAGAATTGTGTCATAAAATTATGAAAAATGGGGGGCGGCACTGACAATGAAAAATGATCATTTTTACAAGGAAATCCTAAATGAATGTTGACTAATCTCTTATCATTTATAGCTATTCTTGTATACACATTGTTTTGTACATTTAGGATGTTTTAGTTTTATCTTAAAGAGAATTTATAGCCTGTGGCGGGGGGCGTGGCCTGCAGGCCTGCAGCGAGGTGGAGTGTGCCAGGACCGGCCTCGAAGTCAGCGACAGGTGCTTAGATGGCCCACCTGGGCCTTGTTATCTAATCACCTGTCGATCTGCATAAGCAGCAAACTGTGAGGAGAGATGTTGGAGCTTGATGTGAGAGACAATTGCTGGAAAGCAACACAGAGGCTGTATTTAAGCAAAATCTATTGTGAACCTGAACCGGGCTCCCATGTCGGTGTGCGGTGGTCAAAGAACCCACTCGGGGGGGAAACCTCCACAAGGGCCCCTTCTACACTAAGCGGGATAGTGAATTGATTAACATGGACCCCGACTTAAACAAGTTGAAAAACGTATTCCGGTGTTACCATTTAGTGGTCAATTGTACGGAATATGTACTGTACTGTGCAATCTACTAATAAAAGTATCAATCAATCAATCAATCAATCAATCAGGTTATCCAGGGTTAAGCCCACCTATCCTTGTCCACACACAATGGTTGTTTAAAGGCCTACTGAAATGAGATTTTCCTATTTGAACGGGGATAGCAGCTCCATTCTATGTGTCATACTTGATCATTTCGCGATATTGCCATATTTTTGCTGAAAGGATTTAGTAGAGAACATCGACGATAAAGTTCGCAACTTTTTGGTCGCTAATAAAAAAGCCTTGCCTTTACCGGAAGTAGCAGACGGTGTGAGGGCTCCTCACATCCTCAAATTGTTTATAATCATAGCCTCAAGCAGCAAGAGCTATTCGAAGGCGGGGAAAGCGACGATTTCCCAATTAATTTGAGCGAGGATGAAAGATTTATGGATAAGGAAAGTTAGAGTGAAGCACAAAAAAAGAAGAAAAAAAAAGAAAAACTGACGGCTCCGGGGGGGCAGCAGTGTGAGCATTTCAGATGTATTTAGACACATTTACTAAGATAGTTCTGTAAGATCCCTTACCTGCTTATTGTTTTAATATGGTTTTAGTGAGATTGTAAAGTCATACCTCAATCAATCAATGTTTATTTATATAGCCCCAAATCACAAATGTCTCAGAGGACTGCACAAATCATTACGACTACGACATCCTCGGAAGAACCCACAAAAGGGCAAGGAAAACTCACACCCAGTGGGCAGGGAGAATTCACATCCAGTGGGACGCCAGTGACAATGCTGACTATAAGAAACCTTGGAGAGGACCTCAGATGTGGGCAACCCCCCCCCCCCCTCTGAACACCAGTGTCTTTGATGGAAGCCATGGAGGAGCCGAGCTCACAGCTGCCTTTTTTGACAGCTGCTGCAGGAGGAGGTCCAGTAATCCACTGATGTCTCCGGTAAGAGCCGACTTAATATCACAATTTTCCCATCCATAAACTTGCTGGTTGACGTAGAGAAACATGTTCGCTTGACCGCTCCGTGTTAAAGCTTCACAACAAACAAAAGAAACACCGGCTGTGTTTCGGTTGCTAAAGGCAGCATGACACAGTTGAGTTTATACCAAAATGGATACATGGATGATACAGCAGAGGATTGGGAGAATGTCATGTGGTCAGATGAAACCAAAATAGAACTTTTTGGTACAAACTCAACTCGTCCTGTTTGGAGGAAGAAGAATACGGAGTTGCATCCCAAGAACACCAGACCTACTGCGAAGCATGGGGGGTGGAAACATCATGCTTTGGGGCTGTTTTTCTGCTAAGGGGACAGGACGATTGATCCGTGTTAAGGAAAGAATGAATGGGGCCATGTATCGTGAGATTTTGAGCCAAAAGTGGGAGAACTTGCACAATCGGTGGCTGACTAAATACTTGTTTGCCCCACTGTATTAAGGGGAAGAGCAATACTCTTCCTACTTTTATGCTAAGAGTTCCCAAAGTACAATGAGCAGGATTAGGGCCTAAAGCTGATATATGTAACTGCGTGTGGGACTCGGGCAGTGGTTGCGGCCTGAACATGATGCCTTAAGTGTGATAGCGGTCTAATAGCATGTCATTAAGCTGTTATGGTTATGCAGCTGAGTGGAACAGAACAGTGGGTGTTTAACCTTGGACGAGGCAACAGCTCTCTTAGCAGAAGTGTGTGTGTGTGTGCGTGTCATTAAAACGCCCCATCGTATTTGTGTATCCAGCATTACTGCTAAAATAAGCACAGCGTGCCTGTGCCACTTTTCCAGCATTTGATCAAAATTCAATACATCTTAGTTGAGTTAGGCAGGGCTATGGTCCACTGCCCAAAGAAAATACAATGACAATGTCAGACTTAGTTGATGACGAACCCCAAAATGCAGAGATGGAGGCAGGCATGCAGTGAGAAAACATGGTTTTAATATAAAAAAACTAGAGCAAAAACAAACAAAGGGTTCAAACCAAAAGCGCGCACGTGGGCGGATAACAGAAAAAAGGCCTAGCTGTGGCGGTATAGCTAGGTTGGTAGAGCGGCCGTGTCAGCAACTTAAGGGTTGCAGGTTCGATACCCGCTTCCGCCATCCTAGTCACTGCCGTTGTGTCCTTGGGCAAGACGCTTTACCCACCTGCTCCCAGTGCCACCCACACTGGTTGAAATGTAAAAATTAGATATTGGGTTTCACTATGTAAAGTGCTTTGAGTCACTAGAGAACAAGCGCTATCCATCCATCCATTTTCTACCGCTTATTCCCTTTTGGGGTCGCGGGGGGCGCTGGTGCCTATCTCAGCTACAATCGGGCGGAAGGCGGTGTACACCCTGGACAAGTCGCCATCTCATTGCAGGGCCAACACAGATAGACAGACAACATTCACACTCACATTCACACACTGGGGCCGATTTAGTGTTGCCAATCAACCTATCCCCAGGTGTGAAGTGAAGTGAATTATATTTATATAGCGCTTTTCTCAAGTGACTCAAAGCGCTTTACATAGTGAAACCCAATATCTAAGTTACATTTAAACCAGTGTGGGTGGCACTGGGAGCAGGTGGGTAAAGTGTCTTGCCCAAGGACACAACGGCAGTAACTAGGATGGCACAAGCGGGAATCGAACCTGCAACCCCTCAAGTTGCTGGCACGGCCACTCTACCAACCGAGCTATGCATGTCTTTGGAAGTGGGAGGAAGCCGGAGTACCCGGAGGGAACCCACGCAGTCACGGGGAGAACATGCAAACTCCACACAGGAAGATCCCGAGGCTGGATTTGAACCCAGGACTGCAGGATCTTCGTATCTGCCACCGTGATGCCCAGAAAAAGCGCTATATAAATATAATTCACTTAGCGTGGAAGCTAACAGGTATCTAGCAGGAAAAAGAAAAACTGGAAACAGCTAGTAGCTAACAAGAAAACAAAAAGCTAGGAGAAAACAAACTACAAATAGCTAACAGGAACAGCTTACCGCTACGACGACAAGGACAAATAGTAGCACGACAGGTAGTAGCTGTAATGATATCGACACGACACGACGAGTAGCAAAGACTAGTGTGACATGTGGCAACGACAATAATCCAGCAACTGACTCAAGACAAAGCAGGTACAAGTAGGAGCGGGCTGATTGCCAGCAGGTGTGGCCAGGTGCCAATCAGCCGCAGTTAAGGGAAAACAGCAAACAGGAAGCTGAACCAAAATAAGAGTGCTGACAGGAACTAAGGACAGGAAATACTAAGAAAGACAAACAAACAAACTGTCAGTGGCAAGCCTGACAGACAAACCATATTTCTGTGTCCGATAAATCAGGAGAGGGGAAGTTGCTGGGATTTTCCAATTTGCCACTGCACGGATTCGGGGAATTTCCTGGCCATTTGCTGAACGCTGACCGCCGTGACTCAAGCCGTCATGTTACCTCAAATGGCCGCTGAAAACCATCCATCCATCCATCCATCCATCATCTTCCGCTTATCCGAGGTCGGGTCGCGGGGGCAACAGCCTAAGCAGGGAAACCCAGACTTCCCTCTCCCCAGCCACTTCGTCTAGCTCTTCCCGGGGGATCCCGAGGCATTCCCAGGCCAGCCGGGAGACATAGTCTTCCCAACGTGTCCTGGGTCTTCCCCGTGGCCTCCTACCGGTTGGACGTGCCCTAAACACCTCCCTAGGGAGGCGTTCGGGTGGCATCCTGACCAGATGCCCGAACCACCTCATCTTGCTCCTCTCGGTGTGGAGGAGCAGCGGCTTTACTTTGAGTTCCTCCCGGATGGCAGAGCTTCTCACCCTATCTCTAAGGGAGAGACCTGGAAACTCATTTGGGCCGCTTGTACCCGTGATCTTATCCTTTCGGTCATGACCCAAAGCTCATGACCATAGGTGAGGATGGGAACGTAGATGGACCGGTAAATTGAGAGCTTTGCCTTCCGGCTCAGCTCCTTCTTCACCACAACGGATCGGTACAACGTCCGCATTACTGAAGACGCCGCACCGATCCGCCTGTCGATCTCACGATCCACTCTTCCCTCACTCGTGAACAAGACTCCTAGGTACTTGAACTCCTCCACTTGGGGCAGGGTCTCCTCCTCAACCCGCTGAAAACGTGGGCCGAAAGTCCGAGCTGACTGACACATCCCACATCTTGAGTTGAGCGTTTGTAGAACCCGACCTCACAGGCTCCATTCTCATCTTTGTTTAAATGCGGTAACACCTCTCAACCCGGTGCCAGCATCCTTTTTAGCCTCACCACAACCGGCTTTGCGATGCCTCACTAAAATTGCTGTGGCATCCCAACAATCTCTGCTCCGACCGATGTTGTTAAAGCCAGTAAACACTAATGAAGGCCAGCAGAAATGTGACCTTCTTGTGGATTTATGCAAGCTTGCTGGCTGACTGGGTTGTGATGGTTCATGCAGACCGGGGCTCTTGTCAGCCTCAACACTGGCTCTCTGATCTCAGCCTTTTCCCTGCCGTGCTTTTCCTCTGCTAACAAGCCCTTTCATTTCCTGTTTGGGAAATCTGTTCTTCATAATATCACACACATGCACACGGAGTTCGAGTCGGAAAGTGGGAAGCCGCCAGAGAGAGGCAAGGGGAGTCAGATTTAGGAACATTTGCAGGACTTGATTGGTATTTTTGATGGGTGCAGGTTTCAGTGATGAGGACTGGTTGTTGTGTGTTGGTCACAGAAATAATTGAAGGTTTGCTCGGAGGCTGCTCAGTCAGACCGTATGAAGGGAGTAACTTTATACACTATGTTGTACCGTCCGGTGGTTTGGGGCGTGGTTGGGAGTTGGGGGTGTGGTTATTTACAGCTGTTGTGTGCGCAGTTGTGCACTGCACTTCCTAAAGTAGATGTTATTGTCACATATGCATGATTGATTGATTGATTGAAACTTTTATTAGTAGATTGCACAGTACAGTACACATTCCATACAAGTGACCACTAAATGGTAACACCCCAATAAGTTTTTCAACGTGTTTAAAACGGGGTTCATGTTGATCAATTCTTGGTACAAATATACATAAGTGGGTAGAGTAGCCAGATATTGTACTCAAGTAAGAGTACTGTTACTTTAGAGATTTATTACTCAAGTAAAAGTAAGGAGTAGTCACCCAAATATTTACTTGAGTAAAAGTAAAAAGTATGTTGTGAAAAAACTACTCAAGTACTGAGTAACTGATGAGTAACCTGTTTGTTTAATGATTACGGCAACAAATAATGCACAAAAACATAAAAATAGCAATGAGCAAATTCAGAGCCAGGAATATCTCTTAAGCAACTAAAACAATATATATTAAATAATAATACATTAAAATAAAAAAGTTTTTAAGGCAAACTGAGCCACAATAACTTAACAGCACCATAGGCTCGGTAGGCATTGATTGATTGATTGATTGATTGATTGACACTTGTATTAGTAGATTGCACAGTACAGTACATATTCCGTACAATTGACCACTAAATGGTAACACCCCAATAAGTTTTTCAACGTTAATCAATTACTTAATAAATGACCAAGTCGAGGTGATCTACCTCATATATACATACACACATATCATATACAGTATATATATATACATATATATGTGTATATATATATATACCTTTATATATACAGTATATACTTTATATTTATTTATTTTGCCGTTTTTGTTGACATGTTAAAGGTGTTTTAATGAATATACATGCATGTTTAACATATAGATTCCTATCTTTAATGAAGACAAGAATATAAGTTGGTGTATTACCTGATTCTGATGACTTGCATTGTAGTGCTGATAACGTCCCGGTTTTCAAATGGAGGAGCAAAAAAGTTCCTCCTTCCTGTCTAATACATCATGAAAGTCGTTGGTTTTTGGCATCTTATTTGTCCAGCTTCCATACTCGTTTTTATACACTTCACAAGAAATACATTGGCGGCAAACTCCGTAGCTTGCTAGCTTGTTTGCGCTGGCTTTCGGAGACTCTTATTTTGTTAGCGCAGGCGCGAAGGAGCGGCGCTTTTATTGTGAAGACAGGAACTGTGCGATCAGTCTTTAGGCTTTTGACGGGAAGTACGGTTGAAATAAAAAGTGTCTTTTTTCCTTTACACTTTTGATTGATTGATTGATTGATTAAAACTTTTATTAGTAGATTGCACAGTACAGTACATATTCCGTACAATTGACCACTAAATGGTAACACCCCAATAAGTTTGTCAACGTTAATCAATTACTTAATAAATGACCAAGTCGAGGTGATCCACCTCATATATCATATACGTTTTTGTTGACATGTTAAAGGTGTTTTAATGAATATACATGCATGTTTAACATATAGATTCCTATCTTTAATGAAGACAAGAATATAAGTTGGTGTATTACCTGATTCTGATGACTTGCATTGATTGGAATCAGACAGTATAGTGCTGATAACGTCCCGGTTTTCAAATGGAGGAGAAAAAAAGTTCCTCCTTCCTGTCTAATACATCATGAAAGTCGTTGGTTTTTGGCATCTTATTTGTCCAGCTTCCATATTCGTTTTTATGCACTTTACAAGAAATACATTGGCGGCAAACTCCGTAGCTTGCTAGCTTGTTTGCACTGGCTTTCGGAGACTCTTATTTTGTTAGCGCAGGCTCGATGGAGCGGCACTTTTATTGTGAAGACAGGAACTGTGCGATCAGTCTTGAGGCTTTTGACGGGAAATACGGTTGAAATAAAAAGTGTATTTCCTTTACACTTTTGATTGATTGATTAAAACTTTTATTAGTAGATTGCACAGTACAGTACATATTCTGTACAATTGACCACTAAATGGTAACACCCCAATAAGTTTTTCAACGTTAATCAATTACTTAATAAATGACCAAGTCGAGGTGATCTACCTCATATATACATACACACATATCATATACGTTTTTGTTGACATGTTAAAGGTGTTTGAATGAATATACATGCATGTTTAACACATAGATTCCTATCTTTAATGAAGACAAGAATATAAGTTGGTGTATTACCTGATTCTGATGACTTGCATTGATTGGAATCAGACAGTATAGTGCTGATAAGTCCCGGTTTTCGAATGGAGGAGAAAAAAAGTTCCTCTTTTCTGTCTAATACATCATGAAAGTCGTTGGTTTTTGGCATCTTATTTGTCCAGCTTCCATATTGGTTTTTATACACTTTACAAGAAATACATTGGCGGCAAACTCCGTAGCTTGCTAGTTTGTTTGCGCTGGCTTTCGGAGACTCTTATTTTGTTAGCGCAGGCGCGATGGAGCGGCGCTTTTATTGTGAAGACAGGAACTGTGTGATCAGTCTTTAGGCTTTTGACGGGAAGTACGGTTGAAATAAAAAGTGTCTCTTTTCCTTTACACTTTTGATTGATTGGTTGATTGATTAAAACTTTTATTAGTAGATTGCACAGTTCAGTACATATTCCGTACAATTGACCACTAAATGGTAACACCCCAATAAGTTTTTCAACTTGTTTAAGTCGGGGTCCATGTTAATCAATTCAAGGTACAAATATATACTATCAGCATAATAGAGTCATCACACAAGTTAATCATCATAGTATATGCATTGAATTATTTATAACCTTGGGGGTGGGATGAGGAGCTTTGGTTGATATCAGTACTTCAGTCATCAACAATTGCATAAACAGAGAAATGGACATTGAAAGAGTGTAGGTCTTATTTAGTAGGATATGTACAGCCAGTGAGTTCAGATAGCATAAGAACAAGTATATACATTAGAAATACATTCGATTAGGTTATTTACAATCCGGGGAGATGGGATGTGAATGTAGGAGGATTAGTAAAGGGTTGAAGTTGCCTCTAAGTGTTGTGCTGGTGCATGTACAGTAGATGGCAGTATTGTCCTGTTTAAGAGTGTCACATGCTGTTTACGGCAGACAAACTTCCTTACCGTAGAGTGGTAGACGTAAACGTGACTGCTGTGGTTGTGTGTTGTTACTGGGCTGGAAGGACGTTAATGAAACTGCCTAACAATAAACCCAAATAAGAAACCAAGAACTCGCCCTCGATCATTCTAAAGTTATAACGTCATTGGGGAGACACACTCTCAGACACCTCACTCAGGTCCTCTGCCTCCACCTGAATTTCGGGAGATTTTCGGGAGAAAATTTGGCCCGGGAGGTTTTCAGGAGAGGCACTGAATTTCGAAAGTCTCCCGGAAAATCCAGGAGGGTTGGCAAGTATGGCCTATGGGACTACAAATTGAAGCAACCACACTCAGACCTGTGTTTCCATGTCAGAATGTCTGTGTCCACCAAATATTGGCACAGCTGGAAAATAATTGTAACAAATATTTGTATGCTTCTTCAGACGCTGACAAAAGCTGACAGATTGGAAGCAATCAACTATCAAGATGCAGCAGACTTCCACTTCTATGAGATGACTTGTTGAGGGATGGGCTTTCAAAGAAATGTTCTGCAGAGGAAAAGGTAACGTTTATTACCTTTTTCATTTTTTTTTTCATTTTTATTGATCTCATTCATTGATGTGCATTTAGAACGATAAATAATTATATCACAATTATGCAATTTAAATTCACACAATTCCTGAGAAGGAGCAGGATGAAGAAAATCTTATAATTTCCTGCCCCCTTTGACATAAAACATGATCTTACTTCATGAATATCATTTAAGCCGACACATATATCCAAATGTGATGAAACAATCAAAAACAAAAAACACAAGAAAAACACAACAAGTGCAAAACTTCATAAAGTATAAACCAAACCAAGAAAATAATAGTAATAATATAATATACACCTCACGGAATGATACAGAGCAAATACAAAACCAGACAAAAAATAAGTAAAATAATAAATAAAAAACAAAATGTAAACACTTATGGCTGTCCATATGATCTTATCGTTCTATCTTTATATATTTTTTTCAATTGGAATATATTTTTACAGTTTTTTATCTCGTTGTAAAGAGAATTCCACAATTTTACCCCCACCACTGATGTACACATTTGTTTTAAAGTTGTCCTTGAATATTGTTGTTTGAAATGACCTTTTCTTCTATGCTCTGTATTCTCAGAAGTAATGACAAACATTTTTTGTAAATTTGCTGGTAATGTTTTACTTCTAGCCTTAAACATGACACACAATGTCTGTAGCTTTACTAACTCCTGTAGTTTCAATAGTCCAGAGTTAATAAATAAAATGTTAGTGTGTTCTAAGTAATCTACTTTATGAATAATCCTTATAGCTCTTTTCTGTAATTGATACAATGCCTTTATGTTCCTCTTCTAAGTGTTCCCCCACACTTCCACACAGTAGCTGATATATGGCAATAGAAGTGCACAATACAATATGCGCATTGCCCTATAATCTAACATATATTTTACCTTGTTTAATATAAAAATACTCTTAGACATCTTTTTTCGTACATGTGCAACATGAGATTTCCATGTCAGACCGTCATCCAGTATCACTCCTAAAAATATAAGTTCAGAAACCCTTTCAATATCAATTCCATCTATCGACAGTTTGATGGTGTCCTCTCTTTTCCTCTCACCAAAAATCATAAACTTTGTTTTTTTTACATTTAATGATAATTTGTTGACATCAAACCATCTCTTAAGTTTAATCATTTCCTGTTCAATAAGTATTGATAACGCTTTTAAGTCATGTCCCGAACTATAAAAGTTGGTGTCGTCCGCAAATAAAACAAATTTCAATGACTTTGATACCTCACATATATCGTTAATATACAAAATAAACAATTTAGGTCCCAAAACTGAACCTTGTGGAATTCCACATTCAATCCTCATTTGTTCAGATGTATTACCCAAAAAATCCACAAACTCTTGTCTATTATCTAAATAACTTCTTAACCATTCTAAAACCTTCTTACTCCTCTGTTTATAATATCCACACGATCATTTGTATTGGCTTTTGGGCCCAAAAATGCCAACTTCTTTGTTGTACTACAGTATTTACTTTCTCTTTTGATGTCTATGGCATCCTGTTCAAACATCCAACAACGTTAGCCGAAAGAAATCACACCTAGAGGTGTCCGATAATGGCTTTTTTGCCGATCTCCAATATTCTGGTATTGTCCAACTCTTAATTACCGATACCGATATCAACCGATACCAATATATACAGTCGTGGAATTAACACATTATTATGCCTAATTTTGTTGCGATGCCCCCGCTGGATGCATTAAACAATGTAACAAGGTTTACCAAAATAAATCAACTCAAGTTATGGAAAAAAAATGCCAACATGGCACTGCCATATTTATTATTGAAGTCACAAAGTGCATTATTTGTTTTAACATGCCTCAAAACAGCAGCTTGGAATTTGGGACATGCTCTCCCTGAAAGAGCATGAGTATGTTGAGGTAGGTGGGATTTGAGGTGGTGGGGGATTTGGGGGGGTCGGGGGGGTGTATATTGTAGGGTCCCGGAAGAGTTAGTGCTACAAGTGGTTCTTGGTATTTGTTCTGTTGTGTTTATGTTGTGTTACGGTGCGGATGTTCTCAAAAAATGTGTTTGTCATTCTTGTTTGTAATGGGTTCATAGTGTGGCGCATATTTGTAACAGTGTTAAAGTTGTTTACACGGCCACCCTCAGTGTGACCTGTATGGCTGTTGACCAAGTATGCTTGGAATTCACTTTTGTATGTGAAAAGCCGTAGATATTATGTGATTGGGCTGGCATGCAAAGCCAGTGCCTTTGCCAATACGGCCAGTTTAGTTTATTAGATTGCAATTTTAAATTTCCCGCAAAGTTTCCTGTTGAAAATGATGACGCGTGCGCGTGATGTCACCGGTGTTAGCGGACATGTTCTCCCAGCACCGGTCACGGCTAAAAGTAGTCTGTTTTTATCGCATAATTACACAGTATTCTGGACACCTGTGTTGCTGAATCTTTTGCAATTTGTTCAATTAATAATGGAGACGTCAAAGAAGAACGATGATGATGGAAAGTGGTGCATTTAAGCCGGCTGTAGCAACACAAACATAGCCGGTGTTTCTTTGTTTGTTATGAAGCTTTAATATGGAACAGAGCGGTCAAAGGAATATGGTTCTCTACCACATGTCAACCGGCAGGTTTCGGTGAGAAAATTGTGGTAATAAGTCGGCTCTTACCGTAAACGTGAGTGGAGCTTGTGTGGTTCCTCTTGCAGCTGTCAAAGAGGCAGCCTGCGACTTTCCTGGCTCCTCCGTGGCTTCCCTCAGAGACACTGGCGGTCACCATACCCCTCTGACTTTCAGGTATGACTATATAATCTCACTAAAACACTAGTAACACAATAAGCAGATAAGGGATTTTACAGAATTATCCTAGTAAATGTGTCTAATAACTTCTGAATTGCTCCCATTGCCCTCGTCTTTTTTTTCTTCTAGTCCTTCACTCTCACTATCTTAATCCACAAATCTTTCATCCTGACTCAAATTAATGGGGAAATTGTCGCTTTTTCGGTCCGAATCGGTCTAGCTGCTGGTGGGTATGATTGTAAACAATGTGAGGATGTGAGGGCCCTACAACCTGTGACATCACGCCCACATCGTCTGCTACTTCCGGTACAGGCAAGGCTTTTTTATTAGCGACCAAAGGTTGCCAACTTTATCGTGGATGTTCTCTACTAAATCCTTTCAGCAAAAATATGGCAATATGGCGAAATGATGAAGTATGACACGTAGAATGGACCTGCTATCCCCGTTTGAATACGAAAATCTCATTTCAGTAGGCCTTTAAGGTTTATTGGCGCTCTGTACTTCTCCCTACGTCCGTGTACACAGCAGTGTTTTAAAAAGTCATAAATTCAAATTTTTGAAACCCGATACAGATAATTTTGAAACCAATTCTGATCATTTCCGATATTTTAAAGCATTTATGGGCCAATAATATCGACAGTCCGATATCATCGGACATCTCTAATCGCAACACCTTCTAATTCTCCAGTTGATGAACATGCAGGTTTTGTCTCCATTGGTTAGATTGGGGCTAAGTAGAAACTGTGTTGTCATTGAGGTGCTCTCCATAAAATGTTTGACTTTTCAAAGTGTGGCAGAGTCAGCTTCCAATCTCAGAGAATATCCTGCAATTTGGGTCTCTCACGGCGCTTGAAAAATGTGATCCCAGAGGATTTATTGTGGAATTTCGGACTTTTAGGAACTGAAAATTTGGAAAAAAAACAATCAATCAATCAATGTTTACTTATATAGCCCTAAATCACTAGTGTCTCAAAGGGCTGCACAAACCACCACGACATCCTCGGTAGGCCCACATAAGGGCAAGGAAAAACTCACACCCAGTGGGACGTCGGTGACAATGATGACTATGAGAACCTTGGAGAGGAGGAAAGCAATGGATGTCGAGCGGGTCTAACATGATATTGTGAAAGTTCAATCCACAATGGATCCAACACAGTCGCGAGAGTCCAGTCCAAAGCGGATCCAACTCAGCAGCGAGAGTCCCGTTCACAGTGGAGCCAGCAGGAAACCATCCCAAGCGGAGGCGGATCAGCAGCGCAGAGATGTCCCCAGCCGATACACAGGCAAGCAGTACATGGCCACCGGATCGGACCGGACCCCCTCCACAAGGGAGAGTGGGACATAGGAGAAAAAGAAAAGAAACGGCAGATCAACTGGTCTAAAAAGGGAGTCTATTTAAAGGCTAGAGTATACAAATGAGTTTTAAGGTGAGACTTAAATGCTTCTACTGAGGTGGCATCTCGAACTGTTACCGGGAGGGCATTCCAGAGTACTGGAGCCCGAACGGAAAACGCTCTATAGCCCGCAGACTTTTTTTGGGCTTTGGGAATCACTAACAAGCCGGAGTCCTTTGAAGGCAGATTTCTTGCCGGGACATATGGTACAATACAATCGGCAAGATAGGATGGAGCTAGACCGTGTAGTATTTTATACGTAAGTAGTAAAACCTTAAAGTCACATCTTAAGTGCACAGGAAGCCAGTGCAGGTGAGCCAGTACAGGTATATATGTATGTATATATGTATATAAAGGTATATACAGTACAGGTGTAATGTGATCAAACTTTCTTGTTCTTGTCAAAAGTCTAGCAGCCGCATTTTGATCAAACAGCTGCTGACCCGTCTTTGCTCGGGATGGTCTCCTGTTGGCCCCACCATGGTCTGGACTCTCACTATTATATTAGATCCACTATGGACTGGACTTTCACAATATAATGTTAGACCCACTCGAAGTCCATTGCATCCGGTCTCCCCTAGAAATGGGGAGAGGGGTCACCCACATCTGCGGTCCTCTCCAAGGTTTCTCATAGTCATTCACATTTACGCCCCACTGGGTTGGGAGTTTTTCCTTGCTCTTTTGTGGGCTCTGAACCGAGGATGTCTTCGTGGCTTGTGCAGCCCTTTGAGACACTTGTGACTTAGGGCTAAATAAATAAACATTGATTGATTGATTGAAAAAATGTCCCCTGGACATGAAACAGGTTTGCTCATCCATCCATCCATTTTCTACCGGTTATTCCCTTTGGGGTCGCGGGGGGCGCTGGTGGCTATCTCAGCTACAATCGGGCGGAAGGCGGCGTACACCCTGGACAAGTCGCAACCTCATTGCAGGGCCAACACCGATAGACAGACAATATTCACACTCTATTGTCAGTCTGTTTGTGTTTTAGTTTTTCGTCTGTGTGTTTGGTATTTCCTGTTCTTAGTTCCTGTCAGAACTCTTACTTTGGTTCAGCTTCCTGTTTGTCTCCCTGAGTGCTTTGTTTCCCCCCAGTTGCGGCTGATTGGCGCCTAGCCACACCTGGTGTCAATCAGTCCGTTCCTATTTGTACCTGCTTTGTCTACCAGGTCAGTGCTGGATAATTGCATTGTATTGTTGCTCCTGTCGTGTCAATGCTGCTTGTTGTGTCGTGTCTTTGCACCGTAGCGGTAAGCTATATTTCGTAGCTGTTTGTAGCTTACTGTTTTTGGTTCCCTGCTTCCAGTTTGTTTTGATACTGCAAGTAACAACTTCTGTTTCCAGTTCGTTATCGTCTAGCTCCCATGCTAGCTCTTTTAGTTTGTCAGCCGCCTCATGCGCGTCCTTTGTTAGTACCCTTTTGTTTGTTCTTATTCTATTATTTTAATTAAATCATATTTACCTGCAAAGTGCCTGCCTCCTGGGGTTTGTCACAAAGTAATTCTGACAACTAGGGCCAATTTAGTGTTGCCAATCAACCTATCCCCAGGTGCATGTCTTTGGAGGTGGGAGGAAGCCGGAGTTTGCTCAGCGAGTTTGAAAACAAGTTTTTTCCTAATTTTCTCAGGCTGATGAAGTCTTCTGTGGAGGTCCACCTCACACTTTGAAAACTGTGGTTTGATCACCAGTCTATTTGGTCATTGTACTACACCCAACGCATGCTACAACTTATTCATCAGCGTACCTAATTGAATATATTGCAAGGAATTCAGGAATTTTACCATCTACGTCCGTAAAATCATCAAAATGTTCAGAGAATCTGGAGAAATCACTGCACGTAAGCGATGATATTACGGACGTTTGATCCCTCAGGCGGTACTGCATCAAAAACCGACATCAGTGTGTAAAGGATATCACCACATGGGCTCAGGAACACTTCATAAAACCACTGTCAGTAACTACTGTTGGTCGCTACATCTGTAAGTGCAAGTTAAAACTCTACTATGCAAAGACAAACCCATTTATCAACAATATCCTGAAACGCCGCCGGCTTGGCTGGGCCCGAGCTCACCTAAGATGGACTGATGCAAAGTGGAAAAGTGTTCTGTGGTCTTATGAGTCCACATTTCAAATAATATTTGGAAATAGAGGACGTGGTGTCCTCCGGAACAAAGAGGAAAATAACCATTCGGATTGTTATAGGCGCAAAGTTCAAAAGCCAGCATCTGTGATGGTATGGGGGTGTATTAGTGCCCAAGGCATGGGTAACTTACACATCTGTGAAGGCACCATTAATGCTGAAAGGTCCATACAGGTTTTTGAGCAACATTTGTTGTCATCCAAGCAACGTTATCATGGACGCCCCTGCTTATTTCAGCAAGACAAGTGTTACAACAGCGTGACTTCGTATAAAAAAAGAGTGCGGGTACTTTCCTGGCCCGCCTGCAGTCCAGACATGTCTCCCATCGAAAATGTGTGGCACATTATGAAGCGTAAAATACGACGGCGGAGACACCGGACTGTTGAACGACTTTTTCTGCAGGCGAGCTACTTTTCAATTGACCAACTCGAGGGGATCTACCTCATTTATATATATCATTTACATTTATTTATTTATGAAAGAGACATTTTTGTAAACAAGTTAAATGTGTTTAATGATAATACAAGCATGTGTAACACATATAGATGTCTTTCTTTCACAAAGACAAGCGTATAAGTTGGTGTATTACCTGATTCTGATGACTTGCATTGATTGGAATCAGACAGTAATGATGATAACGCCCACATTTTCAAATGGAGGAGAAAAAAAGTTGTCCTTTCTGTACAATACCACATGAAAGTGGTTGGTTTTTGGCATCTAATTCATCCAGCTTCCATACACTTTACAAGAAAAACATTGGCGGCAAATTCCGTAGCTTGCTTGATTGACATTCACGGCACCCGAGGGTCTTGTGAGATGACGCTGGCTGCTGCCAGTTCATTATTATGAAAAAATGACAGAGAGGAAGGCGAGAAACACTTTTTATTTCAACAGACTTTCGCGCCGTCCCTTCCGTCAAAACTCTAAAGGCCGACTGCACATTTCCTATCTTCACAATAAAAGCCCTGCTTCATGCTGCCTGCACTTGTGCACGCCAGCTTTCTGAGGGATCGCTTGTGCACGCCAGTTTTCCGAGACTCTGTATTTAGTTAGCGCAGGCAGCATGAAGCAGGGCTTTTATTGTGAAGATAGGAAATGTGCAGTCGGCCTTTAGAGTTTTGACGGAAGGTACGGCGCGAGAGTCTGTTGAAATAAAAAGTGTTTCTCGCCTTCCTCTCGGTCATATTTTCATAATAATGATCTTGCAGCAGCCAGCGTCATCTCACAAGACCCTCCGGTACCGTGAATGTCATTTAAGTGACGTCTTGGTGAAGATTGATGATCACTCATTTTTAGGTCTATTTTTTTTTAAAAGCCTGGCTGGAGATCGACTGACACACCCCCCGCGGTCCACTGGTAGCTCGCGATCGACGTAATGGGCACCCCTGCTCTACATAAACCAAAAATGGTAAAGAATTCCACTTTCAAAGCTTCAACAATTAGTTTCCTCAGTTCCCAAACGTTTATTGAGTGTTGTTAAAAGAAAACAAAATAAAGTTTATGAGTTTGAACATCAAATATGTTGTCTTTGTACTGCATTCAATTGAATGTGGGTTGAAAATGATTTGCAAATCATTGTATTCCGTTTATATTTACATCTAACACAATTTCCCAACTCATATGGAAACGGGGTTTGTATAATTTATATACAACCAAGGTTTTGGCTTTAAACAATGGGGCAAAAGACTCTTGCTTCATTTCTTCGGCCAGGATAAGCTCCTGTTCTTACGCTGTGTTTGAGCCAAACGCACAAAGAACACTTCAACCTGAGGAAGATACCTAGATTAATGATAAAAAATGAATGACAAGCTCCGTTATGGCAAGAGGCAGCAGTAAGTCAGCGTCGAGACCAGCATTTACTTTGACCCTCACTGATCTCTGCTGTCTATAGCACTCAGAGCCAAAGAAAGCTGATTCACTTTCAAAAAACGCATCACTTGTCAAAAGGAGCTGTCAGACGCTAAGGTAGGAAGGCACTTCAATTATAAGACAGAAAGTAAGCCCTTATCCCGGATGTGACATTTCTGTTGATCTGGCATTTTCTCTGAGAAGGAGAGAGATGTGTACTGCAGGCGGTTTACTAATCAAAGGAAAACAGAGAATGGAGAGAATTAAAAGAAGGGTAAACAAAGGGAACCAAGCAGACCCTTTCTTTCTCAAACTCATTGTCTGTAAAACTTGTGCTCATAACATATTTTAGCCTACATTACATTGAAATGAAAGAGAAACAGGAGCAGTGTCAGAGTTAGTTGGTGACGAACCCCAAGATGCAGAGAACGAAGCAGGCATTTTGCAGGTAAATACGATTTAATTAAAATAATAGAATGAGAACAAACAAAAGGGTACTAACAAAGGACGCGCATGAGGCGGATAACAAACTAAAAGAGCTAGCATGGGAGCTAGAAGATAACGAACTGGAAACAGGAGTCGTTACTTGCAGTATCAAAACAACGGAGAAGGAGGCAGGCATTGAGTAAGAAAACATGGTTTTAATTTAAACACTAAAACCAAACCAAACAAAGGGTACAAACAAAAGGTGCGCATGAGGCGGATAACAAACTAGGGTTGTGCAGCCCTTTGAGACACCAGTGATTACCATGGATGAAGTACTGGCTGTCCAGAGTCGAGACCCGGGATGGACCGCTCGTCGGGACCCAGGATGGACCGCTCGCCTGTATCGATTGGGGACATCTCTACGCTGCTGATCCGCCTCCGCTTGAGATGGTTTCCTGTGGACGGGACTCTCGCTGCTGTCTTGGATCCGCTTTGAACTGAACTCTCACTGCTGTCTTGGAGCCACTATGGATTGAACTTTCACAGTATCATGTTGGACCCGCTCGACATCCATTGCTTTCGGTCCCCTAGAGGGGGGGGGTTGCCCACATCTGAGGTCCTCTCCAAGGTTTCTCATAGTCAGCATTGTCACTGGCGTCCCACTGGATGTGAATTCTCCCTGCCCACTGGGTGTGAGTTTTCCTTGCCCTTTTGTGGGTTCTTCCGAGGATGTTGTAGTCGTAATGACTCGTGCAGTCCTTTGAGACATTTGTGATTTGGGGCTATATAAATAAACATTGATTGATTGACTATGAACGAACAAATCGGAAGCAGGGAACAAAAAACAGTAAGCTACAAACATCTACCAAATATAGCTTACCGCTACGCTGCAATCACACGACCAGTAGGAACGACAAGTAGAAAATGACATTGACACGACAGGAGCGACAGGTGAATTAGTGAATTATATTTATATAGCGCTTTTTCTCTAGTGACTCAAAGCGCTTTACAAAGTGAAACCCAATATCTAATTTTTTTTTATTTTATCTTTTTTACATATAAACCAGTGTGGGTGGCACTGGGAGCAGGTGGGTGAAGTGCCTTGCCCAAGGACACAACGGGAGTGACTAGGATGGCGGAAGCGGGAATCGAACCTGCAACCCTCAAGTTGCTGGCACGGCCGCTCTACCAACCGAGCTTTACCGCCCCAATGACAATAATTTAGCACAGACTGGATGGGAAGGCAGGTTAAAATAGGAGCGGGCTGATTGACACCAGGTGTGGCCAGGTGCCAATTACCCAGAGCTGAGGGGAAACAGCGCTCAGGGAGATACACAGGGAACAGACAAAATAAGAGCACTGACAGGAAACACTACACACACACACACAGAGGAAACAAAGACAAATGCGTAGGAAAAAACTAAAACACAACCAAACTGTCAGGGACGAACCTGACAGACTATGAATAAAGAAAGAACTCTTCAAAATAAATGCATTCTCCACACCATCCACATCCACAAACATTAAACCTATCTTTACATTTAGCACTATTCTTAGCATTATGTATATTGCAATGCATAAAAAAAATAAAAAAGATGGCACATTTTCACAGATCAGTAATGAATATGCGGTTTGTAATTTGTAAATCTGCTTCAATTCCCCTGCTGTTCATTAGTCAATTATGCACACAAATCATCTCTTCTCGTCCTTTTTATCAATCAATCAATCAATCAATGTTTATTTATATAGCCCCAAATCACAAATGTCTCAAAGGACTGCACAAATCATTACGACTACAACATCCTCGGAAGAACCCACAAAAGGGCAAGGAAAACTCACACCCAGTGGGCAGGGAGAATTCACATCCAGTGGGACGCCAGTGACAATGCTGACTATGAGAAACCTTGGAGAGGACCTCAGATGTGGGCAACCCCCCCCCTCTAGGGGACCGAAAGCAATGGATGTCGAGCGGGTCTAACATGATACTGTGAAAGTTCAATCCATAGTGGCTCCAAGACAGCAGTGAGAGTCCCGTCCACAGGAAACCATCTCAAGCGGATCAGCAGCGTAGAGATGCTGATTTTTTAAAATCTTGTTTCATCTCCTTCTTTCCCCGTACATTTAATCAACACTTTTATCCTCTTGTCTTGCATCCTCTGTCTTTCCTCTCTCCCCTCGCCCCTCTTGTCTTGCTCCCCTCCCTGGAGTTCCACGTTGAAAAGCACGACAGCGGAATTTGTTTTGCCGCCCTCTCATCAGATTAGTGTTGATTTTTCTGCTGCCAAGCTGTAGTTCAGCGGAGTGGATGAACTTCTTCGGCGGTTTATCACAAGCTGCTCTGCTCAGTGGCCCCGCGGTTTGTTACCTGCCATTTACTATGAAATTAAAATCAATGGATGCCCAAATGTGATTAAGCTGTGCCGTTGTTGGAACCGTTGAGGATTTCCTGCTTAGGCGGATATAGAAGGTCAGTCCCTCCGGTGCGCTGTTTTAAAAAAATGTTGTGGGGCTTTTTTATCATGTGCTTGCAACACAAGCATTTGTTGTGATAGGTTAGGTTGATTGGCAACACTAAATGGTCCCTAGTGTGTGAATGTTGTCTGTCTATCTGTGTTGGCCCTGTGATGAGGTGGCGACTTGTCCAGGGTGTGCCCCGCCTTCCGCCCGATTGTAGCTGAGATAGGCGCCAGCGCCCCCCGCGACCCCAACGGGAATAAGCGGCAGAAAATGGATGGATGGAAGGTTAGGTTGATTGGCAACACTAAATGGTCCCTAGTGTGTGAATGTGAGTGTGAATGGTGTCTGTCTATCTGTGTTGGCCCTGTGATGAGGTGGAGACTTGTCCAGGGTGTGCCCCGCCTTCCGCCCGATTGTAGCTGAGATAGGCGCCAGCACCCCCCGCGACCCCAACGGGAATAAGCGGCAGAAAATGGATGGATGGAAGGTTAGGTTGATTGGCAACACTAAATGGTCCCTAGTGTGTGAATGTGAGTGTGAATGTTGTCTGTCTATCTGTGTTGGCCCTGCGATGAGGTGGCGACTTGTCCAGGGTGTGCCCCGCCTTCCGCCCGATTGTAGCTGAGATAGGCGCCAGCGCCCCCCGCGACCCCAACGGGAATAAGCGGCAGAAAATGGATGGATGGAAGGTTAGGTTGATTGGCAACACTAAATGGTCCCTAGTGTGTGAATGTTGTCTGTCTATCTGTGTTGGCCCTGTGATGAGGTGGCGACTTGTCCAGGGTGTACCCTGCCTTCCGCCCGATTGTAGCTGAGATAGGCGCCAGCACCCCCCGCGACCCCGAAAGGGAATAAGCGGCAGAAAATGGATGGATGGAAGGTTAGGTTGATTGGCAACACTAAATGGTCCCTAGTGTGTGAATGTGAGTGTGAATGTTGTCTGTCTATCTGTGTTGGCCCTGTGATGAGGTGTCGACTTGTCCAGGGTGTACCCCGCCTTCCGCCCAATTGTAGCTGAGATAGGCGCCAGCACCCCCCGCGACCCCGAAAGGGAATAAGCGGCAGAAAATGGATGGATGGAAGGTTAGGTTGATTGGCAACACTAAATGGTCCCTAGTGTGTGAATGTTGTCTGTCTATCTGTGTTGGCCCTGTGATGAGGTGGCGACTTGTCCAGGGTGTACCCCGCCTTCCGCCCGATTGTAGCTGAGATAGGCGCCAGCACCCCCCGTGACCCCGAAAGGGAATAAGCGGTAGAAAATGGATGGATGGATGGGTTAAAAGCCTTCCCTGCTGGCCTCACATAACCAGAAATCATGATCATAAATAAAGATACAAGTATTTTTAATTGACTTTTTCTAAATATCTAAAAGTATTCATATTCTCTTCAATCAATCAATGTTTATTTATATAGCCCTAAATCACAAGTGTCTCAAAGGGCTGCACAAGCCACAACGACATCCTCGGTTCAGATCCCACATAGGGGCAAGGAAAAACTCAACCCAGTGGGATGACAGTGAGAAAACTTTGAGAGGAAACCCCCCTCTGGGGCGACCGGTGCAATGGACGTCGAGTGGGTCTAGCATAATATTGTGAAAGTCCAGTCCATATTGGATCCAACATAATAGTGAGAGTCCAGTCCATATTGGATCCAACATAATAAATGGGTTGTATTTGTATAGCGCTTTTCTACCTTCAAAGTACTCAAAGCGCTTTGACACTACTTCCACATTCACACACTGATGGAGGGAGCTGCCATGCAAGGCGCCAACCAGCACCCATCAGGAGCAAGGGTGAAGTGTCTTGCTCAGGACACAACGGACGTGACGAGGTTGGTACTAGGTGGGAATTGAACCAGGGACGCTCGGGTTGCGCACGGCCACTCTCCCCATTGCGCCACGCCGTCCCGATATAGATGATAATAGTGAGAGTCCAGTCCAAAGTGGAGCCAGCAGGGGACCATCTCGAGCGGAGACAGGTCAGCAGGGCACAGATGTCCCCAACCGATGCACAGGCAACAACTTTGGACAGCTAGCACTTCATCCTTCTCCCACAAGGAAGAGGAGTGGGGCAGAGCAGAAAAGAAAAGAGACGGCATATCAACTGGTCTAATAGGGGGGGTCTATCTAAAGGCTAGAATGAGTTTTAAAATGGGGCTTCACGGTGGAAGAGGGGTTAGTGCGTCTGCCTCACAATACGAAGTTCCTGCAGTCCTGGGTTCAAATCCAGGCTCGGGATCTTTCTGTGTGGAGTTTGCATGTTCTCCCCGTGACTGCGTGGGTTCCCTCCGGGTACTCCGGCTTCCTCCCACTTCCAAAGACATGCACCTGGGGATAGGTTGATTGGCAACACTAAATTGGCCCTAGTGTGTGAATGTTGTCTGTCTATCTGTGTTGGCCCTGCGATGAGGTGGCGACTTGTCCAGGGTGTACCCCGCCTTCCGCCCGATTGTAGCTGAGGTAGGCGCCAGCGCCCCCCGCGACCCCGAAAGGGAATAAGCGGTAGAAAATGGATGGATGGATGGACTTGAAATGCTTCTACTGAGGTGTAGTATCTCTAACTGTTCCCGGGAGGGAATTCCAGAGTCCTGGAGCCAGAATAGAAAACGTTCTATAGCGTTTTTTCATGTCATATTATGCTCCTTTCAGTGCTGTTGTTGTTAGTTCAGAATTTTTATCCAATCAAAATCGATCTTATGCTGCCATGCTGTACCAAATCTGCCCCGGGCCTTCAGACTCAACAATGCAGGCGTCTATGCACTTTAAGTGACCGGGCACATAGTCGATAGACAGTTGCGATAGCCAATCAGATCACGAGTTGTTGACAGTAGCCTATCTCGGTAGCCTGATGTTAACAAGAATGTGATTGGATACTTGCTACTTATGCTAATTTGCAATTTCAGAATCAGAGAATCAGAGTACATTTATTGTCATTGTATGGGGACAACAAAATTGGACAGCACTCCAGCTCTGTGTTTTTAAAACAACCTACATAAAATAGTCTTAAGACAACAAACATTAATAAAACAATTTGAAATTTAATAACATAATGCAATGTTAAAACATATTGCACAGTAGCTATCAGAAGTAAGCAATTTAATAAAGTAGTGAGTGTTCAGGTACGTGCAAAGTTTAGGGCAATAACAGCTCTAGGATAGAAACTGTTTTTCAATCTATTTGTCTTTGCTTTGATGGTCTTATAGCGCCTCCCTGAGGGCAAGAGTTCAAGGCAGTGGTGACCTGGGTGGGATGAGTCCCTGAGGATGCTGTTATCTGGAAGTGTTGACCCACAATGGAGGAGAACAAAACGTTGATTAGGTGCCGTATACATGTTTGCCAGCCATTTTCAAGAAGGATATTTAAAGAGAAATTACATCTCGTGAGACGATGTCGGCGATGGAATGGGGAAATGTTCGCCATTTCAATCAACGAGGGGTACTACTGTCTTATACGGTGTCCGATGAGTGCTCCAAAATTGTGACTTCAAATATTTAATTTTTGAATTTTTTCACGTTTATTTTTTGCAATTTTTATTTTGACAGTACCAGATAAGACAGTGTTTTTCAACGTTTTTGGAGCCAAGGCACATTTTTGTTCATTGAAAAAAATGCGGCTGCACACCACCCACAGAAAACATAAAAAATGTAAACTGTAGTTGATATTGACTGTAAAAAGTAATTGTTGCAATTTTTTTTAAATGAATTCAAACCATAACCAAGCATGCATCACTGTAGCTCTTGTCTCAAAGTACTGTCATGACCTGTCACATCACGCCGTGACTTATTTGGAGTTTTTGTTGTTTTCCTGTTTTGGTGGCTTTTCCTGTTTTGTTGGTATTTTCCTGTAGCAGTTTCATGTCTTCCTTTGAGCGCTATTCCCCGCACCTGCTTTGTTTAAGCAATCAAGACTATTTCAGTTGTGCGGAAGCTATTCTTCTTTTTGTGGAAATTGTTGATTGTTGATGACCCGGTGTTTGTAATGTGAAAATGAAAATGGCGGGTGTGTTACCTCGGTGACATCACGTTCTGACGTCATCGCTAAAAAAACGATAAACAGAAAGGCGTTTAATTTGCCAAAATTCACCCATTTAGAGTTCGGAAATCGGTTAAAAAAATACATGGTCTTTTTTTCTGCACCATCAAGGTATATATTGACGCTTGCATAGGTTTGTTGATAATGTTCCCCTTTAAGCTGTCGTCTTGTGGGTTGCGTGGACCATTCAGGAACGACATCGTTTCGCACAGGTTTGACTCTTTATTTTTTCGAATAAAGGCTGCAGTGTCGGTCGGTCGGTCACTCTTTCAGCTCTTCCTCCGCTGCTTGCTCCGGTCTGCTTTTCAGCTGCCGTTTTGTCGCCTTCGTCTGTGCTGGTCTCTGTCGCTCTTTGGCTCTCGTGGCTCTCTCTCTGATCGCTCTTCTGCAGTGCTGCGGACACTCCAACTCCTCTCCCCTGATCTTTCCTCCTTCTCCTCTTTTATGTCTCGCATTAAAAGATTACAGTTGGTACAAAATGCGGCTGCTAGACTTTTGACAAGAACAAGAAAGTTTGATCACATTACGCCTGTACTGTATATACCTTTATATACATATATACATACATATATACTGTATATACC
>NC_084628.1:3593840-3846340 GCF_033978795.1 Nerophis ophidion | reverse complement strand
TCCTGCCAAAAAGTATGGCGAGATCCTGCCAAAAATTATGGCGAGATCTCTCCAAAAAGTGTGACAAGATCTCTCCGAAGTGTGGCGAGATCTTGCCAAAAAGTGTGGCGAGATCTCACCGAAAAGTGTGGCGAGATCTCACCGAAAAGTGTGACGACATCTCTCCGAAGTATGACGAGATCTTGCCAAAAAGTGTGGCGAGATCTGTCGGAAAAGTGTGGCGAGATCTCTCCGAAAAGTGTGACGAGATCTCGTCAAAGTGTGGCGAGATCCCGCCAAAAAGTGTTGTGAGATCCGCCAAAAAGTATGGCGAGATCCTGCCAAAAAGTATGGCGAGATCCTGCCAAAAAGTATGGCGAGATCCTGCCAAAAAGTGTTGCGAGATCCTGCCAAAAAGTGTTGCGAGATCCTGCCAAAAAGTATGGCGAGATCCTGCCAAAAATTATGGCGAGATCTCTCCGAAAAGTGTGGCGAGATCTCTCCGAAAAGTGTGGCGAGATCACTACAAAAAGTATGGCGAGATCTCCGAAAAGTGTGGCGAGATTTCGCCGAAGTGTGACGAAATCTCGTCGACAAGTGTGGCGAGATCTCGCCAAAGTGTGGCGAGATCCCGCCTAAAAGTGTTGCAAGATCTTGTCTCGGCTCTGTAGTTTTTCAACCTTTGGTGAGCCAAGGCCCATTTGTTGCGTTGCAAAAATGTGTAAACACACCACCAGCAGAAATCATTAAAAACTCAACTCAGTTGACAGCAAAAAGTTGTTGGATATGACTTTAAAGCATTAACCAAGCATGCATGACTATAGCTCTTGTCTCAAAGTAGGTGTACTGTCACCACCTGCCACATCACACCCTGACTTATTTGGACTTTTTTGCTGTTTTCCTGTGTGTAGTCTTTTACTTCTTGTCTTGGTGTCTTTCTTTTTTTTTTTGGTATTTTTCAGTAGCAATTTCATGTCTTCCTTTGAGCGATATTTTCCGCATCTTTGTTTTAGCAATCAAGAATATTTCAGTTGTTTTTATCCTTGTTTGCAGAGACATTGTTGATTGTCAGGTCATGTTCGGATGTACTTTGTGGACGCCGTCTTCGCTCCACAGTAAGTCTTTGCTGTCGTCCAGCATTCTGTTTTTGTTTACTTTGTTGCCATTCAGTTTTAGTTTTGTTCTGCATAGCCTTCCCTAAACTTCAAAGCCTTTTCTTAGGAGCACTCACCTTTTGTTTATTTTTGTTTTAAGCATTAGACACATTTTTACCTGCTCTTTCCGACAATCTACAAAGCAATTAGCTACCGGCTGCCACCTGCTGACAATGGAAGAGTATTACACGGTTACTCTGCCGAGTTCTAGACAGCACCGACACTCAACAACAACAACATATCATTTGCAGACTATAATTACTGCTTTGCAAAAAATATTTTTAACCCAAATAGATTGAAAAACACTGGTCTTAATAGCACATTGTGTATTTTCAACCATCCCTATCCAGGACAATGACTTGTCTTATTCCCTGACCGCTCCTCCATGATCGATGCATCCTGGGACTCTCTTTGCTGTTGTCTTAGTCGTCCTGGAGGAGAGAGCGTCCGCCTGCACCGAGGATCTTTACGCTTGATGAAAACATCCATTTGAAATCTAAACGTTTGATCAAATTGGGGGAAAGATTAGACAACAAAGAGCCTGCATGGCGCTGCGGTGTTGTTGAAGCTCGGGCTTCTTTTTTTTGGCCTGTCTGTCTTGTGGTTGTGTATTGATTTGTGGCCCCATGTACAACAAAACCGTTGGACTCTCTGGCAGTTTTTCCTTGTCTTTTCATATGCACACACACACACACACCAGGTCGAGTCATTTAAGACCGGCATACGGTTAGGTATTATGTTTTTACCATGAAAACATTGACTGTGTGTATTTAAAGGCCTACTGAAATGAGATTTTCTTATTCAAACGGGGATATGACGTCACGCATCGTCATACCACGATGTTTAGCATGATAGCACGATCTTTCGAAATGATCGCTGCATAATACACTGTACTTTGTGTGTGTGGTCCAATCCAACCGTGTTCGCTTGACATCTCTGTTCCATGGTAAAGCTTGACTGTGATCTTTCGGGAATGTAAACAATGAAACACCGGCTGTGTTTGAGTTGCTAAAAGCGGCCGTAATACACCGCTTCCCACCAACAGCTTTCTTCTTTGACGTCTCCATTATTCATTGAACAAATTGCAAAAGATTCAGCAACAGAGATGTCCATAATACTGTGGAATTATGTGATCAAATTTATAGCTGGGAACGGTGCTGGAACAAAATGTGGTCTACAATGCGTGACGTCACACATCGTCATACCGCGATGTTTAGCATGATCGCATGATCTTTCGAAATGATCGCTGCATAATACACTGTACTTTGTGTGTGTGGTCCAATCCAACCGTGTTCGCTTGACATCTCTGTTCCATGGTAAAGCTTGACTGTGATCTTTCGGGAATGTAAACAATGAAACACCGGCTGTGTTTGTGTTGCTAAAGGCGGCTGCAATACACTGCTTCCTACCTACAGCTTTCTTCTTTGACGTCTCCATTATTCATTAAACAAATTGCAAAAAGATTCAGCAACACAGAAGTCCAGAATACTGTGGAACTATGCGATGAAAACAGACAACTTATAGCTGGGCACGGTGATGGAACAACATGTCCTCTACAATGCGTGACGTCACGCATCGTCATACCGCAATGTTTAGCATGATAGCACGATCTTTCGAAATGATCGCTGCATAATACACTGTACTTTGTGTGTGTGTGGTCCAATCCAACCGTGTTCGCTTGACATCTCTGTTCCATAGTAAAGCTTGACTGTGATCTTTCGGGAATGTAAACAATGAAACACCGGCTGTGTTTGTGTTGCTAAAGGCGTCCGGAAATACACCGCTTCCCACCAACAGCGTTCTTCTTTGACGTCTCCATTATTCATTGAACAAATTGCAAAAGATTCAGCAACAGAGATGTCCATAATACTGTGGAATTATGTGATCAAATTTATAGCTGGGAACGGTGCTGGAACAAAATGTGGTCTACAATGCGTGACGTCACACATCGTCATACCGCGATGTTTAGCATGATCGCATGATCTTTCGAAATGATCGCTGCATAATACACTGTACTTTGTGTGTGTGGTCCAATCCAACCGTGTTCGCTTGACATCTCTGTTCCATGGTAAAGCTTGACTGTGATCTTTCGGGAATGTAAACAATGAAACACCGGCTGTATTTGTGTTGCTAAAGGCGTCCGGAAATACACCGCTTCCCACCAACAGCGTTCTTCTTTGACGTCTCCATTATTCATTAAACAAATTGCAAAAGATTCAGCAACACAGATGTCTATAATACTGTGAAATTATGTGATCAAATTTATAGCTGGGAACGGTGCTGGAACAACATGTCCTCTACAATGCGTGACGTCACGCATCGTCATACCGCGATGTTTAGCATGATAGCACGATCTTTCGAAATGATCGCTGCATAATGCAAGGTACTTTGTGTGTGTGGTCCAATCCAACCGTGTTCGCTTGACATCTCTGTTCCATGGTAAAGCTTGACTGTGATCTTTCGGGAATGTAAACAATGAAACACCGGCTGTGTTTGTGTTGCTAAAGGCGGCTGCAATACACTGCTTCCTACCTACAGCTTTCTTCTTTGATGTCTCCATTATTCATTGAACAAATTGCAAAAAGATTCAGCAACACAGAAGTCCAGAATACTTTGGAACTATGCGATGGAAACAGACAACTTATAGCTGGGAACGGTGATGGAACAACATGTCCTCTACAATGCGTGACGTCATACCGTGACGTTTTGGCATGATACTTCCGCGCGAAATTTAAAATTGCAATTTAGTAAACTAAACCGGCCGTATTGACATGTTTTGCAATGTTAATATTTTATCATTGATTTATAAACTATCAGACTGCGTGGTCGGTAGTAGTGGCTTTCAGTAGGCCTTTAAGTATATCTAAGGCGTCTTTGTTGCAGACACACATACCTATATGGGTGTGCATGCTCCTTTTATGATCTTTCTCTCCAGAGAGTCTGATAGACTCTGATGCCCTGCAGTAATGGCTGGCCATACCTGGCCATTGCTGCCTTTTTCATCGCCTCGGGCAACTGCTTAGCAATTCCGCTCTGAATACAATGGGCTACACACACACACACACACACACACACACACACGAAACAGACTTCTTTCAAAGCTCCCGTGCAGTAATGAATTTTCAGACCTTGGACCGACTCCTTCTGATAGACTTCAAAGAACTACTAACTAAAGTCGGCCGATTCTTTCACCTTTGTGCACCGCTGCCTAGTTGTGTATTGCTCCTTCAAACTAAGACGACCTGAGTTTTTTGGGTCCCCCTTCCAAATGATTTGATTGCATCCTCCATTTAGTTATTGTCTTCTTTTGTAAGTTCATTTAGATTCCGCTTACTCCTCCTGTTCACTCAATCTTCTTTATTCCCATTCCCCCTTTTTGTATGCACATATTTGTACTTCTATTTGTCGTTTGACACTGCCTGTTTGTCAAAAAAAAAAAAAAAAAGAAAATGATCAAATAAAGAAGAGGTTTTGGAAGAATCCGGGTGCCACATATGAAGACGTGCCAATCACAGAGAGGAGAGCAGACAAGGGGTTTATACTACGGCAGCCTCTCTCCAGCCAGCGTTTAAAAAGAGAATACATTCCTGTCACACTCACTTCCCATCTGTAGTGTCGTCCTTTTTTTCTTTTTTGACTCCGGTGCTCGAGACCAAAATGACACAACATTACGTTACCACACCGGACTCTTAGTAGTGGACACATATGGACGCTCGAATAACCAGGGTGGCTGTTTTTCTTTGTGCGGACGGATCGACAACCAGGGGTGATGTAGAGGCATGCAAATATAAAAAGCTTGACTTCCTGCCGTCTCCTCCATTATGGCGGTTACGGAAACCTAATATGGCTCCCTGCCAGCCTGCCTTAACCCCGTCGCCGTCACTTCCATCTCTTTCAGGCGGGATTACATTGCAGGTGCCCTGATGCTGTGGTTCTCAAAACATGTTCACCAAGAACCAAGAAGTTACTGTTTTTGGCCACTGTGACAATAAACTAAATTTGAACAGTCACACTGTGTTTGACAATTTCAATAAGTGAATAGTTGGCAATAGTTCAATTGTTCAAAGAAATCAGTGAATAGTTAAATAGTTCTCAAAAAATGTTCACCAAGTACCACCTCACAAAAAAAGTCTCCCCAAGTACCACCATAATCATCAACATTAAAAAACAGTAGCGTGGTAGGCCAAAGTATTCATTAAAAATTAAAAAGTATATTCCATCAATCCATCAATTTTTCTACCGCTTATTCCCTTCGGGGTCATGGGGGGGGGGGGGGGGGCTGAAGCATAAAAAGTATATTTAATATTTTTGGCCACTTTGACAATAAACACAATTTGAACAGTAACACTGTGTTTGAAATTTTAAATAAGTCATTAGTTGGCATACCACCAGTGGTTTTCAAAACAATTTCACCAAGTACCACCTCAGAAAAAAAGTCTCCCCAAGTACCACCATAATCATCAACATTAAAAAACAGTAGCGTGGTAGGCCAAAGTATTCATTAGAAATTAAAAAGTATATTCCATCAATCCATCCGTTTTCCTACCGCTTATTCCCTTCGGGGTCATGGGGGGGGGGCTGAAGCATAAAAAGTATATTTAATATTTTTGGCCACTTTGACAATAAACACAATTTGAACAGTAACACTGTGTTTGAAATTTTAAATAAGTCATTAGTTGGCATACCACCAGTGGTTTTCAAAAAAATTTCACCAAGTACCAACTCAGAAAAAAAGTCTCCCCAAGTACCACCATAATGACCAACATTAAAAAAAAGTAGTGTGGTAGGCCAAAGTATTCATTAAAAATTTAAAACTGTATTCCATCCATCCATCCTTTTTTTACCGCTTTTTCCCTTGGTGTTGCGGCGGGCGCTGGAGCCTAAAAAGTATACTAAAACTTATATTTAATATTTTTGGCCACTGTGACAATAAACCCAATTTGAACAGTCACACTGTGTTTGAGAATTTATATAAGTGATTAGTTGGCATACCACCAGTGGTTCTCAAAAAATGTTCACCATGTACCACCTCAGAAAAAAAGTTTCCCCAAGTACCACAATAATGACCATCATTAAAAAACCATAGCGTGGTAGGCCAAAGTATTCATCAAAAATTTAAAACTATATTCCATCCATCCATCCATTTTTTACCGCTTTTTCCCTTGGTGTTGCGGCGGGCGCTGGAGCCTAAAAAGTATACTAAAACTCATATTTAATATTTTTGGCCACTGTGACAATAAACACAATTTGAACAGTCACACTGTGTTTGATAATTTATATAAGTGATTAGTTGGCATACCACCAGTGGTTCTCAAAAAATGTTCACCAAGTACCACCTCAGAAAAAAAGTCTCCCCAAGTACCACCATAATCATCAACATTAAAAAACAGTAGCGTGGTAAACCAAAATATTAATTAAACATTTAAAAGTATATTTAATATGTTTGGCCACTGTGACAATTAACACAATTTGAACAGGAACACTGTGTTTGAGAATTTAGATAAGTGAATAGTTGGCATACCACCAGTGGTTCTCAAAAAATGTTCACCAAGTACCACCTCAGAAAAAGTCTTCCCAAGTACCACCATGATGACCAACATTAAGAAACAGTAGCGTGGTAGGCCAAAGTATTCATTAAAAATTAAAAAGTATATTTCATCCATTTTCTACCGCTTATTCCCTTCAGAGTCGCGGGGGGCGCTGAAGCCTAAAAAGTATATTTAATATTTTTGGCCGCTTTGACAATAAACACAATTTGAACAGTAACACTGTGTTTGAAATTTTAAATAAGTCATTAGTTGGCATACCACCAGTGGTTTTCAAAAAATTTCACCAAGTACCACCTCAGAAAAAAAGTCTCCCCAAGTACCACCATAATGACCAACATTTAAAAAAGTAGTGTGGTAGGCCAAAGTATTCATTAAAAATTTAAAACTGTATTCCATCCATCCATCCTTTTTTTACCGCTTTTTCCCTTGGTGTTGCGGCGGGCGCTGGAGCCTAAAAAGTATACTAAAACTTATATTTAATATTTTTGGCCACTGTGACAATAAACACAATTTGAACAGTCACACTGTGTTTGAGAATTTATATAAGTGATTAGTTGGCATACCACCAGTGGTTCTCAAAAAATGTTCACCAAGTACCACCTCAGAAAAAAAGTTTCCCCAAGTACCACAATAATGACCATCATTAAAAAAAACATAGCGTGGTAGGCCAAAGTATTCATCAAAAATTTAAAACTATATTCCATCCATCCATCCATTTTTTACCGCTTTTTCCCTTGGTGTTGCGGCGGGCGCTGGAGCCTAAAAAGTATACTAAAACTTATATTTAATATTTTTGGCCACTGTGACAATAAACACAATTTGAACAGTCACACTGTGTTTGAGAATTTATATAAGTGATTAGTTGGCATACCACCAGTGGTTCTCAAAAAATGTTCACCATGTACCACCTCAGAAAAAAAGTTTCCCCAAGTACCACAATAATGACCATCATTAAAAAACCATAGCGTGGTAGGCCAAAGTATTCATCAAAAATTTAAAACTATATTCCATCCATCCATCCATTTTTTACCGCTTTTTCCCTTGGTGTTGCGGCGGGCGCTGGAGCCTAAAAAGTATACTAAAACTCATATTTAATATTTTTGGCCACTGTGACAATAAACACAATTTGAACAGTCACACTGTGTTTGATAATTTATATAAGTGATTAGTTGGCATACCACCAGTGGTTCTCAAAAAATGTTCACCAAGTACCACCTCAGAAAAAAAGTCTTCCCAAGTACCACCATGATGACCAACATTAAGAAACCGTAGCGTGGTAGGCCAAAGTATTCATTAAAAATTAAAAAGTATATTTCATCCATTTTCTACCGCTTATTCCCTTCAGAGTCGCGGGGGGCGCTGAAGCCTAAAAAGTATATTTAATATTTTTGGCCACTTTGACAATAAACACAATTTGAACAGTAACACTGTGTTTGAAATTTTAAATAAGTCATTAGTTGGCATACCACCAGTGGTTTTCAAAACAATTTCACCAAGTACCACCTCGGAAAAAAAGTCTCCCCAAGTACCACCATAATGACCAACATTAAAAAAAGTAGTGTGGTAGGCCAAAGTATTCATTAAAAATTTAAAACTATATTCCATCCATCCATCCATTTTTTACCGCTTATTCCCTTGGGGGTTGCGGGGGGCGCTGGAGCCTAAAAAGTATACTAAAACTTATATTTAATATATTTAATATTTTTGGCCACTGTGACAATAAACAAAATTTGAACAGTCACACTGTGTTTGAGAATTGAAATAAGTGATTATCTGGCATACCACCAGTGGTTCTCAAAAAATATTCACCAAGTACCACCTCAGAAAAAAGTCTCCCCAAGTACCACAATAATGACCATCATTAAAAAACCGTAGCGCGGTAGGCCAAAGTATTCATTAAAATTTTAAAACTATATTCCATCCATCCATCTATTTTTTACCGCTTATTCCCTTCGGGGTTACAGGGGGCGCTGGAGCCTAAAAAGTATATCAAAAAGTATATTTACAAATTTTTGGCCACTGTGACAATAAACCCAATTTGAACAGTCACACTGTGTTTGAGAATTTATATAAGTGATTAGTTGACATACCAAGAGTGGTTCTCAAAAAATGTTCGCCAAGTACCACAATAATGACCAACATTAAAAAACAGTAGCGTGGTAGGCCAAAGTATTCATTAAAAATTAAAAAGTATATTCCATCAATCCATCCATTTTCTACCGCTTATTCCCTTCGGTGTTGCGGGGGACGATGAAACCTAAAAATTATATTAAAAAATCTTTTTACTATTTTTGGCCACTGTGACAATAAACACAATTTGAATAGTAACACTGTGTTTGAGAATTTATAAAAGTGATTAGTTGGCATACCACCAGTGGTTCTCAAAAATTGTTCACCAAGTACTACCTGAGAAAAAAAGTCTCCAAGTACCACCATAATTACCAACATTAAAAAACAGTAGCGTGGTAGGCCAAAGTATTCATAAAAAATTAAAAACTATATTCCATCCATTTTTTACCGTTTATTACCTTCTGGGTTGCAGCGGGCGCTGGAGCCTAAAAAGTATACTAAAACTTATATTTAATATTTTTGGCCACTGTGACAATAAACACAATTTGAACAGTCACACTGTTTGAGAATTGAAATAAGTGATTAGCTGGCATACCACCAGTGGTTCTCAAAAAATGTTCACCATGCACCACCTCAGAAAAAAAGTCTCCCCAAGTACCACAATAATGACCATCATTTAAAAACCGTAGCGTGGTAGGCCAAAGTATTCATTAAAAATTAAAAAGTATATTCCATTCATCCATCAATTTTTCTACCGCTTATTCCTTTCGGGGTTACAGGGGGCGCTGGAGCGTTAAAAGTATACTAAAACTTATATTTAATATTTTTGGCCACTGTAACAATAAGCAAAATTTGAACAGTCACACTGTGTTTGAGAATTTATAAAAGTGATTAATTGGCATACCACCAGTGGTTCTCAAAAATTGTTCACCAAGTACTACCTGAGAAAAAAAGTCTCCAAGTACCACCATAATTACCAACATTAAAAAACAGTAGCGTGGTAGGCCAAAGTATTCATAAAAAATTAAAAACTATATTCCATCCATTTTTTACCGTTTATTACCTTCTGGGTTGCAGCGGGCGCTGGAGCCTAAAAAGTATACTAAAACTTATATTTAATATTTTTGGCCACTGTGACAATAAACACAATTTGAACAGTCACACTGTTTGAGAATTGAAATAAGTGATTAGCTGGCATACCACCAGTGGTTCTCAAAAAATGTTCACCATGTACCACCTCAGAAAAAAAGTCTCCCCAAGTACCACAATAATGACCATCATTTAAAAACCGTAGCGTGGTAGGCCAACGTATTCATTAAAAATTAAAAAGTATATTCCATTCATCCATCAATTTTTCTACCGCTTATTCCTTTCGGGGTTGCAGGGGGCGCTGGAGCGTTAAAAGTATACTAAAACTTATATTTAATATTTCTGGCCACTGTAACAATAAGCAAAATTTGAACAGTCACACTGTGATTTAGAATTGAAATAAGTGATTAGTTGGCATACCACCAGTGATTTTCAAAAAATGTTCACCAAGCACCACCTTAGAAAAAAAGTCTCCTCAAGTACCACAATAATGACCAACATCAAAAAACAGTAGCGTGGTAGGCCAACGTATTCATTAAAAATGAAAAAGTATATTCCATCCATCCATCTATTTTCTACCGCTTATTCCCTTTGGAATATGCGTCAATTTTGCCGGTTTAGGGGCGGTATAGCTCGGTTGGTAGAGCGGCCATGCCAGCAACTGGAGGGTTGCAGGTTCGAGTCCAGCTTCCGCCATCCTAGTCACTGCCGTCGTGTCCTTGGGCAAGACACTTGACCCACCTGCTCCCAGTGCCACCCACACTGCTTTAAATGGAACTTAAACATTGGGTTTCACTGTGTAAGCACTTTGAGTCACTATAGAGAAAAGCGCTATATAAATATAATTCCCTTTACTTTAGTTTATTAAGGATCCCCATTAATCTACACCGCCGTGAAGACTATTCTTCCACATCACACAATCACAAAATAAAAGATTACAATGCAGTACAACGTGATCAAATAATAAAAATGTTGTAATACAAAAATAGCAACCACAAAGAACCCAAAAAACAACAATAATTTTGAGTTTACATAATAATGTTCATACCACAGATAAAAAGAGCAATATAAAATATATATATATATATTGAAAAAATAAAACAAAGAACCAATTGTATAAAATATACACATTAGTGTACCAAAGACAAACATTAAGTGACGAAATAGTACCATCCATCCATTTTCTACTGCTTGTCCCATAATCAATAAAATAGTCATTAATCAATAAAACCCGTCATGACATTAGGTACAATCTAGAATAATCTCTTTCCACAATACTTCTCATCTTAGTCTGGGGGTCGGCAACCCGCGGCTCTTTAGCGCCGCCCTAGTGGCTCTCTATGGAGCTTTTTTTTAAAAAATTATGAAAAATTGAAGGGGGAAAAATATAAAATAAATATTTTTCGTTTTATATTTTTTGTTTTAATAGAAAGATAAGGGATTTCCCAGAATTATCCTAGTAAATGTTTCTAAAAACATCTGAATCCGTCCCAATGCAATCGCCTTTTTTTTTTTTTTTTTCTAGCCCTTTGCTATCAATACCATCATCCACGAATCTTTCATCCTCGCTCAAATTCATGGGGAAATTGTCGTTTTCTCGGTCCGAATAGCTCTCGCTGCTGGAGGCTCCCATTATAAACAATGTGAGGACGTGAGGAGCCCTCACTCTTGTGATGTCATCGTCTGCTACTTCCGGTACAGGCAAGGCTTTTTTATTAGCGACCAAAAGTTGCAAACTTTATCGTCGATGTTCTCTACTAAATCCTTTCCGCAAAAAAATGGCTATATCGCGAAATGATCAAGTATGACACTTAGAATGGACCTGTTTGAATAAGTGAAGTGAAGTGAATTATATTTATATAGCGCTTTTCTCAAGTGACTCAAAGCGCTTTACATAGTGACACCCAATATCTAAGTTACATTTAAACCAGTGTGGGTGGCACTGGGAGCAGGTGGGTAAAGTGTCTTGCCCAAGGACACAACGGCAGTAACTAGGATGGCACAAGCGGGAATCGAACCTGCAACCCTCAAGTTGCTGACACGGCCACTCTACCAACCGAGCTAAGCCGCCCACTCTGAAAATCTCATTTCAGTAGGCCTTTACTGTAAATATAAAGAAGAAGATGGCATGTTTTCTGTTGTGAGTGCGGTCAACATTTACGCCGTTATTCCACTTTTTTTCCTCCTCCCTCCGTTGACCTTGCGCGTGGAGGGTACTTCCAGTCAGCAGAACGCTTTATCTCCGAGAGCGACAATCAATAAGGATAATTAATGATGCCCGCCGCAATGATAGCCTCAGCAGTCATTACCAAGCATTAATCCGTGCAGTCAGAGGAGGGTCAAGGCCGGCCGCATTGCTCACCTAGAGGCGGGGCACGAATTAAAATAATCTACACGCCGGCTGCTCCGTCAGGCCTTTTTCTGATGCATCCTCCTCCGTCGGTCCATAATTAAAGATGGCCTATTGCTAGGTGGAGGGGCGCCTGGGTGACAATCCGCGGCGATGTCTCTTTAATATACAACACTTAGCCCGGAGGATGACACTAACAGCAATCTGCGAGAACTCATCTCACCTGCAAGTGAGATGTTTCCCTTTTTTTTGTGTGTGTGTCTGGATACGCCGGGACATAAATCAAACGCACAACATGCAATTTTCTAATAACGCGGCACGGTGAGGAATGTGATTTAGCAGTAAATATAATTTGGTCTGGGTGGGGAGACATATCAAGTGGATGTATTATCTTTCGCCGTAATGCTCCGCTTAGGGAATGAAATATCGCCCCCTTTCTAACAGGTGATCTTGGGATAACTCTGAACGCTCCTATAATGCCTTAATATGAGATGTAACGTTAGATCCCGTGATGGAGGACGTCTAGCAGACAATGTTCTTTGCAAGAGACGCAACGGCCTGATGTAGTGGTACCAACATTATTTTGACGTTTTTCTAAATAGAGGGGACCACAAAAAAAAATTGCATTATTGGATTTTGTGGTGGGCGTGGCCTGCGGACCTGCAGCAAGGCGGGAACCGGCTTCGAGATTAGCGACAGGTGCCTAGGAGACACAGCTGAGAGTGTATGTCGCTCTTTTAAAGGCAGCAGTCGGGAAGGAGAAGGGGAGTTGTTGATGGCAGCGAGAGTGAGAGCGACAGAAAATTGCTGAAAAGCATATTAAGAACATTTATTGAAAAATAAAACATTGCTCACAAATATGACCGAGGCTGTCATGTCCGTCATTGGTGGTCCAAGGGACCCTGAGGAGCAAGACCTCCACAATTTGGCGCCCAACCTGGCTGGACCACCGGAGGCGGGGGAAGACGACACCCTGACGGCTCTCACGCGTGTGCTTGCCAAGGTGGCAGCGAACAGCCGCCAACAGTGCCGGGTCCTGCGGGCACTGTTGGCAGATTTATTTTAACAAAAAAAATCATAGGGTACACTAATCCAAAGGCCTTTTGGCCACATGTGTGGACAGCACCTTTTAGCTCTTATTTCCAAAATTGTGTATACTACCGAATTGGAGTCTTATGGCCGCTTATGTGGACACTAATACTGTCATCTGGTGGTGTCAGAAGAGTATAACATACAAACATTTGTATTATCTTTCGCCGTAATGCTCCGCTTAGGGAATGAAATATCGCCCCCTTTTTAACAGGTGATCTTGGGATAACTCTGAACGCTCCTATAATGCCTTAATATGAGATGTAACGTTAGATCCCGTGATGGAGGACGTCAAGCAGACAATGTTCTTTGCAAGAGACGCAACGGCCTGATGTAGTGGTACCAACATTATTTTGACGTTTTTCTAAATAGAGGGGACCACAAAAAAAATTGCATTATTGGATTTTGTGGTGGGCGTGGCCTGCGGACCTGCAGCAAGGCGGGGTGTGGCAGAACCGGCTTCGAGATTAGCGACAGGTGCCTAGGAGACACAGCTGAGAGTGTATGTCGCTCTGTGAAAGGCAGCAGTCGGGAAGGAGAAGAGGAGTTGTTGATGTCTGCGAGAGTGAGAGCGACAGAAAATTGCTGAAAAGCATATTAAGAACATTTATTGAAAAATAAAACATTGCTCACAAATATGACAGAGGCTGTCATGTCCGTCATTGGTGGTCCAAGGGACCCTGAGGAGCAAGACCTCCACAATTTGGCGCCCAACCTGGCTGGACCACCGGAGGCGGGGGAAGACGACACCCTGACGGCTCTCACGGGTGTGCTCGCCAAGGTGGCAGCGAACAGCCGCCAACAGTGCCGGGTCCTGCAGGCACTGTTGGCAGATTTATTTTAACAAAAAAAATCATAGGGTACACTAATCTAAAGGCCTTTTGGCCACATGTGTGGACAGCACCTTTTAGCTCTTATTTCCAAAATTGTGTATACTACCGAATTGGGGTCTTATGGCCGCTTATGTGGACACTAATACTGTCATCTGGTGGTGTCAGAAGAGTATAACATACAAACATTTGTATTATCTTTTGCCGTAATGCTCGGCTTATGGAATGAAATATCGCCCCCTTTTTAACAGGTGATCTTGGGATAACTCTGAACGCTCCTATAATGCCTTAATATGAGATGTAACGTTAGATCCCGTGATGGAGGACGTCAAGCAGACAATGTTCTTTGCAAGAGACGCAACGGCCTGATGTAGTGGTACCAACATTATTTTGACGTTTTTCTAAATAGAGGGGACCACAAAAAAAAATTGCATTATTGGATTTTGTGGTGGGCGTGGCCTGCGGACCTGCAGCAAGGCGGGGTGTGTCAGAACCGGCTTCGAGATTAGAGACAGGTGCGTAGGAGACACAGCTGAGAGTGTATGTCGCTCTGTTAAAGGCAGCAGTCGGGAAGGAGAAGAGGAGTTGATGATGGCAGCGAGAGTGAGAGCGACAGACAATTGCTGAAAAGCATATTAAGAACATTTATTGAAAAATAAAACATTGCTCACAAATATGACAGAGGCTGTCATGTCCGTCATTGATGGTCCAAGGGACCCTGAGGAGCAAGATCTCCCCAATTTGGCACCCAACCTGGCTGGACCACCGGAGGCGGGGGAAGACGACACCCTGACGGCTCTCACGGGTGTGCTCGCCAAGGTGGCAGCGAACAGCCGCCAACAGTGCCGGGTCCTGCAGGCACTGTTGGCAGATTTATTTTAACAAAAAAAATCATAGGGTACACTAATCTAAAGGCCTTTTGGCCACATGTGTGGACAGCACCTTTTAGCTCTTATTTCCAAAATTGTGTATACTACCGAATTGGGGTCTTATGGCCGCTTATGTGGACACTAATACTGTCATCTGGTGGTGTCAGAAGAGTATAACATACAAACATTTGTATTATCTTTCGCCGTAATGCTCCGCTTAGGGAATGAAATATCGCCCCCTTTTTAACAGGTGATCTTGGGATAACTCTGAACGCTCCTATAATGCCTTAATATGAGATGTAACGTTAGATCCCGTGATGGAGGACGTCAAGCAGACAATGTTCTTTGCAAGAGACGCAACGGCCTGATGTAGTGGTACCAACATTATTTTGACGTTTTTCTAAATAGAGGGGACCACAAAAAAAAATTGCATTATTGGATTTTGTGGTGGGCGTGGCCTGCGGACCTGCAGCAAGGCGGGGTGTGGCAGAACCGGCTTAGAGATTAGCGACAGGTGCGTAGGAGACACAGCTGAGAGTGTATGTCGCTCTGTGAAAGGCAGCAGTTGGGAAGCAGAAGGGGAGTTGTTGATGGCAGCGAGAGTGAGAGCGACAGACAATTGCTGAAAAGCATATTAAGAACATTTATTGAAAAATAAAACATTGCTCACAAATATGACAGAGGCTGTCATGTCCGTCATTGGTGGTCCAAGGGACACTGAGGAGCAAGACCTCTTTTGGATCTTCTTGGGCGCATGGCTGCGATTGTTGTGTTCCTTAGCGACGCAGGAAATAAGCAGAAGTGGCGTGGAGGTAAGATTAAGTCTTTTGATAAATATAAAGCAGAATCAAAAATTCAAACTGAGGACGCTAACAAGCGTGGAACTAAACAAAACCAAAATGTCATGAAGGGCTAAAAACGAGGAAGGCTGGACTGTACAAAGAACACTAGATGCGAGGAGAGAAAACAGGAGAAACGCAAATGTTGCCTACAGCAAACATTGAACCAGCAACTATTGCTGGGTGCCAGGAAACTATTACACCTGGTGGGAACATTAATTGCAAAGAAATATATATAAATTAAAAAAAATTGTATTTCAGTTTTCATTTATTTACACATATACACACACAACACTCATTTACTCATTGTTGAGTTAAGGGTTGAATTGTCCATCCATCCATCCATTTTCTACCGCTTATTCCCTTTGTCGTCGTGGGGGGCGCTGGTGCCTATATTGTCCATCCTTGTTCTATTCTCTGTCACAATTTTTCTAACCATATGCATGTACAGTAGATGGCAGTATTGTCCTCTTTAAGAGAGTCACAACATTGCTGTTTACGGCAGACGAACTGCTTTACGGTAGACGAAAACGTGACTGCTGTTGTTGTGTGTTGTTACCGCGCTGGGAGGACGTTAATGAAACTGCCTGACAATAAACCCACATAAGAAACCAAGAACTCGCCCTCGATCATCCTACAGTTATAACGTCATTGGACAGACGCGCTGTTTATATCGTGGGAAAGCGGACGTGAAAACAGGGGGTCCTCACTCATGCCACGCCCCCTCCAGCTCCGCCTGAATTTCGGGAGATTTTCGGGAGAAAATTTGTCCTGGGAGGTTTTCGGGAGAGGCGCTGAATTTCGGGAGTCTCCTGGAAAATCCGGGAGGATTTGACTTTATAATCCCACTAAAATACTATTAACACAATAAGCAGATAAGGGATTTTCCAGAATTATCCTAGCACATGTGTCTAATACAGGGGTGCCCATTACGTCGACCGCGATCGACTGGTCGATCTCGGAGGGTGTGTCAGTCGATCTCAAGCCAGGCATTAAAAAATGTACATAAAAATGAGCAATCATCAATCATACCAAGGCTTCACTTTCGTCAGTTGTTTGACATTCTCGCCACCCGAGGATCTTGTGAGATGACGCTGGCTGCTGCGAGCTCATATTTAAGAAAAAAATCACTAACAGGGCGGACGCAGAGAAACACATTTTATTTCTAGAGACTCCGTACCTACTGTCAAAACTCTAAAGAGCGACTGCACACTTCCTGTCTTCACCATAAAAGACCTGTTTCATCCTGCCTGTGCTAACAAAATAAGAGTCTCAGAAAGCTACGGAGTTTGATGCCAATGTATTTCTCCCCCGCCCTCAGCGAGCGCTTTCTCACTTGCTTGCCCACCCGCACACTCACTGACGTCACTCACCTGCTGCCAGACATTAAAGGGCCACACACATATGCTACTCTCATAACAAAGTGTTTAAAAACCAGTATGCAAGTTGGACAAATGAGATGCCAAATCCAACCACTTTCATGTGGTATTGGACAGAAAGGAGGACTTTTTTTTCTCCTCCATTTGAAAATGCGGACGTTATCAGCACCACTGTCTAATTCCAATCAATGCAAGTCATCAGAATCAGGTAATACACCAACTTATATTCTTGTCTTCATGAAAGAAAGGAATCTATGTGTGTTAAACATGCTTGTTTTATCATTAAACACCATTAACTTGTTAACAAAAATGTCTCTTTCATAAATAAATGAATATAATTTATAAATAGGAATGAGGTAGATCTCCTCGACTTGGTCAATTGAAAAGTAGCTCGCCTGCAGAAAAAGTGTGAGCGCCCCTGGTCTAATTACATCTGAAATGCTCCCACTGCCGCCGCCCGGAGCCGTCGATTTTTTATTTTTTTTTAATTTTTCACTCTAACTTTCCTCATCCGTGAATATTTCATCCTCGCTCAAATAATGGGGAAAATCGTCGCTTTCTCGATCCGAATAACTCTTTCTGTTGGACGCTATGATTATAAACAATGTGAGGATGAGAGGAGCCCTACAACCCGTGACATCACGCGCACATCGTCTGCTATTTCCGGTAAAGGCAAGGCTTTTTTATTAGTGACTAAAAATGGCGAACTTCTCTAATAAATCCTTTCAGCAAAAATATGGCAATATCGCGAAATGTATGACACATAGAATGGACCTGCTATCCCCGTTTAAATAAGAACATCTCATTTCAGTAGGCCTTTTAAAGTTAGCATAGGAACATTTCCGCTTGTTCCCCCATAATTTACCTGTGACATTAAACTTGAGGCTAAAAATTGAAAACGTGAGATGAAATTTCCCGTGATGTTTAAATCACATCTTTTCACTTGGCCCGCGTCCAAACGCGGGGAAATAAAGCGCCGCGGGCCAGAGGGGAGATATTTAAGCAGAGGTTGCCATCGCTGCCAGCGCCAAAGTGTAGAGAATCTATAATAATGAAAAATGCATTCATCCCTCGGCTGCCTTTCCTTTTTTTTTTTTTTTTCTGGAAAAAAAACACCGCAGCAAAAAAAAAAAAAAACTAATGCAGGACTGTTAGCGAGAGCAGAATTAAGTGTGTGTCACATTCAACAAGCTCAAGTCAAGTGAGAAATAACTGCATCAACATCCGATAACCTCAAGTGTGTCAAGTTGGAATGGTGCTTCTCCTGAGTGATTAGGAAGAGTCGAACCACGCGCATCACGGAGGGCGCTTTATGATGATGGACAAGCGCGGCGGTTATATCGGACTCCCACGCACTATTACGGCAGATTCCTCCGTCCTCTACCAGCCCGCGCTCACCTTCAGCTCTGTGAGGAGGCGTACGGGCGCGTCACAACACTTATTACCAAGTTAACTCCTGTTTATTTTTGGTTTCCAATGTCATATCACTTACCACCGTAGTCATGAGGGTGAACTCTGACCTCCCACAGCTGCAAATCCACACAGGCGGTTTTGTGTGCTTGTTGGCAGGATTACACAACAAACAACTTTTGGGAGGACTGGGCCAAAGGGGAACTATTAGAAGAATTAGCTACGAGTGCAGAAAGACAAAATGTACAAACCCCGTTTCCGTATGAGTTGGGAAATTGTGTTAAATGTAAATATAAACGGAATACAATGATTTGCAAATAATTTTCAACTCATATTCAAGATATTTGATGTTCAAAGTCCTAAAAAAAATGTTTTTTGCAAATATTAATTAACTTAGAATATTATGCCAAAGTAGTTGGGAAAGGGCATGTTCACCACTGTGTTACATCACCTTTTCTTATCCATCCATCCATCTTCTTCCGCCCAGACTTCCCTCTCCCCAGCCACTTAGTCCAGCTCTTCTTGGGGGATCCCGAGGCGTTCCCAGGCCAGCCGGGAGACATAGTCTTCCCAACGTGTCCTGGGTCTTCCCCGTGGCCTCCTACCGGTTGGACGTGCCCTAAACACCTCCCTAGGGAGGCGTTCGGGTGGCATCCTGACCAGATGCCCGAACCACCTCATCTGGCTCCTCTCGGCAGCCGCTTTATTTTTAGTTCCTCCCGGATGGCAGAGCTTCTCACCCTATCTCTAAGGGAGAGAGCCCCAACTCATTTCGGCCGCTTGTACCCGTGATCTTGTCCTTTCGGTCATGACCCAAAGCTCAAATGTAGATCGACCGGTAAATTGAGAGCTTTGCCTACCGGCTCACCTTTGTTCACCTTTTCTTTTAACAACACTCAATAAACGTTTGGGAACTGAGGAAAATAACTGTTGAAGCTTTGAAAGTGGAATTCTTTCCCATTCTTGTTTTATGTAGAGCTTCAGTCGTTCAACAGTCCGGGGTCTCCGCTGTCGTATTTTACGCTTCGTAATGCGCCACACATTTTCGATGGGAGACAGGTCTGGACTGTAAGCGGGCCAGGAAAGTTCCCGCACTCTTTTTTTTACGAAGCCGCACTGTTGTAACACGTGCTGAATGCGGCTTGGCATTGTCTTGCTGAAATAAGCAGGGGCGTCCACGAAAAAGACATTGCTTGGATGGCAGCATTGTCACACCCATGGATCATGTTTTGTTTTGTCATGTAATGTTTTTGATTTAGGACATTCAGTCACGTTTTGCACTTCCCGGTTTTGTTTGCTACCATGGCAACTCATTAGTTTTCACCTGTCACGTCCCTGTTCTCAGCCTCACACCCGTTTTCACTAATGATCAGAACTATTTAAGTCACTCTTTTTCTCGTCTTCGTCCTGGGATCCTCACACTCGCACGCACCCTACCCATGCTGTTCAAACCTTCCAGTTCCATGCTGTGTACGTTTTTGTATTCATGCCATTGTGCTAGTTTTGTTTTGTTTGTATATAGTCATGCCATTGTGCTGTTTTGTTTTAAGTATAGTATGGATTTTTATCCGCCACAGAGCGCGTCCTTGGTTTGCCTTTGTGTAGTTTGTTTGTTTGTTTAATAAATATCATGTACTTACATTCATGGCTGACTAGTCCCACATCATCCTTGCATCGAGGAAGCACAAACATCCACAGTCCTAGCCTGACAAGCATATGTTGTTCCAAAACCTGTATGTGCCTTCACAGATGTGTAAGTTACCCATGCCTTGGGCACTAATGCACCCCCATACCATCACACATGCTGGCTTTTCAACTTTGCGTCGATAACAGTCTGGATGGTTCGCTTCCCCTTTGGTCCGGATAACACGATGTCGAATATTTCCAAAAAACTATTTGAAATGTGGACTGGTCAGACCACAGAACACTTTTCCACTTTGCATCAGTCCATCTTGGATGATCTCGGGCCCAGAGAAGACGGCGGCGTTTCTGGATGTTGTTGATAAATGGGTTTCTGGATGTTGTTGATAAATGGGTCCAGCAAATTAAACCCCAATTGATGGTCAATCTCCTACTTACTGTCTCCGACACCCCAGTTTATTGGAATAATTTCCACCGTGCGCTCTCGTCACAAATGCATTAAGATGAGCAAGTGTATACCAAACACAACATACAGTTTCTAAAAGATCATTAATGAGCTGAAAAATGAGTCTCAGTTGACTGTTCAGCCCACACCCATTTTCCACTGCGGGCTGGCAGTCCAGTCTGGCAATAGAGAATTACAGAGATTAGTAGTATGCATATGAAGGACTGTCAATCATTTGAAATTAATTCTTACAGCCTCTGATGAAGTGATTGCTGATCCTTGGACTATTAGCTACTGTCAGACACCACAATTGTGTGGAGAAAATTGCTTTTTCTGCCTGGAATTATGTTTACTTCCCGTTATTTTTTAGTCTTATAAGGACATTGAGCGATCAATCAATCAATGTTTATTTATATAGCCCTGAATCACTAGTGTCTCAAAGGGCTGCACAAGTCGCAACGACATCCTCGCTTCAGATCGACATGAAGGCAAAGAAAAACTCAGAACCCAGTGGGATGTCATTGTGAATGATTATGGGAGACCTTGGAGAGGACCACAGATGTGGGTGACTTATAGGGGAGACCGGATGCAATGGATGTCGAGTGGGTCTAGCATAATATTGTCAAAGTCCAGTCCATAGTGGATCTAACATAATAGTGAGAGTCCAGTCCATAGTGGATCTAACATAATAGTGAGAGTCCAGTCCATAGTGGATCTAACATAATAGTGAGAGTCCAGTCCATAGTGGATCCAACATAATAGTGAGAGTCCAGTCCATAGTGGATCTAACATAGTAGTGAGAGTCCAGTCCATAGTGGATCTAACATAGTAGGGAGAGTCCAGTCCATAGTGGATCTAACATAATAGTGAGAGTCCAGTCCATAGTGGATCTAACATAATAGTGAGAGTCCAGTCCGTAGTGGATCTAACATAATAGTGAGAGTCCAGTCCATAGCGGATCTAACATAATAGTGAGAGTCCAGTCCATAGCGGATCCAACATAATAGTGAGAGTCCAGTCCATGGTGGATCTAACATAATAGTGAGAGTCCAGTCCATAGTGGATCTAACATAATAGTGAGAGTCCAGTCCATAGTGGATCTAACATAATAGTGAGAGTCCAGTCCATAGTGGATCTAACATAATAGTGAGAGTCTAGTCCATAGTAGATCTAACATAATATTGAGAGTCCAGTCCATAGTGGATCTAAGATAATAGTGAGAGTCCAGTCCATAGCGGATCTAACATAATAGTGAGAGTCCAGTCCATAGTGGATCTAACATAATAGTGAGAGTCCAGTCCATAGTGGATCTAACATAGTAGTGAGAGTCCAGTCCATAGTGGATCTAACATAGTAGTGAGAGTCCAGTCCATAGTGGATCTAACATAATAGTCCAGTCCATAGAGGGGCCAGCAGGAGATCATCCTGAGCGGAGACAGGTCAGCAGCGCATATATATATATATATATATATATATATATATATATATATATATATATATATATATATATATATATATATATATATATATACACCCCCCCATCTCCCAAATTTGGAGGTCTCAAGGTTGGCAAGTATGGGTACGCATCACAGGCTGAAAGGTGTTGCTTTTCAGCTTTACAGATGCTATGACTGGCTGTCTAATATCCGAAGCTATAGTAACAAAATTTGTGTCTGTTCGGTCCACTGATTATTCATTAACTACAGCGCATTCCAGGCAAATTTGGGCTTTTGATCCCAGAGTCGATTTACAGGTAGCCTTTGTTTGTGCGTAGCTCTCCCGTCCAAAGGCAAAACCCAGTAACTCAATTTTGGTCAAAACTGAGCTGATAATAATTTTGGAGTTCCTAGGTGATATGCCTTACATTAGCGTATGCGATATTGTATTTTTTTCCGTAAGTAAGCAGGACCTAGCAACTACCACATAACCGCGTAGATACCACAGAAAAACCTAGTATCTCAAGGGACCAATCGGAGCTTCTTTGTCAGTCGCCTTATTGTCTTTAATGAGACATTTGCACGAATGGGGGCCGACGGTCAACCTGATTATGTGATATTATGGCACCAGGGGATATTTGGAAGATTGGCCCGGGACGCTGCAAGCACCTTCATTAAATGTATTGTTCTTGATTCTTCCCCTTGCGTACTCTTTTGGGCAGATAACTGTGGAGGTCAAAATAAAAACTGGACGCTGCCCAATGTGCAAACGCAGAATGGGGGGCCCACCCGAGATTGTGATAAAATATCTGGAGAAAGGGCACTCACGTTCATGATCAATCAATCAATCAATGTTTACTTATATAGCCCTAAATCACTAATGTCTCAAAGGGCTGCACAAACCACTACGACATCCTCGGTAGGCCCACATAAGGGCAAGGAAAACTCACACCCAGTGGGACGTCGGTGACAATGATGACTATGAGAACCTTGGAGAGGAGGAAAGCAATGGATGTCGAGCGGGTCTAACATGATACTGTGAAAGTTCAACATGATACTGTGAAAGTTCAATCCATAATGGATCCAACACAGTCGCGAGAGTCCAGTCCAAAGCGGATCCAACACAGCAGTGAGAGTCCCGTTCACAGCGGAGCCAGCAGGAAACCATCCCAAGCGGAGGCGGATGTCCCCCAGCCGATACACAGGCGAGCAGTACATGGCCACCGGATCGGACCGGACCCCCTCCACAAGGGAGAGTGGGACATAGAAGAAAAAGAAAAGAAACGGCAGATCAACTGGTCTAAAAAGGGGGTCTATTTAAAGGCTAGAGTATACAAATGAGTTTTAAGGTGAGACTTAAATGCTTCTACTGAGGTGGCATCTCGAGCAGAGCAGAGAGCCTGTCAAGCAGTCAATACACAACGAGAGCAGATTCAATCCATGGCTCGATCGGCAAGAAAGCTCAAGAAGACATCTATAAGTTTGATGATTTTTGTAGATCTTTGTAAGACAGCATCAAGATGGATTGCTTTTCCTTTGTTTTCTCCAAACCAGCTAGAAGGGAGTTACTAGGTTTTGCCTTTGGAGGGGAGAGCTTCGGATCGTGTGCCTGTGTCGCTGTTATTTGTGTGCGGAAGTTTCCAGACGCCGCCTTGTGTGTCTGCCTGCTCCCAATGTCTTGTCGTCAAGAGTCTCGTTTTGAAGCTGCTGGCCGGTAATTACGACCGGCTTCCAGCCACCTCAGCTTCATTTGACTATCAGCCCACCAGCCACTTATTCCATAATTTCCTGCCTAAATGAGGTGGGGGCTTTACTATCTCTCACCCAGGCCGAGTGGAACTTTTCGCTTCATCTCCCATGCTGCACTCAAGCAGGACCATGCATGAAGATCACAAGTTGTAAAGTTAGGGCAAACTTTTCCGTTTTCTTAGGTTTTAATGACAGTGCATGAAAAGTGTGTGTGTGTGTGTGTGGCCGTGCCCTTGTCTTGGGAGTGTTTTCATCCTCGCTGTTGTCCACCCTGCCGCACTGCCTTTTCACTTTTTTTTTTTATAGTTTTCCTTCCATTAATTGAAAACATGACGGGGTGCCCTCATGGCCTGATGAATGGAGCAGGAGGATTGAGAAAGCCATTAGCCTGACTGGAATCACAGCCTGTCAAGCAGTCAATACACACACACACACACACACACACTGCTTTATGTGCCTACTCGCAAAGATGGCACAATTATCCCGTTTTATGAGGCAGCCATACACACTCTTGGCGTAATGGGCTGCATGGCAATCATCTCAAATCAGCCATTCATTACTGTCAAGTACACCTGATTCCCAGTTATTAAAAACAGACATAATAGGAAGATTGAAAAACGTAATTAGTAAACAATTAGATGAGTAATCTTTCTAATAGACATGCTCTGCCTTTGACTTTCAGCCCGCTCTTATATTAGATTGTACTATAACAGGGGTCGGCAACCCGCGGCTCTTTGATCCCTCTTTGATCCCTCTTTGATCCCTCTTTGATCCCTCTTTGATCACGATTATTCCGGGAGCTTTCCGGTTTTTAGTGCCTTTCTCAGAAATCACCCGGGATAACATTCTCCAACTTTCACCTCGACTTCAATATTGAGGGTGTGCAGTTATGGCAATTCCTTTAATCTCCTTTACAACATGTTGTCGCGCCCGACTGAACACATTTTATATTCAGCCTCTGTTAACACACGAAAGTGACTGCAACACATACTTAGTCAACAGCCATACAGGTTACACTGAGGATTGTAATATAAACAACTTTCAATCAATCAATCAATGTTTGCTTATATAGCCCCAAATCACTAGTGTCTCAAAGGGCTGCAAAAACCACAACACAAACCACTACGACATCCTCGGTAGGCCCACATAAGGGCAAGGAAAACTCACACCCAGTGGGACGTCGGTGACAATGATGACTATGAGAACCTTGGAGAGGAGGAAAGCAATGGATGTCGAGCGGGTCTAACATGATACTGTGAAAGTTCAATCAATAATGGATCCAACACAGCCGCGAGAGTCCAGTCCAAAGCGTATCCAACACAGCAGCGAGAGTCCCGTTCACAGCGGAGCCAGCGGGAAACCATCCCAAGCGGAGGCGGATCAGCAGCGCAGAGATGTCCCCAGCCGATACACAGGCAAGCAGTACATGGCCATCAGATCGGACCGGACCCCCTCCACAAGAGAGAGTGGGACATAGGAGAAAAAGAAAAGAAACGGCAGATCAACTGGTCTAAAAAGGGAGTCTATAACTCTTTAACACTTTAACATTAACACTCTTACAAATATGCGCCACACTGTGAACCCACACCAAACGAGAATGACAAACACATTTTGGGAGAACATCGCCACTGTAACACAACATAAACACAAAAGGACAAATACCCAGAATCCAATGCATCCCTATTCTTCAGGGCAACATTATACACCCCCGCTAGCACCAAACCCCGCCCACCTCAACTGACGCACGAGATGCCACCTCAGTAGAAGCATTTAAGTCTCGCCTTAAAACTCATTTGTATACTCTAGCCTTTAAATAAACTCCCTTTTTAGACCAGTTGATCTGCCGTTTCTTTTCTTTTTCTCCTATGTCCCAATCTCCCTTGTGGAGGGGGTCCGGTCCGATCCGGTGGCCATGTACTGCTCGCCTGTGTATCGGCTGGGGACATCTCTGCGCTGCTGATCCGCCTCCGCTTGGGATGGTTTCCTGCTGGCTCCGTTGTGAACGGGACTCTCGCTGCTGTGTTGGATCCGCTTTGGACTGGACTCTCGCGGTTGTGTTGGATCCATTATGGATTGAACTTTCACAGTATCATGTTAGACCCGCTCGACATCCATTGCTTTCCTCCTCTCCAAGGTTCTCATAGTCATCATTGTCACCGATGTCCCACTGGGTGTGAGTTTTCCTTGCCCTTATGTGGGCCTACCAAGGATGTTGTAGTGATTTGTGCAGCCCTTTGAGACACTAGTGATTTAGGGCTATATAAGTAAACATTGATTGATTGATTGATTGATTGATTTTGTGTTTATGTTGTGTTACAGTGCCGATGTTCTCCCGAAATGTGTTCGTCATTTTTGTTTGGTGTGGGTTCACAGTGTGGCGCATATTAGTAACAGTGTTAAAGTTGTTCAAACGGGAACCCTCAGTGTGACCTGTATGGCTGTTGAACTAGTATGCCTTGCAATCGTCTGAGTGCGTCCGCAGAAGCCTCATACGACATGTGACTGGGCTGGCGAGCTTATTGAACGTGTTGTAGAAGGCGCCAAAGGCAGTGCCTTCATAGGATGCCCGTGGAGTCCCGTCCATAATGGAGTCAGCAGGAGACCATCTCAAGCGGAGACGGATCAACAGTGCAGAGATGTCCCCAACCAATGCACAGGAGAGCGGTCCATCCTGGATCCCGACTCTGGACAACCAGCACTTCATCCATGGGCCCTGGACCTGTGTCTCCCCCGGCCCCTGCACAAGGGAGAAGGGGGCAGAGGAGAAAAAGAAAATAAACTGGTCGAAAAAGGGGGTCTATTTAAAGGCTTGAGTATACAAATGAGTTTTAAGATGGGACTTAAATGCTTCTTCTCAATCAATCAATCAATCAATGTTTATTTATATAGCCCCAAATCACAAATGTCTCAAAGGACTGCACAAATCATTACGACTACAACATCCTCGGAAGAACCCACAAAAGGGCAAGGAAAACTCACACCCAGTGGGCAGGGAGAATTCACATTCAGTGGGACGCCAGTGACAATGCTGACTATGAGAAACCTTGGAGAGGACCTCAGATGTGGGCAACCCCCCCCCCCCCTCTAGGGGACCGAAAGCAATGGATGTTGAGCGGGTCTAACATGATACTGTGAAAGTTCAATCCATAGTGGCTCCAAGACAGCAATGAGAGTCCCGTCCACAGGAAACCATCTCAAGCGGATCAGCAGCGTAGAGATGTCCCCAACCGATACAGGCGAGCGGTCCATCCTGGGTCCCGACGAGCGGTCCATCCTGGGTCTCGACTCTGGACAGTCAGTACTTCATCCATGGTCATCGGACCGGACCCCCTCCACAAGGGAGGGGGGGACATAGGAGAAAGAAAAGAAGCGGCAGATCAACTGGTCTAAAAAGGAGGTCTATTTAAAGGCTAGAGTATACAGATGAGTTTTAAGATGAGACTTAAATGCTTCTACTGAGGTAGCATCTCGAACTGTTACCGGGAGGGCATTCCAGAGTACTGGAGCCCGAACGGAAAACGCTCTATAGCCCGCAGACTTTTTTTGGGCTCTAGGAATCACTAACAAGCCGGAGTCCTTTGAACGCAGATTTCTTGCCGGGACATATGGTACAATACAATCGGCAAGATAGGATGGAGCTAGACCGTGTAGTATTTTATACGTAAGTAGTAAAACCTTAAAGTCACATCTTAAGTGCACAGGAAGCCAGTGCTGGTGAGCCAGTACAGGTATATATGTATGTATATATGTATATAAAGGTATATACAGTACAGGTGTAATGTGATCAAACTTTCTTGTTCTTGTCAAAAGTCTAGCAGCCGCATTTTGTACCAACTGTAATCTTTTAATGCTAGACATGGGGAGACCCGATGTCTAGGGTGGGCTTCTTCCAACATCCCTGTCCTCTCTGAGCTGCTAAACTGGAGCAGTAGGGTCAAAGGTTCAGAGCAGTGGGGGGTCTCTTTGGTAATAGCAGGGACACTGCAGGCTGCCTTTGAGGGGGCTGGAGATCAATGCAATGCAGGTATAGAGGCCACGTAAAAAGAAGCTGAGAGTTGAGGTCTCTGAGAGGATTAGCGCTGTCAGAAACACAGGGTTAAGTATGCACATAAAGACCCTTCAGCTCAATAATCATTTGTAGTTTTATTTTTCAAGGCAAACCATTTCAGAGAACGTGTCCATCCACAGGAAAGAACAGCAAATGAAAGAGAGAAGCACAAATATCTGTCATTGCCAACGCTACTGTATATAAGCACTTTACATAAGATTTATTACATCCAAGCAGAAATATTATCTTCTGTCAGTGGCATTCATCATCCGAGCTGTGAGACGCTGCGAATGATACGACCAAATTATGTAGATCAACCATGTCTGGGTGGGGAGGGGTGGTGGGGGGGTTCAGTTTGGTAACCCTGGTAACCCCAAGTGCCCCCCCTCCCCCAATACTTGCGACGGTGGTTCCTCTGCAAGCCCATCCATCCATCCATCCATTTTCTACCGCTTATTCCCTTTCGGGGTCGCGGGGGGCGCTGGCGCCTATCTCAGCTACAATCGGGCGGAAGGCGGGGTACACCCTGGACAAGTCACCACCTCATCGAAGGGCCAACACAGATAGACAGACAACATTCACACTCACATTCACACACTAGGGACCATTTAGTGTTGCCAATCAACCTATCCCCAGGTGCATGTCTTTGGAAGTGGGAGGAAGCCGGAGTACCCGGAGGGAACCCACGCATTCACGGGGAGAACATGCAAACTCCACACAGAAAGATCCCGAGCCTGGATTTGAACCCAGGACTGCAGGACCTTCGTATTGTGAGGCAGACGCACTAACCCCTCTTCCACCGTGAAGCCCTCAAGTATACACAATTTGTGATTATTTAGAATGGAAATGTGCTGACATTCGTGATTTCGCCCTGTCTCTGTTTCGTCTGCGTTGAGGTACTCAAAGTCCGGCCATGGCTGTCAGCAGGCATGGTCCGGAAACAAACTGCTGCTGCGAGACGACTCGCAATGGAAGATTACAAGTTGGGTGCCTTTGCACAGATTGAAAAGTACAACTTCAGCACAATTGATCATAACTATAACAACAGCCTTTAAGTGTAAGAGTTGTGTGATAACTTATACATATTTATTCTAACTGTATGTTTTCCTTTCATCTTAAACTGTCCTGAAACAGTAAGTATTATTGGGAGGAGTTCAAAGCCTGCATCTTTGTTTTGGTTTATTAAAAAAAAAAACGACAACTAGGAATAGGTGCAATTACCAGTCGTCTTTGAGCACGTTCGGAAATAAACGTGATCCCCTCCCGTCGCCGCCACTTCTCCTCACGCTACAGCTGACTCAATTATGATGCAAAAGGCTGTGTTTGAAAAGCCTGGCTCATTCCTAATTAAGCCCCACACTCATACCTATTTGTAGCTCATGTCCTGACATCATGCAAATGCTATGCAAATTACCTGCACTGATCCGCCGCTCGCCGCGCACTCCGAGCTCCTCGGTGCTGATGAGTGGGGCATGGCGGGCCGCTTCGTACTGCTTCGGCGTCCCAGTGGCCGCAACCCAGGCCGGAGACTCTGGCGGCATCACGACACAGCAGTCAACTTCAAAAACTACTCTTACTGTAAATACTAGAGATGTCCGATAATGGCTTTTTTGCCGATATTCCGATATTGTCCACCTTTTAATTGCCGATTCTGATTTATACATTATTATGCCTAATTTTGTTGTGATGCCCCGCTGGATGCATTAAACCAGGGGTACCCATTACGTCGATCGCGAGCTACCAGTCGACCGCGGGGGGTGTGTCAGTCGATCTCCAGCCAGGCTTTTGTATAAAAATAGACCTAAAAATGAGTGATCATCAATCTTCACCAAGACGTCACTTAAATGACATTCACGGTACCGGAGGGTCTTGTGAGATGACGCTGGCTGCTGCAAGATCATTATTATGAAAATATGACAGAGAGGAAGGCGAGAAACACTTTTTATTTCAACAGACTCTCGCGCCGTACCTTCCGTCAAAACTCTAAAGGCCGACTGCACATTTCCTATCTTCACAATAAAAGCCCTGCTTCATGCTGCCTGCGCTAACTAAATACAGAGTCTCGGAAAACTGGCGTGCACAAGCGATCCCTCAGAAAGCTGGCGTGCACATCACTTGTGCACGCCAGCTTTCCGAGACTCTTATTTTGTTAGCGCAGGCAGCGTGAAGCGGGGCTTTTATTGTGAAGATAGGAAATGTGCAGTCGGCCTTTAGAGTTTTGACGGAAGGAACGGCGCGAAAGTCTGTTGAAATAAAAAGTGTTTCTCGCCTTCCTCTCTGTCATTTTTTCATAATAATGAACTGGCAGCAGCCAGCGTCATCTCACAAGACCCTCGGGTGCCGTGAATGTCAATCAAGCAAGCTACGGAATTTGCCGCCAATGTTTTTCTTGTAAAGTGTATGGAAGCTGGATGAATTAGATGCCAAAAAGCAACCACTTTCATGTGGTATTGTACAGAAAGGACAACTTTTTTTCTCCTCCATTTGAAAATGTGGGCGTTATCATCATTACTGTCTGATTCCAATCAATGCAAGTCATCAGAATCAGGTAATACACCAACTTATATTCTTGTCTTTGTGAAAGAAAGACATCTATATGTGTTACACATGCTTGTATTATCATTAAACACATTTAACTTGTTTACAAAAATGTCTCTTTCATAAATAAATAAACATAAATGATATATATAAATGAGGTAGATCCCCTCGAGTTGGTCAATTGAAAAGTAGCTCGCCTGCAGAAAAAGTGCGGGCACCCCTGGTTTAATGTAACTTTATCCATGGATTGATTTACAAACCCCGTTTCCATATGAGTTGGGGAATTGTGTTAGATGTAAATATAAACAAAATACAATGATTTGCAAATCCTCTTCAACCCATATTCAGTTGAATGCACTACAAAGACAAGATATTTGATGTTGAAACTCATAAACTTTATTTTTTTTTGCAAATAATAATTAACTTAGAATTTCATGGCTGCAACACGTGCCAAAGTAGTTGGGAAAGGGCATGTTCACCACTGTGTTACATCACCTTTTCTTTCAACAACACTCAATAAACGTTTGGGAACTGAGGAAAATAATTGTTGAAGCTTTGAAAGTGGAATTCTTTCCCATTCTTGTTTTATGTAGAGCTTCAGTCGTTCAACAGTCCGGGGTCTCCACTGTCGTATTTTACGCTTCATAATGCGCCACACATTTTCCATGGGAGACAGGTCTGGACTGCAGGCGGGCCAGGAAAGTACACACACTCTTTTTGTACGAAGCCACGCTGGTGTAACACTTGTCTTGCTGAAATAAGCAGGGGCGTCCATGATAACATTGCTTGGATGACAACATATGTTGCTCCAAAACCTGTATGGACCTTTCAGCATTAATGGTGCCTTCACAGATGTGTAAGTTACCCATGCCTTGGGCACTAATACACCCCCATACCATCACAGATGCTGGCTTTTCAACTTTGCGCCTATAACAATCCGGATGGTTATTTTCCTCTTTGTTCCGGAGGACACCACGTCCACAGTTTCCAAATATAATTTGAAATGTCGACTTTTCAGACAACAAAACACTTGTCCACTTTGCATCAGTCCACCTTAGATGAGTTCGGGCCCAGCGAAGCCAGCGGTGTTCCTGGGTGTTGTTGATAATTTGGTTTTGCTTTGCATAGTAGAGTTTTAACTTGCACTTAAAGATGTAGCAAACAACTGTAGTAACTGACAGTGGTTTTATGAAGTGGTCCTGAGCCCATGTGGTGATATCCTTTACACACTGATGTCGTTCTTTGATGCAGTACCGCCTGAGGGATCAAAGGTCCGTAATATAATCGCTTACGTGCAGTGATTTCTACAGATTTTCTGAACTTTTTGATGACTTTACGGACCGTAGATGGTAAAATCCCTAAATTCCTCGCAATAGCTCGTTGAGAAATGTTGTTCTAAAACTGTTCGACAATTTGCTGACAAATTGGTGACCCTCGCCCCATCCTTGTTTGTGAATTACTTAGCATTTCATGGAAGCTGCTTTTATACCCAATCATGGCACCCACCTGTTCCCAATTAGCCTGCACACCTGTGGGATGTTCCAAATAAGTGTTTGATGAGCATTCCTCAACTTTATCTTTATTTATAGCCACTTTTCCCAACGTCTTTGTCACGTGTTGCTGGCATCAAATTCTAAAGATTCTTTGCAAAAAAAAACTAATGTTTATCAGTTTGAACTGATAAAACAAAACCATGATCCAGAAGAAAGATGGAGGTGGGAAGCGGTGTATTGCGGCCGCCTTTAGCAACACAAACACAGCCGGTGTTTCCTTGTTTACATTCCCTAAAGATAAAGGTGAAGCTTTACTATGGAACAGAGCGGTCAAGCGAACATGGTTGCCTACCACATGTCAAACGGCAGGTTTCGGTGAGAAAATTGTGGTAATAAGTCGGCTTTTAACTGTGGACATGAGTGGATGGCTTGCGTCGTTCCTCGCGCACCTGTCAAAGAGGCAGGTGCAGACTCTCTTGCCTCCTCCGAACGTGGGATGCTTCCACCATGGAGGAGGGGGGGGGGGGGGGGGAGCTCAGCCCGGCCCGACCGGCTGCCTTCGCTTCGCCTCGTCGAGAAACGTGGCTTCCCTCAGAGACACTGGCGGTCAACAGGTGAGCGGCATAGCTCGGTTGATAGAGTGGCCGTGCCAGCAACTTGAGGGTTGCAGGTTCGATTCCCGCTTCCGCCATCCTAGTCACTGCCCTTGTGTCCTTGGGCAAGGCACTTTACCCACCTGCTCCCAGTGCCACCCACACTGGTTTAAGTGTAACTTAGATATTGGGTGTCACTATGTAAAGCGCTTTGAGTCACTTGAGCAGGGGTCGGGAACCTTTTTTGGCTGAGAGAGCCAAGAATCCAAATATTTTAAAATGTATTTCCGTAAGAGCCATAATATTTTTTTCAACACTGAACACAACTAAATGCGTGCATTTTAGGTAAGACCAACATTTCTAGAGTATAATAGGTCTCTTATTATTTGTAATAACACTGTTATTCTGAAGCTAACTGTGGAGGGGGGCGTGGCCTGCGGGCCTGCAGCGAAGTGGGGCGTTGCCAGGATCAGCCTCGAAAATCAGCGACAGGTGCGTAGGCGGCCCACCTGGGCCTTTTTATCTAATCACCTGTCGCTATATTATAAGCAGCAGCCAGGAGGAGAGACGGGGTTGGGGCTGGAGCCAGAGCGCGAGCGAGAACGAAAGAGGAAAAGACAATTGCTGGAAAGAAACTGAAAGACTTATTGAAAAATAAAACAATATTGTAACCCTGAAACAGGCTCTCATGTCGGTGCTTGGTGGTCTGAAGAACCGCCCTACACTAACTAATAATAAATAACTTCTTACCATTAACGCAACTTCTTGAACTGGTACGGTAGAAAACGGATGGATGGATTAAAAATGCATGAGACTGTTTTATATTTTGAACTACTTTTTTTTAACACTGTGATTACATGTGGAATTATTCATTACTTATCGTGATAAGCAATGTCAGCTCAGATTTATCCGAGAGCCAGATGCAGTCATCAAAAGAGCCACATGTGGCTCGCGAACCATAGGTTCCCTATCCCTGCACTAGAGAAAAGCGCTATATAAATATAATTCACTACACACCCGTGGCCACACCCCTCCGACTTTCAGGTACCATATAATCTCACTAAAACACTAGTATTACAATTAGCAGATAAGGGATTTTCCAGAATTATCCTAGTAAATGTGTCTAATAACATCTGAATCGCTCCCACTGCCGTCTTTTTTTTTTATTTATCTAGTCCTTCACTCTAACTTTTCTCATCCACGAATCTTTCATCCTTGCTCAAATTAACGAGGAAATGTCACTTTCTCGGTCTGAATCGCTCTAGCTGCTGGTGGCCATGATTGTAAACAATGTTCAGATGTGAGGAGCTCCACAACCCGTGACGTCACACGCACATCGTCTGCTACTTCCGGTACAGGCAAGGCTTTTTTATTAGCGACCAAAAGTTGCAAATTTTATCATCGATGTTCTCTACTAAATCCTTTCAGCAGAAATATGGCAACATCGCGAAATGATCAAGTATGACACATAGAATGGACCTGCTATCCCCGTTTGAATAAGAACATCTCATTTCAGTAGGCCTTCAAGAAAGTCATTCAGTTTGCTTCTTGAAACCGATAGAGATCATTTTCGATATTACATTTTAAAGGGGAACATTATCACAATTTCAAAAGGGTTAAAGACAATAAAAATTAGTTCCAAGTGGCTTGTTGTATTTTTTTTAATGTTTTTTTCAAAATTTTACCGGTTTCGGAATATCCCTAAATAAAGCTTTAAAGTGCCTTACTTTCGCTATCTTCGAAACCACTATTCATTTCCCTGTGACGTCACACAGTGCTGCCAATGTAAACAAACAATGGGAATACCACAGCAAGATATAGCGACATTAGCTCGGATTCAAACTCGGATTTCAGCGACTTAAGCGATTCAACAGATTACGCATGTATTGAAACAGATGGTTGGAGTATGAAAGTATTGAAGAAGAAACTGAAGCTATTAAGCGAATAGCTATTGACGCTATTCATAGCCATAGCATGGCCGAATAGCTGCGTTAGCATCGCCGGTAAAATGTGCGGACCAAACGATCAGGACTTTCGCATCTCGTGACACTGGAGCAACTTAAATCCGTCGATTGGTAAGTGTTTGTTTCGCATTAAATGTGGGTGGAAGGAAATGTAATATAGTTGCAAATGCATCTGCAGGTTATCCATACATCCCTGTGCCATGTCTGCTTTAGCACCGCCGGTAAATAGCATGTTAGCATCAATTAGCGTAGCATGTTAGCATCGATTAGCTAGAGGTCACGCCGCGACCAAATATGTCTGATTAGCACATAAGTCAACATCAACAAACTCACCTTTGTGATTTCGTTGACTTTATCGTTGCAAATGCATTTGCAGGTTATCCATACATCTCTGTGCCATGTCTGCTTTAGCACCGCCGGTAAATAGCATGTTAGCATCGATTAGCGTAGCATGTTAGCATCGATTAGCTGGCAGTGTAAAATCAACAAAACTCACCTTTGTGATTTCGTTGACTATCGTTGCAAATGCATCTGCAGGTTATCCATACATCTCTGTGCCATGTCTGTCATCGCCGGTAAAATGTGGAGACACTTTGGTACATTCAATGGGGGTCTGGCGGGAGATTTCTTGCCAGTGGTGCAACTTGAATCCCTCCCTGTTAGTGTTGTTACACCCTCCGACCACACACCGACGAGGCATGATGTCTCCAAGGTTCCAAAAAATAGTCGTAAAAATGGAAAATAACAGAGCTGAGACCCGGTGTTTGTAATGTGTTGAAAATGAAAATGGCGGCCGTGTTACCTCGGCGACGTCACATTCTGACGTCATCGCCTCCAGAGCGATAAACAGAAAGGCGTTTAATTCACCAAAATTCACCTATTTAGAGTTCGGAAATCAGTTAACCTTCCTCTTGTGTTAACTTTCTGTTACCATCTCTTATGTTAACGGGTCGGTTTTGACCCATGTCTTAAATCAGCTGTAAAATACACTAAAAATAATTATCATCCAATTTGTTTCTCGTCTCTTGGTTACCTCGTTAGGCTTCCTTATCCTTGAACATATTGGTTTTAATATTTTTGGTTTGGGCCATTGGGCCTTTTTTTGTCAGTATACCCCTCGATTTCAATTTTTAAAAATGGTAAAACGAACCTCAAAAGAATCATATAAATGGAAAAAAAGGTTGTTGTGTTACCTAACTATTACTAGGGGGCATTAAAACACATCTCTTAAATAAATGTGTTTTATTCATTTTTTCATTTTAAGAATTTTAACTATAGTAACATCTATGGTGTTACGGGTCAATTTCGACCCATATATATTTACTTCAAGAAAAAGGCTAAAAAGTATTTTTTGCAGCAACAGAAATCCAACATCAAACAAACAACAACCAATCAAGCAAATGAAACCAAGAGAAATAGATTACTAGTTCCAAAACTAATAAAAAAACAAAACCAGAGTGGAAAAAAGTGACACTTTTAGTGTACGTCTTTTGTTTGTTTTAGTACAGGGTAACAAGGTAAAATGAGAATCCACTAAAGCTCACATGATTGGGAGAGGAGCTGGCTGTCAGTGTGTTCAGTTTTGGCTCTTATCATTGCTTTATCATCTTATTTTTATAACTGGGTCGAAACCGACCCTAACAACACCAAGGGCATAATTTCTACCAGAGCATTTTATAATTTAGTGAAAAAAATTTAAATGTTTTATTTTGTTGACAAAGAGGTTCCTGCCAAAGTCAAAAAGCGTTGATGCAAAAAAATAAATGTATGTGGTGTTTTTATGCATTTAAAAACTAAAACGGGTCGGTGCCGACCCTAACACAAGACGAAGGTTAAAAAAATACATGGTCTTTTTTCTGCACCATCAAGGTACATATTGACGCTTACATAGGTCTGCTGATAATGTTCCCCTTTAAAGCATTTATCGGCTGACGTTATCGGACATCTCTAGAAAATACCACATTTTTTTCTACTTCAATCAATCAATGTTTACTTATATAGCCCTAAATCACTAGTGTCTCAAAGGGCTGCACAAACCACTACGACATCCTCGGTAGGCCCACATAAGGGCAAGGAAAACTCACACCCAGTGGGACGTCGGTGACAATAATGACTGTGAGAACCTTGGAGAGGAGGAAAGCAATGGATGTGGAGCGGGTCTAACATGATACTGTGAAAGTTCAATCCACAATGGATCCAACACAGTCGCGAGAGTCCAGTCCAAAGCGGATCCAACACAGCAGCGAGAGTCCCGTTCACAGCGGAGCCAGCAGGAAACCATCCCAAGCGGAGGCGGATCAGCAGCGCAGGGATGTCCCCAGCCGATACACAGGCGAGCCGTACATGGCCGCCGGATCGGACCGGACCCCCTCCACAAGGGAGAGTAGGACATAGGAGAAAAAGAAAAGAAACGGCAGATCAACTGGTCTAAAAAGGGAGTCTATTTAAAGGCTAGAGTATACAAATGAGTTTTAAGGTGAGACTTAAATGCTTCTACTGAGGTGGCATCTCGAACTGTTACCGGGAGGGCATTCCAGAGTACTGGAGCCCGAAATGAAAAAGCTCTACAGCCCGCAGACTTTTTTTGGGCTTTGGGAATCACTAATAAGCCGGAGTCCTTTGAACGCAGATTTCTTGCCGGGACATATGGTACAATACAATCGGCAAGATAGGATGGAGCTGGACCGTGTAGTATTTTATACGTAAGTAGTAAAACCTTAAAGTCACATCTTAAGTGCACAGGAAGCCAGTGCTGTTGAGCCAGTACAGGCGTAATGTGATCAAACTTTCTTGTTCTTGTCAAAAGTCTTCCCGCAGTCTCCAGATGCCTTTACAGGCTACAAGTGAACGCACCTCCGCCGCGCCCCCCCCCCCCCCCCCCACTCCTTGCCTGTACAGGCCCCATTAGCGTGCTCAGTCCGCCGTCACGAAACAAGCACACAAAGGCTGGTTAGGCAGCTGACTGACCGTGGCTGAGGGTTATGGAGAGGTTAGAGACCCTGCCACTAGCACTTGACTTCAGGCTGTAACGCGCCATAAACTTCCGTGACGCATGTTAGGCCCCCAGAATAACATTAACTATAGTAGGCCGTAAATAACAAGAGCACATGGCAGGGTGGTTGTGTGTGGAATGTTGTAAAGATGGTCAAATGCAAGTTTTTACACGTATAAAATAAAAATGGTATATTTCTTTTTACATCATTAATCAAGTAAAATGTTAAAAAAACATACATTTAAACTAGGGCTGCAACGATTAATTGATTTAATTGAACTCAGTGGCCTAGTGGTTAGAGTGTCCGACCTGAGATCGGTAGGTCGGGAGTTCGAACCCCGCCCGAGTCATACCAAAGACTATAAAAATGGGACCCATTGCCTCCCTGCTTGGCACTCAGCATCAAGGGTTGGAATTGGGGGTTATATCACCAAAAAATGAATCCCGGGCGTGGCCACCGCTGCTGCTCACTGCTCCCCTCACCTCCCAGGGGGCGAACTTTGAATTTTGCCACACCTAGTGTGTGTGAGAGATAATCATTGGTACTTTGACTTCCATCCATGCATTTTCTACCGCTTATTCCATTTTTGGGGTCGCGGGGGGCGCTGGCGCCTATCTCAGCTACAATCGGGCGGAAGGCAGGGTACACCCTGGACAAGTCGCTACTTCATCGCAGGGCCAACACAGATAGACAGACAACATTCACACACTAGGGCCAATTTAGTGTTGCCAATCAACCTATCCCCAGGTGCATGTCTTTGGAAGTGGGAGGAAGCCGGAGTACCCGGAGGGAACCCACGCAGTCACGGGGAGAACATGCAAACTCCACACAGAAAGATCCAGAGCCTGGATTTGAACCCAGAACTACAGGAACTTCGTATTGTGAGGCAGACGCACTAACCCCTCTGCCACCGTGAAGCCCTCCAGTATACACAGTTCGTGATTATTTAGAATGGAAATGTGCTGACATTCGTGATTTCGCCCTGTCTCTGTTTCGTCTGCGGTGAGGTACTCAAAGTCCGGCCATGGCTGTCAGCAGGCATGGTCCGGAAACAAACTGCTGCTGCAAGACAACTCGCAATGGAAGATTACAAGTTGGGTGCCTTTGCACAGATTGAAAAGTACAACTTCAGCACAATTGATCATAACTATAGCAACAGCCTTTAAGTATAAGAGTTGTGTGATAACTTATACATATTTATTCTAACTGTATGTTTTCCTTTCATCTTAAACTGCCCTGAAACAGTAAGTATTATTGGGTGGAGTTCAAAGCCTGCATCTTTGTTTTGGTTTATTAAAAAGGTTGGTTTAGAAAAAGTGCTATATAAATATAATTCACTTAGCGTGGAAGCTAACAGGTATCTAGCAGGAAACAGAAAAACTGGAAACAGCTAGTAGCTAACAGGAAAACAAAAAGCTAGGAGAAAACAAACTACAAAAAAATTTAAAAATATATATTTCTATCAGTTAAAAATTTAATCCAGATGATGTCCGTTTATTACAACAACAAAAAAAGAATAAAGGTTATGGCCATTAGAAAATCGATTATTATGCAGCTAAGATAGGCTCCAGCGACCCTTATACTGGTACCATACCGCCTCTGAAAAGTACCCTAATATTTTTTTTTAAATAAAGCCAACATTGCAATTTTTTTTGTGGTACCCCTTATTTAGAAAAGTACTGAAAAGTATCGAAATAATTTTGGTACCAGTACCAAAATATTGGTATTAGGACAACACTAATTTGGTGTAACCTGTAACATGATGAATCATATTTGGTACTATACCACCTCTGAAAAGTACCCTAAGAATTTTTTTTTTAAATAAGGCCAATAATGCAATTTGTGTGGTCCCCTTTATTTAGAAAAGTACTAAAAATAATTTTGGTACTGGTACCAAAATATTGGTATCGGGACAACACTAATACAGTGTCACCTGTAACATGATGAATCATATTTGGTACTATACCACCTCTGAAAAGTACCCTAAGAATTTTTTCTTTTAAATAAAGCCAATGATGCAATTTTTTTGGGTCCCCTTTATTTAGAAAAGTATCGAAAAGTACTGAAATAATTTTGGTACCAGTACCAAAATATTGGTATCGGGACAACATAAATACAGTGTCACCTGTAACATAATGAATCATATTTGGTACTTTACCGTCTCTAAAAAATACCCAAAGAAATGTGTCTTTAAATAAAGCCAATAATGCATTTTTTTTTGTGGTCCCCTTTATTTAGAAAAGTACCGAAAAGCATCGAAATAATTTTGGTACCAGTACCAAAATATTGGTATCGGAACAACACTAATACAGTGTCACCTGTAACATATTGAATCGTATTTGGTACTTTACCGCCTCTAAAAAATACCCAAATAATTTTTTGTTCAATAAAGCCAATAGTGCAATTTTTTTGTGGTCCCCCTTATTTAGAAAAGCACCGAAAAGTATCAAAATAATTTTGGTACCGGTACCAAAATATTGGTATCGGGACAACACTAATACAGTGTCACCTGTAACATGATGAATCATATTTGGTACTATACCACCTCTGAAAAGTACCCTAAGAATTTTTTTTTTAAAATAAGGCCAATAATGCTATTTGTGTGGTCCCCTTTATTTAGAAAAGTACTAAAAATCATTTTGGTACCGGTACCAAAATATTGGTATCGGGACAACACTAATACGGTGTCACCTGTAACATATTGAGTCATATTTGTTACTTTACCGCCTCTGAAAAGTACCCTAAGAATTTTTTCTTTTAAATAAAGCCAATGATGCAATTTTTTTGGGTACCCTTTATTTAGAAAAGTATCGAAAAGTACTGAAATAATTTTGGTACCAGTACCAAAATATTGGTATCGGGACGACATTAATACAGTGTCACCTGTAACATAATGAGTCATATTTGGTACTTTACCGTCTCTAAAAAATACCCAAAGAAATGTGTCTTTAAATAAAGCCAATAATGCATTTTTTTTGTGGTCCCCTTTATTTAGAAAAGTACCGAAAAGCATCGAAATAATTTTGGTACCAGTACCAAAATATTGGTATCGGAACAACACTAATACAGTGTCACCTGTAACATATTGAATCGTATTTGGTACTTTACCGCCTCTAAAAAATACCCAAATAATTTTTTGTTCAATAAAGCCAATAGTGCAATTTTTTTGTGGTCCCCCTTATTTAGAAAAGCACCGAAAAGTATCGAAATAATTTTGGTACCGGTACCAAAATACTGGTATCGGGACAACACTAATACAGTGTCACCTGTAACATGATGAATCATATTTGGTACTATACCACCTCTGAAAAGTACGTAAGATTTTTTTATTTTTTTTAATACAGCCAATAATGCATTTTTTTGTTGTCGCCTTTATTTAGATAAGTAATGAAATAATATTGGTACCGGTACCAAAATATTGGAATGGGGAGAACACTAATACAGTGTCACCTGTAACATATTGAATCATATTTGGTACTATACCGCCTCTAAAAAATACCCAAAGAAATTAGTTTTTAAATAAAGCCAATAATGCAATTTTTTGTGGTCGCCTTTATTTAGAAAAGTACCGAAAAGTACTGAAATAATTTTGGTACCGGTACCAAAATATTGGTATCGGGACAACACTAATTTGGTGTCACCTGTAACATGATGAATCATATTTGGTACTATACCACCTCTGAAAAGTACCCTAAGAATGTTTTTTTCAAATAAGGCCAATAATGCAATTTGTGTGGTCCCCTTTATTTAGAAAAGTACTAAAAATCATTTTGGTACTGGTACCAAAATATTGGTATCGGGACAACACTAATACGGTGTCACCTGTAACATATTGACTCATATTTGGTACTATACCGCCTCTGAAAAGTACCCCAAGAAATTTTTCTTTTAAATAAAGCCAATAATGCAATTTTTTGGGTCCCCTGTATTTAGAAAAGTACCGAAAAGTACTGAAATAATTTTGGTACCAGTACCAAAATATTGATATCGGGACAACACTAATACAGTGTCACCTGTAACATAATGAATCATATTTGGTACTATACCGCCTCTGAAAAGTACGTAAGATTTTTTTTTTTTTTTTTAATACAGCCAATAATGCATTTTTTTGTTGTCGCCTTTATTTAGATAAGTAATGAAATAATATTGGTACCGGTACCAAAATATTGGAATGGGGACAACACTAATGCAGTATCACCTGTAACATATTGAATCATATTTGGTACTTTACTGCCTCTAAAAAGTACCCTAAGATTTTTTTTTTTTAATAAAGCCAATAATGCAATTTTTTGTGGTCGCCTTTATTTAGAAAAGTACCGAAAAGTACTGAAATAATTTTGGTACCGGTACCAAAATATTGGTATCGGGACAACACCAATAGAGTGTTACTTGTAACATAATGAATCATATTTGGTACTATACTGCCTCTGAAAAGTACCATAAGATTTGTTTTTTTAAATAAAGCCAATAATGCATTTTTTTTGTGGTTCCTTTTATTTAGAAAAGTAATGAAATAATATTGGTACCGGTACCAAAATATTGGAATGGGGAGAACACTAATACAGTGTCACCTGTAACATATTGAATCATATTTGGTACTATACCGCCTCTAAAAAATACCCAAAGAAATTAGTTTTTAAATAAAGCCAATAATGCAATTTTTTGTGGTCCCCTTTATTTAGAAAAGTACCGAAAAGTACTGAAATAATTTTGGTACCGGTACCAAAATATTGGTATCGGGACAACACTAATACAGTGTCACCTGTAACATATTGAATCATATTTGGTACTTTACCGCCTCTAAAAAAAAAACAAATATATATATTTTTTAAATAAAGCCAATAATGCAATTTTTTGTGGTCCCTTTTATTTAGAAAAGTACTGAAAAGTATCGAAATAATTTTGGTTCCAGTACCAAAATATTGGTATCGGGACAACACTAATACAGTGTCACCTGTAACATAATGAATCATATTTGGTACTATACCGCCTTTGAAAAGTACCCTAAGAATTTCTTTTTAAAATGAAGCCAATAATGCAATTTTTTGTGGTCCCCTTTATTTAGAAAAGTACCAAAAAGTACTGAAATTATTTTGGTACCGGTACCAAAATATTGGAATCGGGGAAAAAATACTACAGTGTCACCTGTAACATAAACCTAAGTTTTGTCTTTAAATACCGATATCTATAATGTCCTCTTTTTTTTTTTTTTATAATTTCTTATCTATAAATTTATTTTTATTTAAAATAAATCAATATGACCTCATGCATAATCGGACTTACTAGCATCAAATGTTTTTCTTGCTTTTCACTTGAAATCACAATTTTTCGCTCTTCTATACATTTTGACTGTTATTCTTTTATTCCACAACATGCGGGGCCAACACAACTGGAACATATTTTTCTATCAAAAATATGTTAAATTAAATTAATTAATTAAATTAGGTTTTTCTCTAAGAATATATTTCTCCTTTTTTTGGAGAATAATTGTTGCATATTCTTGGGTAGCAGGTTATAGTTTGCTTTTTGTATAATTTTAGCTATTTGCAAATTCACTATGTCATGGAATTTCATCCATCCATCCATCTTCTTCCGCTTATCCAAGGTCGGGTCGCGGGGGCAACAGCCTAAGCAGGGAAACCCAGACTTCCCTTTCTCCAGCCACTTGGTCCAGCTCTTCCCGGGGGATCCCGAGGCGTTCCCAGGCCAGCCGGGAGACATAGTCTTCCCAACGTGTCCTGGGTCTTCCCTGTGGCCTCCTACCGGTTGGACGTGCCCTAAACATTTCAGTATCTTTGATTCAATAAATAAAGGATTTGTATGTTCTCTATATCCAACATTATGTATTATTCTAACTAAGTCCGATGACCATGGATGAAGTACTGGCTGTCCAGAGTCAGGACCCAGGATGGACCGCTCGTCGGGACCCAGGATGGACCGCTCGCCTGAGTATCGGTTGGGGACATCTCTACGCTGCTGATCCGCCTCCGCTTGGGATGGTTTCCTGCGGACGGGACTCTCGCTGATGTCTTGGATCCGCTTTGAACTGAACTCTCGCGGCTGTGTTGGAGCCACTATGGATTGAACTTTCACAGTATCATGTTAGACCCGCTCGACATCCATCTCTTTCGGTCCCCTAGAGGGGGGTTGCCCACATTTGAGGTCCTCTCCAAGGTTTCTCATAGTCAGCATTGTCACTGGCGTCCCACTGGATGTGAATTCTCCCTGCCCACTGGGTGTGAGTTTTCCTTGCCCTTTTGTGGGTTCTTCCGAGGATGTCGTAGTCGTAATGGTTTGGACAGTCCTTTGAGACATTGGTGATTTAGGGCTATATAAATAAACATTGATTGATTGATTATGAAGCGTAAAATGCTTTCGGTCCCCTAGAGGGGGGTTGCCCACATTTGAGGTCCTCTCCAAGGTTTCTCATAGTCATCATTGTCACCGGCGTCCCACTGGGTGTGAGTTTTCCTTGCCCTTATGTGGGTTCTTCCGAGGATGTTGTAGTCGTAGTGGTTTGTACAGTCCTTTGAGACATTTGTGATTTAGGGCTATATAAGTAAACATTGATTGATTGATTGAAAGGCGGCTGCAATACACCGCTTTCCACCTACAGCTTTCTTCTTTGATGTCTCCATTGTTCATTGAACAAATTGCAAAAGATTCAGCAACACAGATGTCCAGAATACTGTGGAATTATGCGATTAAAGCAGACGACTTCTAGCTGGGAACGATGCTGGAACAAAATGTCTTCTACAATGCGTGACGTCACGTGCACGCGTCATCATACCGAGACGTTTCAGCAGGATATTTCGGCGCGGAATTTAAAATTGCAATTTAGTAAACTAAAAAGGCCGTATTGGCATGTGTTGCAATGTTAATATTTCATCATTGATATATAAACTATCAGACTGCGTGGTCGCTAGTAGTGACTTTCAGTAGGCCTTTAAAGTAATCATTTCTCACGTCAAGCATGGAAAAAAAAAAAATCACGTTGCCGAGCGCATATAATGATGTCAAGATAATGGTACTAGCATTTACATAATTTAAGAATATTTTCAACATATTGAGCAAAAAGGTCTCTTTTTTTTTCGAGGGAGAAAAGTGCACTTGTTATCAGTGAGTACAGAGCAGCACAAACAACACTGATCTGCAGAGCACACTCCAGGCCTGAAGGGGCAGCAGTGAGAGCTGAAGGCTGAACATCTCCACCTGCTTCCAACAGAGTGAGTTCACCTGCTCAGAACACATGCTCGAAAATGTTTGAGCTTCCAGTCAGTCAGACATTTTTGACATGCTGCTAAGAGGAAGGAAGACAGCTTCTGTGTGGACTCAGAAGACGCAACTGGTAAGAAAACTAAAGGAAAGAAGTGCTTTTTTGGACTGAGGGGAATGTTTAAAGGCCTACTGAAATGAGATGTTCTTATTCAAACGGGGATAGCAGCTCCATTCTATGTGTCATACTTCATCATTTTGTGATATTGCCATATTTTTGCGGAAAGGATTTAGTAGAGAACATCCAGGATAAGCCTTGCCTTTACCGGAAGTCGCAGACGAGGACGTCACAAGGGTGAGGGCTCTGTCACGCCAAATTTCTTCCCCCTTACAAAAACCTTCCCCCCCGGAAGCCCTACCAATGCCTGAATGACCCCAATGAGAGAGGAACATTACCAAGTTACATGACTCTTAAGGGTTACAGCTGCAAAATTAGCGAAGCAAAAATAGATTGAAAGGTTAGCATGCTGGAATGCTAATATTATCACCAATGACAATCAAGCCAATTATAATGCTTTTAAAACAGGCAGCTGTGTGGGCTGCTTTTAGGTACTTCCACCCTCATTGGGGTCCTTCAAGCATTAACGCCAAATGTCTTCCGGGGGGGGGGAAGGTTTTTGTAGGGGGAAGAAATTTGGCGTGACATCTCCTCACGTCCTTGCATTGTTTATAATGGGAGCCTCCAGCAGCTAGAGCGATTCGGACCGAGAAAACGACAAGTTCCCCATTAATTTGAGCGAGGATGAAAGATTCGTGGATGAGGATATTGATAGCGTAGGACTAGAAAAAAAAAAAAAAATAAATAAAGTTAAAAAAACAAAAGGCGGTTGCATTGGGACAAATGAAGATGTTTTTAGACACATTTACTAGGATCATTCTGGGAAATCCCTTATCTTTCTATTGTGTTGATATTGTTTTAGTGAGATTAAATAGTACCTGATAGTCGGAGGGGTGTGTCAACGAGTGTCTTGAGGCCAGTTTCTGATGGAAGTCACGGCAGATACTGTACAGATTTCCGGTAAGAGGCGACTTTTTACCACAATTTTCTCACCGAAACCTGCCGGTTGACAAGTGGTGGGGATCCATGTTGGCTTGACCGCTCTGATCCATAGTAAAGCTGCACCTCCGGGAATGTTTTAACAAGGAATTGTCACGCCTGTAAGTCTGGTTTTATGTTTGATCATGTTGTGTTTTGTTTTCTGGACTCTTGTTCCATTTTGCACTTCCTGGTTTGCTTTTGTTACCATGTCAACGCATGAGTTCCCACCTTGTCCCGCACCTGTTCCTGATTATCACAGCCAGTATTTAAGTACATTTCTTTCTGTTCATCATTCTGGGAACTTTGCTTTCATTGCCTTTCATATTTCATGCCATGCTTTTCAGTTCACCCACGCCGAGTAAGTTTTTGTTTGTATTTATGCCTTTGATAGTCTCCTTTGTTTGTTTGTAGATAGTATTGCCATTGTGCTGTTTTTGTTCTAAGTTTTAGTATAGATTTACATCGGCCATCGAGCGCGCTTTTTGTTTTGCCTTTTTGTATTTTGAGTATAAATAAAAACAAACATGTACCTGATTTCACGCCTGGCTCGTCCTGTAATCTGCGTGGAAGGAGCACAAACAATCCATGTCCAGGTCTGACAGGAATCACCGTGTGTTTGTGTGGCTAAAGCTTCCCAACTCCATCTTTCTTCTTTGACGTCTCCATTATTAATTGAACAAATTGCAAAAGATTCAGCAACACAGATGTCCAAAATACTGTGTAATTATGCGATGAAAAGAGTGGTGCTGGGCTAATATGTCCGATACAGTCCGTGACTTCACGCACACGCGTCATCATTCCGCGACGTTTTCAACAGGAAACTCCCGCGGGAAATTTAAAATTGCAATTTAGTAAACTAAAGCGGCCGTATTGGCATGTGTTGCAATGTTAATATTTCATCATTGATTTATAAACTATCAGACTGCGTGGTCGCTAGTAGTGGCTTTCAGTAGGCCTTTAAAGAAAATTTCATTGGGGAAAATGTTTAAAAAGAGAAATTCACTGATGTTAACAAATTGTTTAAGTTGACCGAAAGTACGTTTAAAAAGTTGTCAGTGATGTTCAAGTTTATTCTTGGATTGTTTAAATTTAATTTCATTCATATTATTGGAAATGTTTAAGTTTGTTAAGGTAACGTGTGGAGTTCCCCAGGGCTCGGTCCTTGGCCCTGCACTCTTCAGCATCTACATGCTGCCGCTAGGTGACATCATACGCAAATACGGTGTTAGCTTTCACTGTTATGCTGATGACACCCAACTCTACATGCCCCTAAAGCTGACCAACACGCCGGATTGTAGTCAGCTGGAGGCGTGTCTTAATGAAATTAAACAATGGATGTCCGCTAACTTTTTGCAACTCAACGCCAAAAAAACGGAAATGCTGATTATCGGTCCTGCTAGACACCGACCTCTATTTAATAATACAACTCTAACATTTGACAACCAAACAATTAAACAAGGCGACACGGTAAAGAATCTGGGTGTTATCTTCGACCCAACTCTCTCCTTTGAGGCACACATTAAAAGCGTAACTAAAACGGCCTTCTTTCATCTCCGTAATATCGCTAAAATTCGCTCCATTCTGTCCACTAAAGACGCTGAGATCGTTATCCATGCGTTTGTTACGTCTCGTCTCGATTACTGTAACGTATTATTTTCGGGTCTCCCCATGTCTAGCATTAAAAGATGACAGTTGGTACAAAATGCGGCTGCTAGACTTTTGACAAGAACAAGAAAGTTTGATCACATTACGCCTGTACTGTATATACCTTTATATACATATATACATACATATATACCTATACTGTATATACCTTTATATACATATATACATACATATATACCTATACTGGCTCACCTGCACTGGCTTCCTGTGCACTTAAGATGTGACTTTAAGGTTTTACTACTTACGTATAAAATACTACACGGTCTAGCTCCATCCTATCTTGCCGATTGTATTGTACCATATGTCCCGGCAAGAAATCTGCCTTCAAAGGACTCCGGCTTATTAGTGATTCCCAAAGCCCAACAAAAGTTGCAAACTTTATCGTGGATGTTCTCTACTAAATCCTTTCAGCAAAAATATGGCAATATCGCGAAATGATCAAGTATGACACATAGAATGGACCTGCTATCCCCGTTTAAATAAGAACATCTCATTTCAGTAGGCCTTTAATCACATAATTACACAGTATTCTGGACATCTGTGTTGCTGAATCTTTTGCAATTTGTTCAATTAATAATGGAGACGTCAAAGTAGAAAGATGGAGGTGGGAAGCTTTAGCCTTTAGCCACACAAACACATGGTGATTCCTTGTTTAAAATTCCCGCAGGTGAAGCTTTACTATGGTTCAGAGCGGTCAAGCGAACATGGATCCTGACCGAATGTCAACCGGCAGTTTTCGGTGAGAAAATTGTTGTAAAAAGTCGCCTCTTACCGGAGATCAACTGCCGTCGACTTCCCAGAGACACTGGCCTCAAGACACCCGTGGACACACACCTCCGACTATCAGGTACTATTAAACTCACTAAAACATTAGCAACACAATAGAAAGATAAGGGATTCCCCAGAATTATCCTAGTAAATGTGTCTAAAAACATTTTTTTATTATTATTTTTTTTTCTAGTCCGTCGCTATCAATATCCTCAAACACGAATCTTTCATCCTCGCTCAAATTAATGGGGAAATTGTCGTTTTCTCGGTCCAAACAGCTCTTTTTGTTGGAGGCTCCCATTAAAAACAATGTGAGGATGTGAGGAGCCTTCAACGGGTGACATCATCGTCTGCTACTTCTGGTACAGGCAGGGCTTTTCTGTTAGCGACCAAAAGTTGCGAACTTTATCGTGGATGTTCTCTACTAAATCCTTTCACCAAAAATATGGCAATATCGCGAAATGATCAAGTATGACACTTAGAATGGACCTGCTATCCCCGTTTAAATAAGAACATCTCATTTCAGTAGGCCTTTAATCGCATAATTCCACAGTATTCTGGACATCTGTGTTGCTGAATCTTTTGCAATTTGTTCAATTAATAATGGAGAAGTCAAAGTAGAAAGATGGAGTTGGGAAGCTTTAGCCTTTAGCCACACAAACACACGGTGATTCCTTGTTTAAAATTCCCGCAGGTGAAGCTTTACTATGGATCAGAGCGGTCAAGCGAACATGGATCCCGACCACTTGTCAACCGGCAGTTTTCGGTGAGAAAATTGTGGTAAAAAGTCGCCACTTACCGGAGATCAACTGCCGTCGACTTCCCAGAGACACTGGCCTCAAGACACCCGTGGACACACCCCTCCGACTATCAGGTACTGTTAAACTCACTAAAACATTAGCAACACAATAGAAAGATAAGGGATTCCCCAGAATTATCCTGGTAAATGTGTCTAAAAACATTTTCTTCTTATTATTTTTTTTTCTAGTCCGTCGCTATCAATATCCTCAAACACGAATCTTTCATCCTCGCTCAAATTAATGGGGAAATTGTCGTTTTCTCGGTTTGAATAGCTGTTTTTGTTGGAGGCTCCCATTAAAAACAATGTGAGGATGTGAGGAGCCTTCAACGGGTGACATCATCGTCTGCTACTTCCGGTACAGGCAGGGCTTTTCTGTTAGCGACCAAAAGTTGCGAACTTTATCGTGGATGTTCTCTACTAAATCCTTTCAGCGAAAATATGGCAATATGGCGAAATGATCAAGTATGACACATAGAATGGACCTGCTATCCCCGTTTAAATAAGAAAATCTCAGTTCAGTAGGCCTTTAATCGCATAATTACACAGTATTCTGGACATCTGTGTTGCTGAATCTTTTGCAATTTGTTCAATTAATAATGGAGAAGTCAAAGTAGAAAGATGGAGTTGGGAAGTTTTAGCCTTTAGCCACACAAACACACGGTGATTCCTTGTTTAAAATTCCCGCAGGTGAAGCTTTACTATGGATCAGAGCGGTCAAGCCAACATGGATCCCGACCACATGTCAACCGGCAGTTTTCGGTGAGAAAATTGTGGTAAAAAGTCGCCACTTACCGGAGATCAACTGCCGTCGACTTCCCAGAGACACTGGCCTCAAGACACCCGTGGACACACACCTCCGACTATCAGGTACTATTAAACTCACTAAAACATTAGCAACACAATAGAAAGATAAGGGATTCCCCAGAACTATCCTAGTAAATGTGTCTAAAAACATTTTTTTATAATTATTTTTTTCTAGTCCGTCGCTATCAATATCCTCAAACACGAATCTTTCATCCTTGCTCAAATTAATGGGGAAATTGTCGTTTTCTCGGTCCAAACAGCTCTTTTTGTTGGAGGCTCCCATTAAAAACAATGTGAGGATGTGAGGAGCCATCAACATGTGACGTCATCGTCTGCTACTTCCGGTACAGGCAGGGCTTTTCTGTTAGCGACCAAAAGTTGCGAACTTTATCGTGGATGTTCTCTACTAAATCCTTTCAGCAAAAATATGGCAATATCGCGAAATGATCAAGTATGACACATAGAATGGACCTGCTATCCCCGTTTAAATAAGAACATCTCATTTCAGTAGGCCTTTAATCGCATAATTACACAGTATTCTGGACATCTGTGTTGCTGAATCTTTTGCAATTTGTTCAATTAATAATGGAGACGTCAAAGTAGAAAGATGGAGTTGGGAAGCTTTAGCCTTTAGCCACACAAACACACGGTGATTCCCTGTTTAAAATTCCCGCAGGTAAAGCTTTACTATGGATCAGAGCGGTCAAGCGAACATGGATCCCGACCACATGTCAACCGGCAGTTTTCGGTGAGAAAATTGTGGTAAAAAGTCGCCTCTTACCGGAGATCAACTGCCGTCGACTTCCCAGAGACACTGGCGTCAAGACACCCGTGGACACACCCCTCCGACTATCAGGTACTATTAAACTCACTAAAACATTAGCAACACAATAGAAAGATAAGGGATTCCCCAGAATTATCCTGGTAAATGTGTCTAAAAACATTTTTTTATAATTATTTTTTTCTAGTCCGTCGCTATCAATATCCTCAAACACGAATCTTTCATCCTCGCTCAAATTAATGGGGAAATTCTCGTTTTCTCGGTTTAAATAGCTGTTTTTGTTGGAGGCTCCCATTAAAAACAATGTGAGGAGCCTTCAACGGGTGACGTCATCGTCTGCTACTTCCGGTACAGGCAGGGCTTTTCTGTTAGCGACCGAAAGTTGCGAACTTTATCGTGGATGTTCTCTACTAAATCCTTTCAGCAAAAATATGGCAATATGGCGAAATGATCAAGTATGACACATAGAATGGACCTGCTATCCCCGTTTAAATAAGAACATCTCATTTCAGTAGGCCTTTAATTTCATTAGCTGTGAACCTGTGGAGGGCTTTTTCAAAAAGGCCTCATCTCAGGGACGCACTTGAAAATGAAAAGAAGAAGTCCCCCCTTTTATTTTACCTCTCCTTCGCTCTCTCTCTCTCTGTTGCGGCGCTCCTCAATTAACCGAATCGTTTCCTTTCAACTAAAATGAATGTTATTGAAACCAATTAGCATGGGCTGGAAAATCTCTCGTTAATGAGGGGAGTGTGGGTGAGTAAACAGGAATGAAAAGATAAAATTAGAGAAGAGGCTCTTCTTGTTGGCCTGGAATAATGACATGCTTAGTCGCCTAATTGTCTGCTGAAAGGCGCGGCTGCGATGGTAACAGATTGCCGTGTTCATTAGGCAGCGACGGACCACCTGCTGCTGGGCCGGCCCCCCCCCCCCTCCCCCTACACGTGTTTATCCCAGGGGGCACCTTTTTTTTTTTTTTTTGGACCCGACGCTCACAATGAAAAGCAAATGAGCTCGCCAATATGCTGCAATGTCGTGTCCTTATTGCCGAGGCCCAGACGCATGATTTGTCGAATCAAATCAAATGAATAAACACCAAGTGGTGGAACCATTGTTTGTTTGTTTTTGTTTCTTCCTTTTTGGACAGTTAAGCACATAAATGACCCAGATCAGGGGTGTCAAACTCAAGCAATCAATGTTTATTTATGAAGCCCTAAATCACGAAGTGTCTCAAAGGGCTGCACAAGCCACAAGGACATCCAGGCAAGGAAAAACTCAACCCAGTGCAATGGACGTCGAGTGGATCCAGCATAATATTGTGAAAGTCCAGTCCATAGTGGATCTAACATAATAGTGAGAGTCCAGTCCATAGTGGATCTAACATAATATTGTGAAAGTCCAGTCCGTAGTGGATCTAACATAATAGTGAGAGTCCAGTCCATAGTGGATCTAACATAATAGTGAGAGTCCAGTCCATAGTGGATCTAACATAATAGGGAGAGTCCAGTCCATAGTGGATCTAACATAATAGGGAGAGTCCAGTCCGTAGTGGATCTAACTTTATGTTGTGAGAGTCCAGTCCATAGTGGATCTAACATAATAGTGTGAGAGTCCAGTCCATAGTGGATCTAACATAATAGTCTGAGAGTCCAGTCCATAGTGGATCTAACATAATAGTGTGAGAGTCCAGTCCATAGTGGATCTAACATAACAGTGAGAGTCCAGTCCATAGTGATCTAACATAACAGTGAGAGTCCAGTCCAAGTGGATCTAACATAATAGTGGAGAGTCCAGTCTATAGTGGATCTAACATAATAGTGGAGAGTCCAGTCTATAGTGGATCTAACATAATATTGTGAGAGTCCAGTACATAGTGGATCCAACATAATAGTGAGAGTCCAGTCCATAGTGGATCTAACATAATAGTGAGAGTCCAGTCCATAGTGGATCTAACATGATAATGAGAGTCCAGTCCATAGTGGATCTAACAAAAGTGAGAGTCCAGTCTATAGTGGCTCTAACATAATAGTGAGAGTCCAGTCCATAGTGGATCTGACATAATAGTGAGAGTCCAGTCCATAGTGCATCTAACATATTAGTGAGAGTCCAGTCCATAGTGGATCTAACATATTAGTGAGAGTCCAGTCCATAGTGGATCTAACATATTAGTAAGAGTCCAGTCATAGTGGATCCAACATAATAGTGAGAGTCCAGTCCATAGTGGGGCCAGCAGGAGACCATCCCGAGCGAGACAGGTCAGCAGCGTGGAGATGTCCCCAACCGATGCACAGGCGAGCGGTCCACCCCGGGTCCCGACTCTGGACCGCCAGCACTTCATCCATGGCCACCAGACCTGTTTCCCCTTCTCCACAAGGGAGAGGGGGGGGCAGAACAGAAAATAAAAGAAACGGCAGATCAACTGGTCTAAAAAGAATGCACCTGAGACAGGCTCCACCCACACTACCCCAAAAGAGACAAGCGGTAGAAAACGGATGGAAGGCTGGTGTTGCCCGGCCATTCCAACCTTGACCACAGCGTCAGTGGCGCTTTCCATCATTTTCAGCATTCCCCTCTGGTGGGAGCCCCATGCAGGGACGTAGGGGGTGGGGGCCCTACTGTAGAAACACGGGGGCCACGTGGTTTCATTACACGTCCCGAAGATAAGTACAGTATGCTATTCATCATTTCTGTTATCGTTGCTCATCACACGGCTCTTTATTGCTGCTTCGGAGGCCCCGTTTGTGCCGAGCGCGAGGGATAATGGGCCTCTAATTGCGACGCGGATCAGGATGGGTGAAGGGGGGGGGGGGGGGGGGGGATTCTCCCAGCGTTTAATATCCCCCCACCCCCCCCACCTCCCCGCCTCCACTGCATGAAATATTTAATGGCTCGCCTGCAGAAACAAACTCTACACACATTCTCTAATTCATAACCTGGAGACTTCCACATAAAAACACATGCCTCCATATCTTCTTTGTCTCTCTCGCTGGCATCATCCCTGACTTACAAGTAGCTGCTCCTTAGTGTCATGTTAATTAATTCATAATTAATTCCCACACTCGGACAAAAGATGGGGGGTGGGGGGGGGGGGGGGGAGTGCATAGTCTTTTTCGACTCGGTAGGTTCCGCTGTTGCAGGGCGGCGAGTGTGGATTTTGAAAGCGACGCGACAAAACAACGTCAGCTGCCCTTTTTGTGTACAAGTGCCGGGGCCGCGTATTGATCAGTCTCCATATTGGCGCGCCGTCCTTGCAGCAGAACGGTTGCAAGTTGGAGCCCTCGGCCATAATTATCTTGCAGATAACTTAAAGGGGCGTCAATTAAAATGCTGCTCTTTTTTCATCTCTCACGTGTGCCTAACCACCCCCCTGCCTCGCCGGGAGTTAGGGTCAAAGGTCGGGGTGGAGGATGGAGACGGGAGAGGCTTGGATCGCTCCAGGATTTTGCCAGCAATTTGCTTGAGAACATGAACTCTGCGTGAGAGGCCAAGGCTTTGTCCACAATTCTCACACCGTGGTGCAAGCTCCATCCAGTGCAGGGGGGGAGGGGGGGGGTGTCAAACGTACGGCCTGAGGGTCGGATCAGGCCTGCGATAAGGTTATATCCGTGTCAGGTTCATCTATTAATCAGACAAGAAGCAAGGAACCAAGCAGAGACAGAGTTCAATTCAGCTCATGAGGAGAACGGATGGCGCTGAACACTTAGTCACAGTCTCTCCCTACGTTTAAGGTTCAGCTCCCGCGTCCCTCTTTTTATTCAGAGTTCTATAGTCAACATCACTCAGGCCGCCTCTAAGAGGAGTGGTCACATATATTATGCAAAGCAGGTCCAGGACGCACAGTACGTGACGAAAAGGGCTGGGGGGGTCTTGTGATTTTGCCTTGTGCCCGCTTCGTCTGCGTGTTGTCGTCTTATCTTCGTTAAGGTCCTTGCAGCAGAATGCCCTCGGCCATAATTATCTTGCAGATAACTTAAAGGGGTGTCAATTAAAATGCTGCTCTTTTTTCATCTCTCACGTGTGCCTAACCACCCCCCGCCGCCCCCCCGCCACGCCTCCTGCCTCGCCGGGAGATAGGGTCAAAGGTCGGGGTGGAGGATGGAGACGGGAGAGGCTTGGATCGCTCCAGGATTCTGCCAGCAATTTGCTTGAGAACATGAACTCTGCGTGAGAGCCCAAGGCTTTGTCCACAATTCTCACACCGTGGTGCAAGCTCCATCCAGTGCAGGGGGGGGGAAAGAGTGTCAAACGTACGGCCCGAGGGTCGGATCAGGCCTGCGATAAGGTTATATCCGTGTCAGGTTCATCTATTAATCAGACAAGAAGCAAGGAACCAATCAGAGACAGAGTTCAATTTAGCTCATGAGGAGAAAGCATGGCGCTGAACACTTAGTCACAGTCTCGCCCTACGCTCTAAGGTTCAGCTTCCGCGTCCCTCTTTTTATTCAGAGTTCTATAGTCAACATCACCGAGGCTGCCTCAAAGAGGAGTGGTCACATATATTATGCAAAGCAGGTCCAGGACGCACAGTACGTGACGAAAAGGGCTGGGGGGGGTCTTGTGATTTTGCCTTGTGCCCGCTTCGTCTGCGTGTTGTCGTCTTATCTTCGTTAAGGTCCTTGCAGCAGCAGAATGCCCTCGGCCATAATTATCTTGCAGATAACTTAAAGGGGTGTCAATTAAAATGCTGCTCTTTTTTCATCTCTCACGTGTGCCTAACCACCCCCCGCCGCCCCCCCGCCACGCCTCCTGCCTCGCCGGGAGATAGGGTCAAAGGTCGGGGTGGAGGATGGAGACGGGAGAGGCTTGGATCGCTCCAGGATTTTGCCTGCAATTTTCTTGAGAACATGAACTCTGCGTGAGAGGCCAAGGCTTTGTCCACAATTCTCACACCGTGGTGCAAGCGCCATCCAGTGCAGGGGGGGAGGGGGGGGGAGTGTCAAACGTACGGCCTGAGGGTCGGATCAGGCCTGCGATAAGGTTATATCCGTGTCAGGTTCATCTATTAATCAGACAAGAAGCAAGGAACCAAGCAGAGACAGAGTTCAATTTAGCTCATGAGGAGAAAGCATGGCGCTGAACACTTAGTCACAGTCTCGCCCTACGCTCTAAGGTTCAGCTCCCGCGTCCCTCTTTTTATTCAGAGTTCTATAGTCAACATCACTCAGGCCGCCTCTAAGAGGAGTGGTCACATATATTATGCAAAGCAGGTCCAGGACGCACAGTACGTGACGAAAAGGGCTGGGGGGGTCTTGTGATTTTGCCTTGTGCCCGCTTCGTCTGCGTGTTGTCGTCTTATCTTCGTTGAGGTCCTTGAAGTCCTTGGCTGTTAGAGGGCAAAAACAAAGATAACATCTGTGGCAAAGGCCACCCCTCAGATAAGAAGGTTTGTCCTTGCATAGATTAGAAAATGTTTAACTTGAACACAATAGCTAATAACTAAAGCAACGGACTTTAAGCATACTAAAGTTAGTTTGATAATATATACATAATTATTCTAACAATCCGACCCACGGGATCAATCAATCATCCATCCATCCATTTTCTACCGCTTATTCCCTATCGGGGTCGCGGGGGGCGCTGGCGCCTATCTCAGCTACAATCGGGCGGAAGGCAGGGTACACCCTGGACAAGTTGCCACCTCATCGCAGGGCCATCAATCAATCGATGTTTATTTATATAGACCTAAATCACAATTGTCTCAAAGAGCTGCACAAGCCACAACGACATCCTCTGTTCAGAACCCACAGTAGGGCAAGGAAAAACTCAACCCAGTGGGATGACAATGAGAGACCTTGGAGAGGACCGTAAATTATGGGCAGAACCTCTGCCTTGTTTTTATCTATCCATCCATCCAATCAATCAACGTTTATTTATATAGCCCTAAATCACAATTGTCTCAAAGGGCTGCACAAACTACAACGACATCCTCGGTTTAGATCCCACAGTAGGGCAAGGAAAAACTCAACCCAGTGTGATGACAATCAGAGAACTTGGAGAAGACCGAAAATTATGGGCAGAACCTTGCCTTGTCTTTAATGAATGTTAAAGCCTACTACGCTACTGTATTTTAATGTTGGTCATTATGACAGTATTTAGAGAGACACGTTTTTTTCTAAGGTGGTACTTGGTGGAAAAAGTTTGATGGCACGGCAGTGCGGCCGGGTCCAAAGAGACGTCGGAGACTCTTTACTGAACCAAAGGTTGCTTTATTACAAGCGAGCATCATTTAGCAGGTCTGCAGTACCTGGAGGAGCTCAGGTCAAAAATGAAGGACTCCTGCCTTGGATTTCATTTTGGAGTTATGTTTATATAACTTTCATATTTAGTGTGACAGTTACACTGTCATATTGAGTAAAAAAAACTAATGTGTTCATGTAATAATTTTTCTTGTAAAACTCATTAAGAGCAATTATTTCAGGCATTATTAGACATTTTGCATGTTTGGTTTAGGAGTTATGTTTATATTTGTATGGCATTATCTCAGGATTCTAAGAAAATGACTGTCATATTGAGTAAAAAAACTATTCATAAAACCTTAAAAAAGGTCATGTTTGTGGTAAAACTTACAAAGATACATTATTTCAGGATTTATTCACCATTTTGCATGTTTGGTTTTCTTCTCCTAGCCCCTGTGTGTGTGTGTGTGTGTGTGTGTGTGTGTGTGTGTGTGTGTGTGTGTGTGTGTGTGTGTGCTGGATCATAGAGGGTGGGTTTGTGTGTAAGTGACTGAAAAACTTAGATGTTTACATCAAGCTAAACATGTAGTCTCTTCTCACGCATAGTGCTATCACCTTTGCATACCAAGGTCCAATTTTATTGCCTTTTCTTCCGCGAAAACTAATACAACCCGCACACAAATGTCAGTATTAAAGGGCCCTATGTTATTATGTGTCCCAAGTAAAACACCTAGTACTTAACCTGGTGGTTTTCTTTCTCCAAGATGAATATAAACATTCAACATATGTAGAACATAATATGAGTTCATTAATTCACTTCACTATTTCCGCACCGTTGAGCGTTCGAATGGACGAGCTTTACGAAGCCCTGGATGAACGAGCGTGGATCGGAAACTTCCGTCCCTCTGGCCTAGACATTGGCCGAGAGCTGGTGAGCAGCCTAGGACGTGGTCGGCTCTCCTGGTTGCTTTATTGGGTCTGCTCCTTCTCCCTGGCCTGGACATTGACCGAAAGCTAGTGAGCAGCCTAGGTTGTGGTCGACTCTCCTGGTTGCTTTGTTGGGTCTGCACCTGAAGCCACAGTAGTGTATGTAAGTTTTGAAATTGAGTTTTGGTTGTGTTGTTTGGCAATGCATGGTTCTAGCGTAGGTGCGCAATATGTATTATTGGTAACACTTTAGTGTGGAGAACATATTCACCATTAATTAGTTGCTTATTAAAGTAAAGCTGTCTTTCAACCGACCAAGAAGAAGGCTTGTAAAACTCCACTTTGTAGGATGGGAAGCAACACTAAGTTGTTCTGTTTCTTTCTTCTATTGTAATCCACAGAAAGATTTTGTCTAGACCCAACAACTACAAAGCGGAGAGGGTTTCCATAAGTTGACCTTTTCTTTGGACTGTTTTAATCAAAGGCGATGGCTCTTTATGACCCCCGTCCCTTAGAAACAGCTGTTGCCATGTAATCAGGGAAAGTTCAAATAAAAGAGGAGGCGTTCAATATTTCGCCAGAGCGTGTTGGAACACTGTACAAGGGTACAGGTGTACGCTCTCTCCTCAATTGAGCCAAATTTAATTCTGTCTCTGTTTAAGTCCTTGCTTCTTGTCTTGTTTAATATATGTCATCAGTGTTTGAACCTGATGTTTGGAAACACCTCATTTCAATGTGTTTTCTTTATTTCCATGACTATTTAGAGTTATTTGGACATATAGAATAGAATAGAAAGTACTTTATTGATCCCTAGAAGAAATTCAGCACCATAGTTAGCTCACAATAAACACTTGGGTAGTTTTTGCATTTGAATAATATAATTACAGTCTATTATACAGTCTTATTCACATTATTCAGTATTAATCATTACTATGTAAGGGTTACGGTTAGGGTTACTAATAAGAAATAATTCTGAGATTATTGAGGGAAAAACTCTTAGTTAATGGCTTACTGGTTGTATAATAAGGCCATGCAGAATGAGGCATTAATAAGTATTTAATAGTGACTAATTAAAAGCCAATATGTTACAAAGAGTATGTCTTGACCCAAGAACTACAAAGCGGAGAGGATCCCCGTAAGGCGACCTTTCCTTTGAACTGTTTTACAACCTTTTCTTTGAACTGTTTTAATCAAAGGCGATGGCTCTTTATGACCCCCGCCCCTTAGAAACAGCTGTTGCCATGTAATCAGGGAAAGTTCAAATAAAAGAGGAGGCGTTCAATATTTCGCCAGAGCGTGTTGGAACACTGTACAAGGGTACAGGTGTACGCTCTCTCCTCAATTGAACCAAATGTAATTCTGTCTCTGTTTAAGTCCTTGCTTCTTGTCTTGTTTAATAGATGTCGTCAGTGTTTGAACCTGATGTTTGGAAACACCTCATTTCAATGTGTTTTCTTTATTTCCATGACTATTTAGAGTTATTTGGACATATAGAATAGAATAGAAAGTACTTTATTGATCCCTAGAAGAAATTCAGCACCATAGTTAGCTCACAATAAACACTTGGGTAGTTTTTGCATTTGAATAATATAATTACAGTCTATTATACAGTCTTATTCACATTATTCAGTATTAATCATTACTATGTAAGGGTTACGGTTAGGGTTACTAATAAGAAATAATTCTGAGATTATTGAGGAAAAACTCTTAGTTAATTGCTTACTGGTTGTATAATAAGGCCATGCAGAATGAGGCATTAATAAGTATTTAATAGTGACTAATTAAAAGCCAATATGTTACAAAGATTATGTCTTGACCCAAGAACTACAAAGCGGAGAGGATCCCGTAAGGCGACCTTTCCTTTGAACTGTTTTACAACCTTTTCTTTGAACTGTTTTAATCAAAGGCGATGGCTCTTTATGACCTCCGTCCCTTAGAAACAGCTGTTGCCATGTAATCAGGGAAAGTCCAAATAAACGAGGAGGCGTTCAATATTTCCCCAGAGCGTGTTGGAACACTGTACAAGGGTACAGGTGTACGCTCTCTCCTCAATTGAACCAAATTTAATTCTGTCTCTGTTTAAGTCCTTGCTTCTTGTCTTGTTTAATAGATGTCGTCAGTGTTTGAACCTGATGTTTGGAAACACCTCATTTCAATGTGTTTTCTTTATTTCCATGACTATTTAGAGTTATTTGGACATATAGAATAGAATAGAAAGTACTTTATTGATCCCTAGAAGAAATTCAGCACCACAGTTAGATCACAATAAACACTAAGGCCAATGCAGAATAAGGCATTAATAAGTACTTAATAGTGACTAATGTGACTAATTAAGAGCCAATATGTTACTAATGTGCATGTTAATAAGAAACTAAATAATGGTGTATATGTGTTCCCCATAGTAAAGTGTTACCGTATGACTTATTGCTCATTTTTTCTTAGGTTGTACTTTTGTAGCTGTATGTAGAAATGGCGCCACTGAAGTAGCAGCTGGTTGCATCAGTTCTGTGCTCTTTAATGTTTTCCATTTTGTTTTCATGCGTCTTATCTTATTTTTTTGGGGTGGACTTTTTGTATCCGCACTGCAAGCGCATCATTTTGGTACAAATAAAGTCTATCTTATGCGGTGCGGTTCCACGTTCTTTAGGACAAATCTGGTTCCCGGGGAGGCTTGTCCCCAGGGTTCCACAAGGCTAAGCACACCGTAAATGTTCGCCCCCACCCTGTTCACGACACACTCACCCACCTCCACCTCTGCCAACCTCCTTCCCTCCGGGACAAAGTAGGGATATGCGTTTAATATCTGCTAATACTCCCCTCATCAACCGTGTAAATCGCAAATATTTACGGGCCGTTACCATGACAACCCGGCTTTGGTAATGGGAGCCCAGATTACATTTTGCAGTTATATCGTGCATTTTAAAGGTCTACAGGGATTTGCAGCTCGGAAACTACACCCTCTTCCCCGCCTCTGTGTCCCCAGAGAGTTTTACCCCACGTTTAATTGATTTACTTTGTGCGGCGTGACACACCCCATTCACACATCCATCTGATGGCGTCAGTGGCACGTGCCGGGATCGTCACGTCTTTTCCACGACACACTTAACACACCGGTCATCAGCTCATTACAGAACGGGACACTTAAAGTTGTAGTCGTACAATCGACAACTGTTGGCGCTTTACTTTTAGAACTAGTCAGAAGTCAACCCTATATCCGTCCTATTGTCATGTTTTGTGGTCACGATCTGTTTTGTTTTGGATTCATTGGGCACTCTTGTTTGTTTTGTCACCATGCCGACCCATCAGTTTTCACCTTTTATGTGTTCACGACTCACGCACCTGTCATCACTGCACCTATTTAAGCCTGTAGTTGCCAGGCAGTCATCCTGGCGACATCACCTTCTACTCACCCTCTATCACCTCCTACTCCCATGTTATCCATGCTCTTTCTCGTTCCGAGTAAGTTTTTTGCTATTCATGCCAAAGTGCAAATTTTTGTTTTATGTCCATAGTTTTGCCTTGCTGCAAGTTTTTGTTTTCACGTTTTGAACCTCCACTGAGAGCGCCTTTTTGTTTGTTCCTGTTTATAGTAAAATTAAAATATGTCATTACCTTCAAGCCATGTCCGGTCCAGTCGCTTTGCACCACGGGAAAACAAACTGCACCGTAGTCCAAGTCATGACACCTTTATTTCTACTGTTAGCCAGACCACATGCAGATTAGTGGGGGTGTCAAAAGAAAATAGATTTTAGTATGAATCACGATTCTTATTGAGAACGATTCTTATTCTATTAATAAAAACAAAAAAAAATGTATTTAAAAATAAAAAATAATAAAAAATATATATATATATATATATATAAGTATTTAGTCAGCCAGCGATTGTGCAAGTTCTCCCACTTAAAATGATGACAGAGGTCTGTCATTTTCATCACAGGTACACTTCAACTGTGAGAGACAGAATGTGGAAAAAAAATCCAGGAATTCACATTGTAGGAATTTAAAAAAATTTATTTGTAAATTATGGTGGAAAATAAGTATTTGGTCAACCATTCAAAGCTCTCACTGATGGAAGGAGGTTTTGGCTCAAAATCTCACGATACATGGCCCCATTCATTCTTTCCTTAACACGGATCAATCGTCCTGTCCCCTTAGCAGAAAAACAGCCCCAAAGCATGATGTTTCCACCCCCATGCTTCGCAGTAGGTATGGTGTTCTTGGGATGCAACTCAGTATTCTTCTTCCTCCAAACACGACGAGTTGAGTTTATACCAAAAAGTTCTATTTTGGTTTCATCTGACCACACTACATTCTTCCAATCCTCTGCTGTATCATCCATGTATCCATTTTGGCATAAACTCAAATTCTTTAAAATTCCTACAATGTGAATTCCTGGATTTTTTTTTCACATTCTGTCTCTCACAGTTGAAGTGTACCTATGATGAAAATTTACAGACTTCTGTCATCGTTTTAAAAGGCGAGAACTTGCACATTCGCTGGCTGTTTAAATACTTTTTTGTCCCTCTGTATGTATGTATATATATATGTATATATAGTACAGGCCAAAAGTATGTCATCTACAGCACAATTTTAAAAGCGGCGCTTAAAGAGAACAACTTATTGGCAAGTGCGACATGAGTGGGGAAAGATGCAGGCCGCACTAAGGGAGCAGCAAGTATTGATGAATGAATGAACAAGGAGTTATTGAGGAACCTTATTGATTGTAAGCCAATTCAGGATTAATGGATGCCAATAGGTTGTCTTGGTTCTTGAATAGTGGATTAGTCTCTGTAGAATAGTGGGCTGAAGAAGGCTTTTACCAATGGAAGCTTGTTTCGGAACAGGGGTGTGAAACGTACGGCCCGAGGGCTATGTATAAAAATTTACCAGACATTTTTGAATGAAAGAAACTGCTGTTCTAAAGGTGTCCACTAGATGTCACAATAGCAATTGTTTGTGTCTTTGTGTCTATGATGTCACTTATGTACAAAATAAACCACATGTTAGTACAACAGTCGAGGAAAATGATCAAACAACATACTGTATTGTGAATTGTGAATTATATTTATATAGCGCTTTTCTCTAGTGACTCAAAGTGCTTTTACATAGTGAAACCCAATATGTAAGGAACATTTTTAAACCAGTGTGTTATGTTTAAACAGAGGGAGATGACAGGGGGAAGTATTGCTCGATGTATTTATTTCATATATATATATATATATATATATAATGAACAATATACTTTAACTGGAGAATGGTGTGTGGCAAAATCCAAGAGTGTGTATGGTGTAAGACTATGTGTAGGAATTAATTGCTGAGTGTTTGCCAGAAGCGTTGACTCGATAAGAGGAACAGGGCGTGAAGGCAGTCCGTGGGGCAGGCAGATGATCCAGAGCGAGAGAGAGGCGTCAGAGTCCGTGTCCATGCGAGGGGTCGAGAATCGAAGGTGGCAGTCCAAAGTCCAAAATAGATGTCGAGGCGCACAGCTCGATCACGCGGGGACGAAGGCAGATTGGGTTCAAAAGACTATGGCAGGTTGTGCGGGCTTATGAAGGCAGATCGCTCATCATGGGCAATTGCGCTGATTGCAGACTGTCTGCAGGCGCAAGGAGGCACGCCCCCAGCTGAGAGAGAGCGCCTGTGGACGTCAGGAAACAAAGATGAGGGCGCATTCTGGTCGTGACAGTGTGGGTGGCAATAGGAGCAGGTGGTGAAAGTGTCTTGCCTAAGAACACAACGGCAGTGACTAGGTGGGCGGAAGTGGGGATTGAACCTGGAACCCTCAAGTTGCTGGCACGGCCACTCTACCAACAGAGCTAAACCGCCCCTGTAATACTGTAATTTGATTTTGATATAATTTTTGGAAAAATGTTAGTTCGGGGAACATTTTTTTTACCAATAATTAGTTGCTTATTAACATTAAAATTAGTAACATATTTGCTCTAAATCAGTAATTATTAGTACTTATTAATGCCTTATTCCGCATGGCCTTTTTTTAAAACCAGTACGCCGTTAACTAAGAGTCTTCCCTCTATAACCTTAGAATTATTATTTATTAGTTGTTCTTATATAACAAAACAGAGTGTCCGCCCTGAGATCGGTAGGTTGTGAGTTCGAACCCCGGCCTAGCCATACAAAAGACTATAAAAACGGAACCCATTGCCTCCCTGTTTGGCACTCAGCATCAAGGGTTGGAATTGGGGGTTATATCACCAAAAATGATTCCCGGGCGTGGCCACCGCTGCTGCTCACTGCTCCCCTCACCTCCCAGGGGGTGATCAAGGGTGATGGGTCAAATGCAGAGAATAATTTCGCCACACTTAGTGTGTGTGTGACAATCATTGGTACTTTTACTTACCCTACCCTAACCCCTAACTCTAAATTAAGTGTTTGTTACTTAGAATATGTTCCCCATACTAAAGTGTTACCAATTTTTTTTATCTTGATGGATTGAAAATTGTTTAATCACGTAATTTATTCTGAAAATATAAATAACGACAAATAAAGATAGAATACTATTTACCACAACCTGTACGTGTAAAAAAAAAAAACATGATTTGTACAATTTCAGAATTTTTTATTTCTAAACAAAGAAAACAAGCTGAAGTTGTCTTTATTTTTAAGTTATCGTGCCGTGATTTTACCACTTGTGGGTACATTTAACACCATGTGGCCCCCCACCCCATCTAAAATGACTTTGACACCCTTGCTTTAGGAGCTACTGAATGAGAACTGTTTGAAGTGAATATTTTAGAATAAATCATCGTGTTTAAACTTTCTCTTCCTGCGCGGGTTGATAATCTAACTCTCGCTTCCGGGTTTTATCATCGGACATTTCCTGTTTTGGTTGTGCATTTCCGCACTGAGGGGAAACAGCGTGCTGTTTTACCCAACTTGATTAAGAAGGAAGTGTGTCTTTTATACACTCTCTGTTTGACCTCAGGGAGACTTTTATTGTCTCATTCCCAGCTACTGTAAAATGTTCACACTCGGTATAGGACAGGGAAAGACTGCCGACACTCTTCTGGAATATACTTTGCTTTTTTTTTTTAAATCAATGAATCAATCGAGAGCAGCTTTGTAAAAAAAATAAAATAAAAACCTTTACCGAACCATGACTCGGTGCACAAAGTACCATATTAATTTAAAACCTCTTTTCACTCCTGCGCTTACCAAAGGCATGCGGTAAAAGTAAGCATGCGCTAATTATTCTAAAACATGGGTGTCAAACTCTGGCCCGCCATGTAATGTAACACCGCATTGACAGCTAATATTCATACTTGCCAACGCTCCTGATTTTCCCGGGAGACTTCCGAAGTTCAGTACCCCTCCCAAAAATCTCGCTGGGCCACCATTCTCCCGAAAATCTCCCGATTTCCACCCGGACAACAATATTGGGAGCCGTGCCTTAAAGGCACTGCCTTTAACGTTCTGTAAAAACCTGTCGTCACGTCCGCTTATCCTCCATACAAACAGCTTCATAATGTAAGCGGCTTATACACACTCCTAAGTGAATGCAAGGCATACTTGGTCAACAGCCATACAGGTGACACTTGAGGGTGGCCGTATAAACCACTTTAACACTGTTACTAATATGTGCCACACCGTGAACCCACACCAAACAAGAATGACAAACACATTTCGGGAGAACATCCGTACCGTAACACAACAGAACAAATACCCGGGATCCCTTACAGCACTAACTCTTCCGGGACACTACAATACACGCTAACACCTAAAAGGTAAATTTTTTTTGTTCAGTTTTAAATTTTGGCCCACACTGTATTTGAGTTTGACACCCCTGTTCTAAAACCTTTTCTCACTCCGGCACTTACCAAAGGCATGCAGTAAAACATTTGAGTGTGATGTAAGCTTGGACCTTAAATCCTACTGAATAGCTCTTAATCTTCTTCCCTTTATGCGATTTCAAATTAACGGTATTGAAATCAGCCTCCTCCATTTTGAAAATGATGACAGGGGACGTGTCACTCGTGACGTCACAAGTTTGACCAGGCGGTAATACTAAGCATGCGCTAATTATTTTGCAAAGCGAGTTTGACCCGGCAGTAATTCAAGGCAGGCGCATACTATAAGCCAGGGGTGCCCATTACGTCGATCGCGAGCTACCAGTTGACCGCGGGGGGTGTGTCAGTCGATCTCCAGCCAGGCTTTTAAAAAAAATAGACCTAAAAATGAGTGATCATCAATCTTCACCAAGACGTCACTTAAATGACATTCACGGTACCGGAGGGTCTTGTGAGATGACGCTGGCTGCTGCAAGATCATTATTATGAAAATATGACCGAAAGGAAGGCGAGAAACACTTTTTATTTCAACAGACTCTCGCGCCGTACCTTCCGTCCAAACTCTAAAGGCCGACTGCACATTTCCTATCTTCACAATAAAAGCCCTGCTTCATGCTGCCCGCGCTAACTAAATACAGAGTCTCGGAAAACTGGCGTGCACAAGCGATCCCTCAGAAAGCTGGCGTGCACATCACTTGTGCACGCCAGCTTTCTGAGACTCTTATTTTGTTAGCGCAGGCAGCATGAAGCAGGGCTTTTATTGTGAAGATAGGAAATGTGCAGTCGGCCTTTAGAGTTTGGACGGAAGGTACGGCGCGAGAGTCTGTTGAAATAAAAAGTGTTTCTCGCCTTCCTTTCGGTCATTTTTTCATAATAATGAACTGGCAGCAGCCAGCGTCATCTCACAAGACCCTCGGGTGCCGTGAATGTCAATCAAGCAAGCTACGGAATTTGCCGCCAATGTTTTTCTTGTAAAGTGTATGGAAGCTGGATGAATTAGATGCCAAAAACCAACCACTTTCATGTGGTATTGTACAGAAAGGACAACTTTTTTTTCTCCTCCATTTGAAAATGTGGGCGTTATCATCATTACTGTCTGATTCCAATCAATGCAAGTCATCAGAATCAGGTAATACACCAACTTATATTCTTGTCTTTGTGAAAGAAAGACATCTATATGTGTTACACATGCTTGTATTATCATTAAACACATTTAACTTGTTTACAAAAATGTCTCTTTCATAAATAAATAAATATAAATGATATATATAAATGAGGTAGATCCCCTCGAGTTGGTCAATTGAAAAGTAGCTCGCCTGCAGAAAAAGTGTGGGCACCCCTGCTCTAAGCCCTGCGGCAATTCAAGGAAATACGGTAATACAAATAAAGACCTCTCAGACTAGTGTTGTCCCCATTTTGGTACCGGTACCAAAATGTATTTTGCTACACTTCTAAATAAAGGGGACCACAAAAAATTGCATTATTGGCTTTATTTAAACAAACAATCTTAGGGTACATTAAACATATGTTTAATAATAATAATAATAATATATATATTTTTTTTGTAAAAAGCACTTTACATTGAGCAAACAAGCATTTTATTAAAGCATATTATTTCCAGGCTTTCGCGGGCCGCATAAAATAAAAGTAGCGGGCCACATTTGGCCCCCGGGACCTTGAGTTTGACACCTGTGCTATAAAAGGTGAGCTGCAAAATCGAAAATGTGTAAGCGTTGTCCTTTTGGTTCCAAAAGAAGAGTCTGATTAGAGTCAGTCCCCTAAAACAGTGGTTCTCAAATGGGGGTACACGTAACCCTGGGGGTACTTGAAGGTATGCCAAGGGGTACGTGAGATTTTTTTTAAAAATATTCTAAAAATAGCAACAATTCAAAAATCCTTTATAAATATATTTATGGAATACTACTTCAACAAAATATGAATGTAAGTTCATAAACTGTGAAAATAAATGCAATATTCAGTGTTGACAGCTAGATTTTTAGTGGACATGTTCCGTAAATATTGATGTTAAAGACTTCTTATTTTGTGAAGAAATGTGTCATGATCTGCTACCCGGATCATTTGTTATTTGGATTTTGAGTTTGTTTGTGCACTTCCTTGTTTTTTCCGTTACCATAGTTCCTGATTAGTTCCATCTGCTACTTGTTTCCTGACACGCACCTGTTGGTAATTGTTTACTTCTGTATTCAAGCCTGCCTTTTCCGTTCACTCATCCTCTCCTCGTAGTTTGTGTTACGTTCTGTTTGTGTTTCACGAGTGACGACTCGGTTTTCTGTATTTGGACTCGCTCGCTTCCACGCTTAGCCTTTTGTGTTTTTAAAGCTCCCATGCTAGCACTTTGTTTTGCCTGTTGTGCCAAGTGCCAGTTTTTCTGTTCTTCGGCCTGTTTTTGGTTTTAATAAATCGTTATTTCTTACTGTACGCTGTGTCCGTGCTGATCTGCATCCTGGAAGAGCATCACCATGCCACCCAGTCGTCACAAAATGTTTAGAATGAAGTTCATGAATCCAGATCGATCTCTATTACAATCCCCAAAGAGGGCACTTTAACTTTATGATTACTGTGTAGAAATCTTTATTTATACTTGAATCACTTGTTTATTTTTCAACAAGTTTTTAGTTATTTTTATATCTTTTTTTGCAAATACTTCACGAAAGACCACTACAAATGAGCTGCTATACAATTTAATAAATCAGAAACTTATGACACAGCGGAAAAGGGTGGAGTGCCATCTCCGGGTTGGGGAGGAGACCCTGCCCCAAGTGGAGGAGTTCAAGTACCCAGGAGTCTTATTCACGAGTGAGGGAAGAGTGGATCGTGAGATCGACAGGCGGATCGGTGCGGCGTCTTCAGTAATGCGGACGTTGTACCGATCCGTTGTGAAGTGAATTATATTTATATAGCGCTTTTCTCTAGTGACTCAAAGCGCTTTACATAGTGAAACCCAATGTCTAAGTTACATTTAAACCAGTGTGGGTGGCACTGGGAGCAGGTGGGTAAAGTGTCTTGCCCAAGGACACAACGGCAGTGACTAGGATGGCGGAAGCGGGAATCGAACCTGCAACCCTCAAGTTGCTGACACGGCCACGCTACCAACCGAGCCATACCGAGTGTAATATAACAAAATACAATATATAGTGTAATATAATATAATAGATACAGTATAATGATATAAAATCATACAATATAAAAAACAATATAATGTATGATATAATATATTACGGTGGCAGAGGGGTTAGTGCGTCTGCCTCACAATACGAAGTTCCTGCAGTCCTGGGTTCAAATCCAGGCTCGGGATCTTTCTGTGTGGAGTTTGCATGTTCTCCCCGTGACTGCGTGGGTTCCCTCCGGGTACTTCCTCCCACTTCCAAAGACATGCACCTGGGGATAGGTTGATTGGCAACACTAAATGGTCCCTAGTGTGTGAATGTTGTCTGTCTATCTGTGTTGGCCCTGTGATGAGGTGGCGACTTGTCCAGGGTGTACCCTGCCTTCCGCCCGATTGTAGCTGAGATAGGGGCCAGCGCCCCCCGCGACCCCGAAAGGGAATACGCGGTAGAAAATGGATAATATATTATAAACAGTATAATATAAAAAATAATATAATATTTACAGTATATTTTAATACAATAAAATTCAATATATAATTTTATATTTGGCACATAAAGCAGCAAATATAACAGCTAGGTTTCACTTAAAATCCAACGGTGCCATGTTATGGTACCTGGGTTGCTGGTTGCTGACTCAACTGGCTCTTTACTCACTTGGAGATCACTCCAGCAGAACTGAGAGCGGACTTAGCCATACTGGAGAATGTTGTCAGTTCCAATGTCAACAAAGCAATTGACTCAAAAAGCAGTCCAGCGTACGTAATGCAAGGATCCACTAGCTCCATGCTAATTCACATTGGCTTTGCTACCGATGTGCTTCTAATTAGCATTAGCGATTTTACATGGCGTTTTTCAACAACTCTATATTTTTTCATGAAAACTACAACTAAGATGCAAGTTGCAATCAAACAGCCGGTGCGCAATAAGTACGATACTTACAGCATTAACACTTTATAGGACGCAACAAAAGATCAGAGAGCAAAGACTAGCCAACACACCATAAACTATACACTACTGCCAGCTAAAACTGTAACCGAGACACAGAAATGTGATTATAAAACAAGATATAAAAAAGTGAAGAAGGAGCTGAGCCGGAAGGCAAAGCTCTCAATTTACCGGTCGATCTACGTTCCCATCCTCACCTATGGTCATCAATCAATCAATCAATCAATGTTTATTTATATAGCCCCAAATCACAAATGTCTCAAAGGACTGCACAAATCATTACGACTACAACATCCTCGGAAGAACCCACAAAAGGGCAAGGAAAACTCACACCCAGTGGGCAGGGAGAATTCACATCCAGTGGGACGCCAGTGACAATGCTGACTATGAGAAACCTTGGAGAGGACCTCAGATGTGGGCAACCCCCCCCCTCTAGGGGACCGAAAGCAATGGATGTCGAGCGGGTCTAACATGATACTGTGAAAGTTCAATCCATAGTGGCTCCAAGACAGCAGCGAGAGTCCCGTCCACAGGAAACCATCTCAAGCGGATCAGCAGCGTAAAGATGTCCCCAACCGATACAGGCGAGCGGTCCATCCTGGGTCCCGACGAGCGGTCCATCCTGGGTCTCGACTCTGGACAGCCAGTACTTCATCAATGGTCATCGGACCGGACCCCCTCCACAAGGGAGGGGGGGACATAGGAGAAAGAAAAGAAGCGGCAGATCAACTGGTCTAAAAAGGTCTATTTAAAGGCTAGAGTATACATAAGCTTTGGGTCATGACCGAAAGGATAAGATCACGGGTACAAGCGGCCGAAATGAGTTTCCAGGTCTCTCCCTTAGAGATAGGGTGAGAAGCTCTGCCATCCGGGAGGAACTCAAAGTAAAGCCGCTGCTCCTTCACATGGAGAGGAGCCAGATGAGGTGGTTCGGGCATCTGGTCAGGATGCCACCCGAACGCCTCCCTAGGGAGGTGTTTAGGGCACGTCCAGCTGGTAGGAGGCCACGGGGAAGACCCAGGACACGTTGGGAAGACTCGGGATCCCCCGGGAAGAGCTAGACGAAGTGGCTGGGGAGAGGAAGTCTGGGCTTCCCTGCTTAGGCTGCTGCCCCCGCGACCCGACCTCGTATAAGCGGAAGATGATGGATGGATGGATGACACAGTGCTCTATTTTACTTCTTTATCTCTTTTTTTCAACCAAAAATGCTTTGCCCTGATTAGGGGGTACTTGAATTAAAAATGTGTTGACAGGGGGTACATCACTGAAAAAAGGTTGAGAACCACTGCCCTAAAATGTTTGTTTTTCTCCGTATTTCAGCAACATCAATATGTATCTAAGTACTGTAAGTAATATTCCACTGTGTTTTTCGATGCACGTTATTGTCGTGCATTGATGTTTACAGTATATCTGAACTGTTTTTAATCACAAATAGTGCAGAAATGACTTTGTAATCAATGCACACAAAGTACATAATTGAACTTGTAATTAACACTAATTTACCTCATTTGCGGCACTCATTAAATCCCACTAATGCCGCAAATTATGTGACATAAGAAGCGTTGGAGCGAGCATTACTTTTTCATGTTAGGAACACAGCTTAAAGAGAAACATTTATTATTTATTGTCTCTTTTGTTTTCGCCCGGGATCGAGGCGGCGAACACGGCAGTAATCGCTAGCTCTTTTTTTTTTTCTCCTTTTTATTTTTTTTGGGGTTTCTGTGCAGCTGACTGAGATCTTTGGTTTATTCAACACACAGATAAATCTTTCTCCGCTGTAATTTTATCGGGGAATACTTTGTCTGTGTGTGTGTGTGTGTGTGTGTGTGTGTTGGTTGTGTTTCAGCTCACTTTACAAAGTACAATATTCTCCTCGGACCAAACACAAACGGTACACAGCAGGGGTGTCGAACTCGTTTTAGATGGGGGGCCACATGGGGGAAAATCTACCCCCAATTGGGAAAATTACGGCACGATAACTTAAAAATAAAGAAAATTTCAGATTGTTTTTCTTTGTTTAAAAATAGAACAAGCACGTTCTGAAAATGTACAAATCGGTTCAGGATCCCACATCAGGGCAAGGAAAAACTCAACCCAGTGGGATGACAGTGCGGTACCTTGGAGAAGTATTTTAGGTATAAAATACTACACGGTCTAGCTCCAGCCTATCTTGCCGATTGTCCCGGCAAGAAATCTGCATTCAAAGGACTCCGGCTTATTAGTGATTCCCAGAGCCCAAAAAAAGTCTGCGGGCTATAGAGCGTTTTCTGTTCGGGCTCCAGTACTCTGGAACTCTGGAACAGTTCGAGATGCTACCTCAGTAGAAGCATTTAAGTCTCATCTTAAAACTCATTTGTATACTTGGGGCGGTATAGCTCGGTTGGTAGAGCGGCCGTGTCAGCAACTTGAGGGTTGCAGGTTCCATTCCCGCTTCCGCCATCCTAGTCACTGCCGTTGTGTCCTTGGGCAAGACACTTTACCCACCTGCTCCCAGTGCCACCCACACTGGTTTAAATGTAACTTGGATATTGGGTTTCACTATGTAAAGCGCTTTGAGTCACTAGAGAAAAGCGCTATATAAATATAATTCACTTCACAACTCATTCTCCATTCCCACCATCACCTGCCACGCACCTTGCTATTCTTGCCTCCTGTTTTTTTGTCGCAATAAGTGTTTGGTTTCAGGTCATGTTTAGAGTCATGCCATCTTGCTGTTTATGTCCATAGTTCATTCATGCCATCGTGCAAGTGTTTTTGTTTCCTGTTTGTATTTTGTCGTCTAGTAATATACCTCCTTGTGGGGGCGGTATAGCTTAGATATTGGGTTTCACTATGTAAAGCGATTTGAGTCACTAGAGAAAAGCGCTATATAAATATAATTCACTAATTCACTACTCTAGCCTTTAAAAAGACCCCCTTTTTAGACCAGTTGATCTACCGTTTCTTTTCTTTTTCTCCCATTCCTCCCACCCCTTTCCTGTTGGCTCCACTTTGGACGTTACTATATTGGATCCACTTTGGACTTGATTCTCACGGTTACATTAGATCCACTATGGATTGGACTTTCACAATATCATGTTAGAATGTTAGATCCGCTCAACATCCACTGCTTTCGGTCCCCCGGTGTGGGTGGTTGGGGGGGGGTCCTCTCCAAGGTTTCATAGTTATCATTCTCGAGGTCCCACTGGGGTGAGTTTTTCCTTGCCCTTATGTGGGCCCGACCGTGGATGTCGTTGTGGTTTGTGCAGCCCTTTGAGGCACTTCTGATTTAGGGCTATATAAGTAAACATTGATTGATTGATTGATGTGGGTCACCCTCAGCAAATATCACCCTTATTTGAAATATTTAATCTTACTTAGATTTCAGTTTTTGCAGTTGTTGCTGGCACGGCCACTCTACCAACCGAGCTATACCGCCCCCACAAGGAGGTGTATTACTAGACGACAAAATACAAACAGGAAACAAAAACACTTGCACGATGGCATGAATGAACTATGAACATAAACAGCAAGATGGCATGACTCTAAACATGACCTGAAACAAAACACTTATTGTGACAAAAAAACAGGAGGCAAGAATAGCAAGGTGCGTGGCAGGTGATGGTGGGCATGGAGAATGAGTAGTGAAGTATATTTATATAGCGCTTTTCTCTAGTGACTCAAAGCGCTGCGATGAGGTGGCGACTTGTCCAGGGTGTACCCCGCCTTCCGCCCGATTGTAGCTGAGATAGGCGCCAGTGCCCCCCGCAACCCGGGAAGGGAATAAGCGGTAGAAAATGGATGGATGGATGGACTCAAAGCGCTTTACATAGTGAAACCCTATATCTAAGTTCCATTTAAACCAGTGTGGGTGGCACTGGGAGCAGGTGGGTAAAGTGTCTTGCCCAAGGACACATTGACAGTAACTAGGTTGGCGGAAGCGGGAATCGAACCTGCAACCCTCAAGTTGCTGGCACGGCCACTCTACCAACCAAGCTTTACCGCCCCCACAAGGAGGTATATTACTAGACGACAAAATACAAACCGGAAACAAAAACACTTGCACGATGGCATGAATGAACTATGAACATAAACAGCAAGATGGCATGACTCTAAACATGACCTGAAACAAAACACTTATTGTGACAAAAAAAGAGGCAAGAATAGCAAGGTGCGTGGCAGGTGATCGTGGGCATGGAGAATGAGTAGTGAAGTATATTTATATAGCGCTTTTCTCTAGTGACTCAAAGCGCTTTACATAGTGAAACCCAATATCTAAGTTACATTTAAAGCAGCGTGGGTGGCACTGGGAGCAGGTGGGTAAAGTGTCTTGCCCAAGGACACAACGGCAGTGACTAGGTTGGCGGAAGCGGGAATCGAACCTGCAACCCTCAAGTTGCTGGCACGACCGCTCTACCAACCGAGCTATACCGCTATATCTTAGATGGCACAGGCTCTTATAGGCTGCCATCCTGCATCTGTTGTCACCTGCCGCAACCACACAAAGGAAGCCCTGCAGGACGGTGGTCTGACGGGCGGGCGGGCGGGGGGGGCGGAAGGGAAATGTGCTATCATCAAGCTAACAGGGCACCGCAGCCCACTAATCAGTTCAGGAAGCCGTGTGTGTGTTTGCTTTTAAATTGGGGTTGAGGTCGCCCGTCAACACAACAACACAACACGCACACACTTGTACGTCGCAAGCGGCGCCCGGCGACAGGACGTGTGGCGAAAGGGTCTTTCCGAGCGTGCCGTCCTCCCTCGGCGTGAGTCAGTTGGCCGGTAAATATTTAGGGTCAGGCCCGGAAACAAGTATTTCCCTTCCCCTCGCTGGCAAAACAATAATTGCCTCCTTCTCCTGCTCTCTCCGGGTCTGCTTCTCAGAATAGCAAAAATTATCACACTTCCCTGCATTCATAAGGAGCAGCTCATTGTCCTGGGCAAAAATAAATTAAAAAAAATAAGAAAAGAATAGTGCTTGAATAAGCTGGTGGGTGTTAAGAGAAACTTAAAGTCCTACTGAAAGCCACTACTAGCGACCACACAGTCTGATAGTTTATATATCAATGATGAAATATTAACATTGCAACACATGCCAATACGGCCTTTTTAGTTTACTAAATTGCAATTTTAAATGTTGCGCAAAGTATCCTGCTGAAAACGTCGCGGTACGACAACGCGTGCGTGTGACGTCTCAAATTGTAGCAGACATTTTTTTCCAGCCCAATCCCAGCTATAAGTAGTCTGCTTTAATCGCATAATTCCACAGTATTCTGGACATCTGTGTTGCTGAATCTTTTGCAATTTGTTCAATTAATAATGGAGACGTCAAAGAAGAAAGCTGCAGGTGGGAAGCGGTGTATTGCGGCTGCCTTTAGCAACACAAACATAGCTGGTGTTTACATTCCCTAAGGTGAAGCTTTACTATGGAACAGAGCAGTTAAGCGAAAAATGGTTCCCAACCACATGTCAAAGAGGCAGCTGCGACTCTCTTGCCTCCTCCGTGGCTTCCCTCAGAGACACTTGCGGTCACAACACCCGTGGCCACACCCCTCCGACTTTCAGGTACGACAGTATAATGTCCGGGGTGGTATAGCTCGGTTGGTAGAGCGGCCGTGCCATTTGTTCAATTAATAATGGAGACGTCAAAGAAGAAAGCTGTAGGTGGGAAGCGGTGTATTGCAGCTGCCTTTAGCAACACAAACATAGCCGGTGTTTACATTCCCGAAGGTGAAGCTTTACTATGGAACAGAGCAGTTAAGCGAAAAATGGTTCCCGACCACATGTCAAAGACATGTCAAAGAGGCAGCTGCGACTCTCTTGCCTCCTCCGTGGCTTCCCTCAGAGACACTTGCGGTCACAACACCCGTGGCCACACCCCTCCGACTTTCAGGTACGACAGTATAATGTCTGGGGTGGTACAGCTCGGTTGGTAGAGCGGCCGTGCCATTTGTTCAATTAATAATGGAGACGTCAAAGAAGAAAGATGTAGGTGGGAAGCGGTGTATTGCGGCTGCCTTTAGCAACACAAACATAGCCGGTGTTTACATTCCCGAAGGTGAAGCTTTACTATGGAACAGAGCGGTTAAGCGAAAAATGGTTCCCGACCAAATGTCAGCCGGTTACCAAAGACATGTCAAAGAGGCAGCTGCGACTCTCTTGCCTCCTCCGTGGCTTCCCTCAGAGACACTGGCGGTCACAACACCCGTGGCCACACCCCTCCGACTTTCAGGTACGACAGTATAATCTCTGGGGCGGTATAGCTCGGTTAGTAGAGCGGCCGTGCCAGCAACTTGAGGGTTGCAGGTTCGATTCCCGCTTCCGCCATCCTAGTCACTGCCGTTGTGTCCTTGGGCAAGACACTTTACCCACCTGCTCCCAGTGCCACCCACACTGGTTTAAATGTAACTTAGATATTGGGTTTCACTATGTAAAGCGCTTTGAGTCACTTGAGAAAAGCGCTATATAAATATAATTCACTTCACTTCACTTGAGGGTTCCGGGTTCAATCCCCGCTTCCGCCATCCTAGTCACTGCCGTTGTGTCCTCGGGCAAGACACTTTACCCACCTGCTCCCAGTGCCACCCACACTGCTTTAAATGTAAAAAATAAAAATTAGATATTGGGTTTGACTATGTAAAGCGTTTTGAGTCACGAGAGGAAAAGCGCTATGCATCCATCCATCCATTTTCTACCGCTTATTCCCTTTTGGGGTCGCGGGGGGCGCTGGCGCCTATCTCAGCTACAATCGGGCGGAAGGCGGGGTACACCCTGGACAAGTCGCCACCTCATCGCAGGGCCAACACAGACAGACAGACAACATTCACACTCACATTCACACACTAGGGACCATTTAGTGTTGCCAATCAACCTATCCCCAGGTGCATGTTTTTGGAAGTGGGAGAGAAAAAGCGCGATATAAATATATTTCACTTGACTTCACTTCACTACAACACTAGTAAGACAATAAGCAGATCAGGGATTTTCCAGAATTATCCTAGTAAATGTGTCTAAAACATCTGAATCGCTTCCCACTGCCCTGTCTTTTTTTTTTTTCTTGTACTTCACTTTCACTTTCCTCATCCACGAATCGTTCATCCTCGCTCAAATTAATGGGGAAATCCTCGCTTTCTCGGTCCGAATCGCTCTCGCTGCTGGTGGCCATGATTATAAACAATGTTCAGATGTGAGGAGCTCCACAACCCGTGACGTCACGCGCACATCGTCTGCTACTTCCGGTACGGGCAAGGCTTTTTTATTAGCGACCAAAAGTTGCGAACTTTATCGTCTGTTCTCTACTAAATCCTTTCAGCAAAAATATGGCAATATCGCGAAATGATGAAGTATGACACATAGAATGGACCTGCTATCCCCGTTTAAATAAGAAAATCTCATTTCAGTAGGCCTTTAAGTAGAGCAGTGTTTTTCAACGAGTGTACTGTGAGATATTGTTTGGTGTGTAATTACACCTAATTGGGTTAAAAATATGGGCTACACAGTGGAGCAGGGGTTAGTGCGTCTGCCTCACAATACAAAGGTTCTGAGTAGTCCTAGGTTCAATCCCGGGCTCGGGATCTTTCTGTGTGGAGTTTGCATGTTCTCCCCGTGAATGCGTGGGTTCCCTCCGGGTACTCCGGCTTCCTCCCACTTCCAAAGACATGCACCTGGGGATAGGTTGATTGGCAACACTAAATGGTCCCTAGTGTGTGAATGTTGTCTGTCTATCTGTGTTGGCCCTGCGATGAGGTGGCGACTTGTCCAGGGTGCATCCCACCTCACCCCTTAATTCGTTCAGTAACTCCAAAAAACCTGTATTGTCGTCGCCCATTGAAATGAATTGACGTCTATCTACAAACCATGTTTCCATGAGTTGGAAAAATTGTGTTAGATGTAAATATAAACAGAATAGAATGATTTGCAAATCCTTTTCAAGCCATATTCAGTTGAATATGCTACAAAGACAACATATTTGATGTTCAAACTGATAAACTTTTTTTTTTTTTTTTTGCAAATAATTATTAGGATTTGATGGCAACAACACGTGACGAAGAAGTTGGGAAAGGTGGCAATAAATACTAATAAAGTTGAGGAATGCTCATCAAACACTTATAAGGAACATCCCACAGGTGTGCAGGCTAATTGGGAACAGGTGGGTGCCATGATTGGGTATAAAAGCAGAGCTGCCATGAAATTCTAAGTAATTCACAAACAAGGATGGGGTGAGGGTCACCACTTTGTAAGCAAATAGTCAAACAGTTTTAGAACAACATTTCTCGACCAGCTATTGCAAGGAATTTAGGGATTTTACCATCTACGGTCCACAAAATCATCAAAAGGTTCAGAGAATCTGGAGAAATCACTGCACGTAAGCGATGATATTACGGACCTTTGATCCCCTGCATCAAAAACCGACATCAGTGTGTAAAGGATATCACCACATGGGCTCAGAAACACTTCATAAAACCACTGTCAGTAACTACAGTTGGTCGCTACATCTGTAAGTGCAAGTTAAAACTCTACTATGCAAAGCGAAAGCCATTTATCAACAACACCCAGGAACGCCGCTGGCTTCGCTGGGCCCGAGCTCATCTAAGATGCACTGATGCAAAGTGGAAAAGTGTTCTGTGGTCTGACGAGTCCACATTTCAAATTATACTTGGAAACTGTGGACGTGGTGTCCTCCGTAAAAAAGAGGAAAATAACCGTCCAGATTGTTATTGGCGCAAAGTTCAAAAGCCAGCATCTGTGATGGTATGGGGGTGTATTAGTGCCCAAGGCATGGGTAACTCACACATCTGTGAAGGCACCATTAATGTTGAACGGTCCATACAGGTTTTGGAGCAACATATGTTTTCATCCAGGCAACGTTATCATGGACGCCCCTGCTTATTTCAGTAAAACAATGTCAAGCCACGTGTTACAACAGCGTGGTTTCATAGTAAAAGAGTGCGGGTACTTTCTTGGCCCGCCTGCAGTCCAGACCTGTCTCCCATCGAAAATTTGAGGCGCATTATGAAGCGTAAAATACGACAAAAAGACCCCAGACTGTTGAACAACTTAAGCTGTACATCAAGCAAGAATGGGAAATAATTCCACTTTCAAAGCTTCAACAATTAGTTTCCTCAGTCCCCAAACGTTTATTGAGTGTTGTTAAAAGAAAAGGTGATGTAACACATTGGTGAACATGCCCTTTCCCAACTACTTTGGCACGTGTTGCAGCCATGAAATTCTAAGTTCATTATTATTTGCAAAAAAAAATAAAGTTTATGAGTTTGAACTTCAAATATCTTGTCTTTGTTGTGCAATTAATTGAATATGGGTTGAAAATGATTTGCAAATCATTGTATTCCGTTTATATTTACATCTAACACAATTTCCCAACTCATATGTAAACAAGGTTTGTATTATTATTATTATTATTATAAGGTGCTAATGAAGGAAGAATTAATTCCTAAGAAAAACAGCAGGGGGTCCATCGTCTGGCGGTGGTTCGCCTTCAAGCGGGAAGATGCCGAACAGACAACTTTAATTTGTCAAGTCGCATTACTGCTAATATGTAGCATCATTTGAAAATACACCTGCTAATAACTGTTCAATAAGTACAGTTTTGGTCAATTGACTTAGATGTGAGTTCCTTTTCTGTGTCAAACTAAGACTTGGACGTGGACTGTGCAAACATAGAAACCAATTGTCCAAAAAAACAAAACCAAACATGACAAAAACAAAACATGAACTCCTGGGCATGACATTGCGTGAAAGTTTAAAATGAGCATATATTAATGCAGTATGAAGAAGAATGTTTTCATGTCAATCAATCAATCAATGTTTATTTATATAGCCCCAAATCACAAATGTCTCAAAGGACTGCACAAATCATTACGACTACAACATCCTCGGAAGAACCCACAAAAGGGCAAGGAAAACTCACACCCAGTGGGCAGGGAGAATTCACATCCAGTGGGACGCCAGTGACAATGCTGACTATGAGAAACCTTGGAGAGGACCTCAGATGTGGGCAACCCCCCACCCCCTCTAGGGGACCGAAAGCAATGGATGTCGAGCGGGTCTAACATGATACTGTGAAAGTTCAATCCATAGTGGCTCCAACACAGCCGCGAGAGTTCAGTTCAAGCGGATCCAAGACAGCAGCGAGAGTCCCGTGCACAGGAAACCATCTCAAGCGGAGGCGGATCTGCAGCATAGAGATGTGCCCCAATGATACAGGCGAGCGGTCCATCCTGGGTCTCGACTCTGGGCAGCCAGTACTTCATCCATGGTCATCGGACCGGACCCCCTCCACAAGGGAGGGGGGCACATAGGAGAAAGAAAAGAAGCGGCAGATCAACTGGTCTAAAAAGGAGGTCTATTTAAAGGCTAGAGTAGACACATAGAATCATCATACTGCTGTGATTACGTCATCAGGAGTTCCGACAGAACCCGAAAATGGCAGAAAATGCACATTTTTGAAAAACTTTTTTTCGCTAAAATTTCGTAAGGGGGGACCCTTATGCAAAAATCCAAAAAAATAACTTCGACAGCACAATACAGGTGCTGCAGCTGTAGAAAATGTTTCAAAATGTCGTCAGGAGTCCCGACAGAACCCGAAAATGGCAGAAAAGGCATATTTTTGAAAAACTTTTTTTCACTAAAATGTCGTAAGGGGTGACCCTTATGCAAAAATTCAAAAAAACGGATTTGCTTCAGCAGCACAATACTGGTGCTGTAGTTGTAGGAGATGTCTCAAAACGTCATCAGGAGTCCCGACAGAACCCGAAAATGGCAGAAAATGCATATTTTTGAAAAACTTTTTTTCGTTAAAATTTCGTAAGGGGGGACCCTTATGCAAAAATCCAAAAAAATGTATTTACTTCAGCAGCACAATACAGGAGCTGCAGCTGTAGGATATGTTTCAAAATGTCGTCAGGAGTCCCGACAGAACCCGAAAATGGCAGAAAATGCATATTTTTGAGGAAAAATCTTTGCTAAAAAAGGTATTAAAATTTTTAAAAAACGGATTTGCTTCAGAAACACAATACTGGTGCTGTAGTTGTAGGAGATGTCTCAAAACGTCATCAGGAGTCCCGACAGAACCCGAAAATGGCAGAAAATGCATATTTTTGAAAAACTTTTTTTCGCAAAAATTTCGTAAGGGGGGACCCCTTATGCAAAAATCCAAAAAAATGTATTTACTTCAGCAGCACAATACAGGTGCTGCAGCTGTAGGATATGTTTCAAAATGTCGTCAGGAGTCCCGACAGAACCCGAAAATGGCAGAAAATGCATTTTTTGGGGGAAAAATCTTCGCCAAAAAAGGTATTAAAATTTTTAAAAAACGGATTTGCTTCAGAAACACAATACTGGTGCTGTAGTTGTAGGAGATGTCTCAAAACGTCATCAGGAGTTCCGACAGAACCCGAAAATGGCAGAAAATGCACATTTTTGAAAAACTTTTTTTCGCTAAAATTTCGTAATGGGGGACCCTTATGCAAAAATCCAAAAAAATGTATTTACTTCGGCAGCACAATACAGGTGCTGCAGCTGTAAGAAATGTTTCAAAATGTCGTCGGGAGTCCCGACAGAAACCGAAAATGGCAGAAAATGCATATTTTTGGGGAAAAATCTTCGCTAAAAAAGGTTTTAAAATTTTTAAAAAACAGATTCGCTTCAGAAACATAATATTGGTGCTGTAGTTGTAGGAGATGTCTCAAAACGTAATCAGGAGTTCCGACAGAACCCGAAAATGGCAGAAAATGCATATTTTTGACAAAACTTTTTTTCGCTAAAATGTCGTAAGGGGGGACCCTTATGCAAAAATTCAAAAAAATATATTTACTTCGACAGCAAAATACAGGTGTTGCAGCTGTAGGATATGTTTCAAAATGTCGTCAGGAGTCCCGACAGAACCCGAAAATGGCAGAAAATGCATATTTTTGGGGAAAATCTTTGCTAAAAAAGGTATTAATATTTTTAAAAAACGGATTTCCTTCAGAAACAAAATACTGGTGCTGTAGTTGTAGGAGATGTCTCAAAACGTCATCAGGAGTTCCGACAGAACCCGAAAATGGCAGAAAATGCACATTTTTGACAAACTTTTTTTCGCTAAAATTTCGTAAGGGGGGACCCTTATGCAAAAATCCAAAAAAATGTATTTACTTCGGCAGCACAATACAGGTGTTGCAGCTGTAGGAATTTTTTTTAAATGTCGTCAGGAGTCCCGACAGAACCCGAAAATGGCATAAAATGCATATTTTTGGGGAAAAATCTTCGCTAAAAAAGGTATTAAAATTTTTAAAAAACGGATTTGCTTCAGAAACATAATACTGGTGCTGTAGTTGTAGGAGATGTCTCAAAACGTCATCGGGAGTCTTGACAAAACCTGAAAATTGCAGAAAATGCATATTTTTGGTAAACTTTTTTTCACTAAAATGTCGTAAGGGGGGACCCTTATGCAAAAATTCAAAAAAACGGATTTGCTTCAGCAGCACAATACTGGTGCTGTAGTTGTAGATGTCTCAAAACGTCATCAGGAGTCCCGACAGAACCCGAAAATGGCAGAAAATGCATATTTTTGAAAAACTTTTTTTTCGCTAAAATTTCGTAAGGGGGGACCCTTATGCAAAAATCCAAAAAAATGTATTTACTTCAGCAGCACAATACAGGTGCTGCAGCTGTAGGATATGTTTCAAAATGTCGTCAGGAGTCCCGACAGAACCCGGAAATGGCAGAAAATGCATATTTTGGGGGAAAAATCTTTGCTAAAAAAGGTATTAAAATTTTTAAAAAACGGATTTGCTTCAGAAACAAAATACTGGTGCTGTAGTTGTAGGAGATGTCTCAAAACGTCATCAGGAGTTCCGACAGAACCCGAAAATGGCAGAAAATGCATATTTTTGAGAAAACTTTTTTTCGCTAAAATGTCGTAAGGGGGGACCCTTATGCAAAAATTCAAAAAAATGTATTTACTTCAGCAGCACAATACAGGTGCTGCAGCTGTAGGATATGTTTCAAAATGTCGTCAGGAGTCCCGAGAGAACCCGAAAATGGCAGAAAATGCATATTTTTGGGGAAAAATCTTCGCTAAAAAGGTATTAAAATTTTCAAAAAACGGATTTGCTTCAGAAACAAAATACTGGTGCTGTAGTTGTAGGAGATGTCTCAAAACGTCACCAGGAGTTCCGACAGAACCCGAAAATGGCAGAAAATGCATATTTTTGAAAAACTTTTTTTCGCTAAAATTTCGTAAGGGGGGACCCTTATGCAAAAATCCAAAAAAATGTATTTATTTCAGCAGCACAATACAGGTGCTGCAGCTGTAGGAAATGTTTCAAAATGTCGTCAGGAGTCCCGACAGAACTCGAAAATGGCAGAAAATGCATATTTTTGGGGAAAAATCTTCGCTAAAAAAGGTTTTAAAATTTTTAAAAACAGATTTGCTTCAGAAACATAATATTGGTGCTGTAGTTGTAGGAGATGTCTCAAAACGTAATCAGGAGTTCCGACAGAACCCGAAAATGGCAGAAAATGCATATTTTTGACAAAACTTTTTTTCGCTAAAATGTCGTAAGGGGGGACCCTTATGCAAAAATTCAAAAAAATATATTTACTTCGACAGCAAAATACAGGTGCTGCAGCTGTAGGAAATGTTTCAAAATGTCGTCAGGAGTCCCGACAGAACCCGAAAATGGCAGAAAATGCATATTTTGGGGGAAAAATCTTTGCTAAAAAAGGTATTAAAATTTTTAAAAAACGGATTTGCTTCAGAAACACAATACTGGTGCTGTAGTTGTAGGAGATGTCTCAAAACGTCATCAGGAGTTCCGACAGAACCCGAAAATGGCAGAAAATGCACATTTTTGAAAAACTTTTTTTCGCTAAAATTTCGTAAGGGGGGACCCTTATGCAAAAATCCAAAAAAATGTATTTACTTCGGCAGCACAATACAGGTGTTGCAGCTGTAGGAAATGTTTCAAAATGTCGTCAGGAGTCCCGACAGAACCCAAAAATGGCAGAAAATGCATATTTTTGAGGAAAAATCTTTGCTAAAAAAGGTATTAAAATTTTTAAAAAACGGATTTGCTTCAGAAACACAATGCTGGTGCTGTAGTTGTAGGAGATGTCTCAAAACGTCATCAGGAGTCCCGACAGAACCCGAAAATGGCAGAAAATGCATATTTTTGAAAAACTTTTTTTCGCTAAAATTTCGTAAGGGGGGACCCTTATGCAAAAATCCCAAAAAATGTATTTAATTCGGCAGCACAATACAGGTGTTGCAGCTGTAGGAAATGTTTCAAAATGTCGTCAGGAGTCCCGACAGAACCCGAAAATTGCAGAAAATGCATATGTTTGAGGAAAAATCTTTGCTAAAAAAGGTATTAAAATTTTTAAAAAACGGATTTGCTTCAGAAACACAATGCTGGTGCTGTAGTTGTAGGAGATGTCTCAAAACGTCATCAGGAGTCCCGACAGAACCCGAAAATGGCAGAAAATGCATATTTTTGAAAAACTTTTTTTCGCTAAAATTTCGTAAGGGGGGACCCTTATGCAAAAATCCAAAAAGATGTATTTACTTCAGCAGCACAATACAGGTGCTGCAGCTGTAGGATATGTTTCAAAATGTCGTCAGGAGTCCCGACAGAACCCGAAAATGGCAGGAAATGCATTTTTTGGGGGAAGATCTTCGCTAAAAAAGGTGTTAAAATTTTTAAAAAACGTATTTGCTTCAGAAACATAATACTGGTGCTGTAGTTGTAGGAGATGTCTCAAAACGTCATCGGGAGTCTTGACAAAACCTGAAAATGGCAGAAAATGCATATTTTTGGAAAAAATTTTTTCGCTAAAATGTCGTAAGGGGGGACCCTTATGCAAAAATCCAAAAAAATGTATTTACTTCGGCAGCACAATACAGGTGCTGCAGCTGTAGGATATGTTTCAAAATGTCGTCAGGAGTCCCGACAGATCCCGAAAATGGCAGAAAATGCATATTTTTGAGGAAAAATCTTTGCTAAAAAAGGTATTAAAATTTTTTAAAAACGGATTTGCTTCAGAAACACAATACTGATGCTGTAGTTGTAGGAGATGTCTCAAAACGTCATCAGGAGTCCCGACAGAACCCGAAAATGGTAGAAAATGCATATTTTCGAAAAACTTTTTTTCCCTAAAATTTCGTAAGGGGGGACCCTTATGCAAAAATCCAAAAAAATGTATTTACTTCTGCAGCACAATACAGGTGCTGCAGCTGTAGGATATGTTTCAAAATGTCGTCAGGAGTCCCGACATAACCCGAAAATGGCAGAAAATGCATATTTTTGGGGAAAAATCTTTGCTAAAAAAGGTATTAAAATTTAAAAAAAACGGATTTGCTTCAGAAACACAATACTGGTGCTGTAGTTGTAGGAGATGTCTCAAAACGACATCAGGAGTTCCGACAGAACCCGAAAATGGCAGAAAATGCACATTTTTGAAAAACTTTTTTTCGCTAAAATTTCGTAAGGGGGGACCCTTATGCAAAAATCCAAAAAAATGTATTTACTGCGGCAGCACAATACAGGTGCTGCAGCTGTAGGAAATGTTTCAAAATGTCGTCAGGAGTCCCGACAGAACCCGAAAATGGCAGAAAATGCATATTTTTGAGGAAAAATCTTTGCTAAAAAAGGTATTAAAATTAAAAAAAAACGGATTTGCTTCAGAAACACAATACTGGTGCTGTAGTTGTAGGAGATGTCTCAAAATGTCGTCAGGAGTCCCGACAGAACCCGAAAATGGCAGAAAATGCATATTTTTGAGGAAAAATCTTTGCTAAAAAAGGTATTAAAATTTAAAAAAAACGGATTTGCTTCAGAAACATAATATTGGTGCTGTAGTTGTAGATGTCTCAAAACGTAATCAGGAGTTCCGACAGAACCCGAAAATGGCAGAAAATGCATATTTTTGAAAAACTTTTTTTCGCAAAAATTTTGTAATGCAAAAATCCAAAAAAATGTATTTACTTCAGAAACATAATATTGGTGCTGTAGTTGTAGGAGATGTCTCAAAACGTCATCAGGAGTTCCGACAGAACCCGAAAATGGCAGAAAATGCACATTTTTGAAAAACTTTTTTTCGCTAAAATTTCGTAAGGGGGGACCCTTATGCAAAAATCCAAAAAAATGTATTTACTTCGGCAGCACAATACAGGTGTTGCAGCTGTAGGAAATGTTTCAAAATGTCGTCAGGAGTCCCGACAGAACCCGGAAATGGCAGAAAATGCATATTTTTGGGGAAAAATCTTTGCTAAAAAAGGTATTAAAATTTTTAAAAAACGGATTTGCTTCAGAAACACAATACTGGTGCTGTAGTTGTAGGAGATGTCTCAAAACGTCATCAGGAGTTCCGACAGAACCCGAAAATGGCAGAAAATGCACATTTTTGAAAAACTTTTTTTCGCTAAAATTTCGTAAGGGGGGACCCTTATGCAAAAATCCCAAACAATGTATTTACTTCAGCAGCACAATACAGGTGCTGCAGCTGTAGGAAATGTTTCAAAATGTCATCAGGAGTCCCGACAGAACCCGAAAATGGCAGAAAATGCATTTTTTGGGGGAAAAATCTTCGCTAAAAAAAGGTATTAAAATTTTTAAAAAACGGATTTGCTTCAGAAACACAATACTGGTGCTGTAGTTGTAGGAGATGTCTCAAAACGTCATCAGGAGTTCCGACAGAACCCGAAAATGGCAGAAAATGCACATTTTTGAAAAACTTTTTTTCGCTAAAATTTCGTAAGGGGGGACCCTTATGCAAAAATCCCAAAAAATGTATTTACTTCGGCAGCACAATACAGGTGCTGCAGCTGTAGGAAATGTTTCAAAATGTCGTCAGGAGTCCCGACAGAACCCGAAAATGGCAGAAAATGCATATTTTTGGGGAAAAATCTTTGCTAAAAAAGGTATTAAAATTTTTAAAAAACGGATTTGCTTCAGAAACACAATACTGGTGCTGTAGTTGTAGGAGATGTCTCAAAACATCATCAGGAGTTCCGACAGAACCCGAAAATGGCAGAAAATGCACATTTTTGAAAAACTTTTTTTCGCTAAAATTTCGTAAGGGGGGACCCTTATGCAAAAATCCAAAAAAATGTATTTACTTCGGCAGCACAATACAGGTGTTGCAGCTGTAGGAAATGTTTCAAAATGTCGTCAGGAGTCCCGACAGAACCCGGAAATGGCAGAAAATGCATATTTTTGGGGAAAAATCTTTGCTAAATAAGGTATTAAAATTTTTAATAAACGGATTTGCTTCAGAAACACAATACTGGTGCTGTAGTTGTAGGAGATGTCTCAAAACGTCATCAGGAGTTCAGACAGAACCCGAAAATGGCAGAAAATGCACATTTTTGAAAAACTTTTTTTCGCTAAAATTTCGTAAGGGGGGACCCTTATGCAAAAATCCAAAAAAATGTATTTACTTCGGCAGCACAATACAGGTGCTGCAGCTGTAGGAAATGTTTCAAAATGTCGTTAGGAGTCCCGACAGAACCCGAAAATGGCAGAAAATGCATTTTTTGGGGGAAAAATCTTCGCTAAAAAAAGGTATTAAAATTTTTAAAAAACGGATTTGCTTCAGAAACACAATACTGGTGCTGTAGTTGTAGGAGATGTCTCAAAACGTCATCAGGAGTTCCGACAGAACCCGAAAATGGCAGAAAATGCACATTTTTGAAAAACTTTTTTTCGCTAAAATTTCGTAAGGGGGGGACCCTTATGCAAAAATCCAAAAAAATGTATTTACTTCGGCAGCACAATACAGGTGCTGCAGCTGTAGGATATGTTTCAAAATGTCGTCAGGAGTCCCGACAGAACCCGAAAATGGCAGAAAATGCATTTTTGGGGGGAAAAATCTTCGCTAAAAAAAGGTATTAAAATTTTTAAAAAACGGATTTGCTTCAGAAACAAAATACTGGTGCTGTAGTTGTAGGAGATGTCTCAAAACGTCATCAGGAGTCCCGACAGAACCCGAAAATGGCAGAAAATGCATATTTTTGAAAAACTTTTTTTCGCTAAAATTTCGTAAGGGGGGACCCTTATGCAAAAATCCAAAAAAATGTATTTACTTCGGCAGCACAATACAGGTGTTGCAGCTGTAGGAAATGTTTCAAAATGTCGTCAGGAGTCCCGACAGAACCCGGAAATGGCAGAAAATGCCTATTTTTGGGGAAAAATCTTTGCTAAAAAAGGTATTAAAATTTTTAAAAAACGGATTTGCTTCAGAAACACAATACTGGTGCTGTAGTTGTAGGAGATGTCTCAAAACGTCATCAGGAGTTCAGACAGAACCCAAAAATGGCAGAAAATGCACATTTTTGAAAAACTTTTTTTCGCTAAAATTTCGTAAGGGGGGACCCTTATGCAAAAATCCAAAAAAATGTATTTACTTCGGCAGCACAATACAGGTGCTGCAGCTGTAGGAAATGTTTCAAAATGTCGTCAGGAGTCCCGACAGAACCCGAAAATGGCAGAAAATGCATTTTTTGGGGGAAAAATCTTCGCTAAAAAAAGGTATTAAAATTGTTAAAAAACGGATTTGCTTCAGAAACACAATACTGGTGCTGTAGTTGTAGGAGATGTCTCAAAACGTCATCAGGAGTTCCGACAGAACCCGAAAATGGCAGAAAATGCACATTTTTTAAAAACTTTTTTTCGCTAAAATTTCGTAAGGGGGGACCCTTATGCAAAAATCCAAAAAAATGTATTTACTTCGGCAGCACAATACAGGTGCTGCAGCTGTAGGAAATGTTTCAAAATGGCGTCAGGAGTCCCGACAGAACCCGAAAATGGCAGAAAATGCATATTTTTGGGGAAAATCTTTGCTAAAAAAGGTATTAAAATTTTTAAAAAACGGATTTGCTTCAGAAACACAATACTGGTGCTGTGGTTGTAGGAGATGTCTCAAAACGTCATCAGGAGTCCCGACAGAACCCGAAAATGGCAGAAAATGCACATTTTTGAAAAACTTTTTTTCGCTAAAATTTCGTAGGGGGGACCCTTATGCAAAAATCCAAAAAAATGTATTTACTTCGGCAGCACAATACAGGTGCTGCAGCTGTAGGAAATGTTTCAAAATGTCGTCAGGAGTCCCGACAGAACCCGAAAATGGCAGAAAATGCATTTTTTGGGGGAAAAATCTTCGCTAAAAAAAGGTATTAAAATTTTAAAAAAACGGATTTGCTTCAGAAACACAATACTGGTGCTGTAGTTGTAGGAGATGTCTCAAAACGTCATCAGGAGTTCCGACAGAACCCGAGAATGGCAGAAAATGCACATTTTTTAAAAACTTTTTTTCGCTAAAATTTCGTAAGGGGGGACCCTTATGCAAAAATCCAAAAAAATGTATTTACTTCGGCAGCACAATACAGGTGCTGCAGCTGTAGGAAATGTTTCAAAATGTCGTCAGGAGTCCCGACAGAACCCGGAAATGGCAGAAAATGCATATTTTTGGGGAAAAATCTTTGCTGAAAAAGGTATTAAAATTTTTAAAAAACGGATTTGCTTCAGAAACACAATACTGGTGCTGTAGTTGTAGGAGATGTCTCAAAACGTCATCAGGAGTCCCGACAGAACCCGAAAATGGCAGAAAATGCATATTTTTGAAAAACTTTTTTTCGCTAAAATTTCGTAAGGGGGGACCCTTATGCAAAAATCCAAAAAAATGTATTTACTTCAGCAGCACAATACAGGTGTTGCAGCTGTAGGATATGTTTCAAAATGTCGTCCGGAGTCCCGACAGAACCCGAAAATGGCAGAAAATGCATTTTTTGGGGGAAAATCTTCGCTAAAAAAAGGTATTAAAATTTTTAAAAAACGGATTTGCTTCAGAAACACAATACTGGTGCTGTAGTTGTAGGAGATGTCTCAAAACGTCATCAGGAGTCCCGACAGAACCCGAAAATGGCAGAAAATGCACACTTTTGAAAAACTTTTTTTCGCTAAAATTTCGTAAGGAGGGACCCTTATGCAAAAATCCAAAAAAATGTATTTACTTCGGCAGCACAATACAGGTGTTGCAGCTGTAGGAAATGTTTCAAAATGTCGTCAGGAGTCCCGACAGAACCGGGAAATGGCAGAAAATGCATATTTTTGGGGAAAAATCTTTGCTAAAAAAGGTATTAAAATTTAAAAAAAACGGATTTGCTTCAGAAACACAATACTGGTGCTGTAGTTATAGGAGATGTCTCAAAACGTCATCAGGAGTCCCGACAGAACCCGAAAATGGCAGAAAATGCATATTTTTGAAAAACTTTTTTTCGCTAAAATTTCGTAAGGGGGGACCCTTTTGCAAAAATCCAAAAAAATGTATTTACTTCGGCAGCACAATACAGGTGTTGCAGCTGTAGGAAATGTTTCAAAATGTCGTCAGGAGTCCCGACAGAACCCGGAAATGGCAGAAAATGCATATTTTTGGGGAAAAATCTTTGCTAAAAAAGGTATTAAAATTTTTAATAAACGGATTTGCTTCAGAAACACAATACTGGTGCTGTAGTTGTAGGAGATGTCTCGAAACGTCATCGGGAGTTCAGACAGAACCCAAAAATGGCAGAAAATGCACATTTTTGAAAAACTTTTCTTCGCTAAAATTTCGTAAGGGGGGACCCTTATGCAAAAATCCAAAAAAATGTATTTACTTCGGCAGCACAATACAGGTGCTGCAGCTGTAGGAAATGTTTCAAAATGTCGTCAGGAGTCCCGACAGAACCCGAAAATGGCAGAAAATGCATTTTTTGGGGGAAAAATCTTCGCTAAAAAAAGGTATTAAAATTTTTAAAAAACGGATTTGCTTCAGAAACACAATACTGGTGCTGTAGTTGTAGGAGATGTCTCAAAACGTCATCAGGAGTTCCGACAGAACCCGAAAATGGCAGAAAATGCACATTTTTGAAAAACTTTTTTTCGCAAAAATTTCGTAAGGGGGGACCCTTATGCAAAAATCCAAAAAAATGTATTTACTTCGGCAGCACAATACAGGTGCTGCAGCTGTAGGAAATGTTTCAAAATGGCGTCAGGAGTCCCGACAGAACCCGAAAATGGCAGAAAATGCATATTTTTGGGGAAAATCTTTGCTAAAAAAGGTATTAAAATTTTTAAAAAACGGATTTGCTTCAGAAACACAATACTGGTGCTGTGGTTGTAGGAGATGTCTCAAAACGTCATCAGGAGTCCCGACAGAACCCGAAAATGGCAGAAAATGCACATTTTTGAAAAACTTTTTTTCGCTAAAATTTCGTAGGGGGGACCCTTATGCAAAAATCCAAAAAAATGTATTTACTTCGGCAGCACAATACAGGTGCTGCAGCTGTAGGAAATGTTTCAAAATGTCGTCAGGAGTCCCGACAGAACCCGAAAATGGCAGAAAATGCATTTTTTGGGGGAAAAATATTCGCTAAAAAAAGGTATTAAAATTTTTAAAAAACGGATTTGCTTCAGAAACACAATACTGGTGCTGTAGTTGTAGGAGATGTCTCAAAACGTCATCAGGAGTTCCGACAGAACCCGAAAATGGCAGAAAATGCACATTTTTGAAAAACTTTTTTTCGCTAAAATTTCGTAAGGGGGGACCCTTATGCAAAAATCCAAAAAAATGTATTTACTTCAGCAGCACAATACAGGTGCTGCAGCTGTAGGATATGTTTCAAAATGTCGTCAGGAGTCCCGACAGAACCCGAAAATGGCAGAAAATGCATTTTTTGGGGGAAAAATCTTCGCTAAAAAAAGGTATTAAAATTTTTAAAAAACGGATTTGCTTCAGAAACACAATACTGGTGCTGTAGTTGTAGGAGATGTCTCAAAACGTCATCAGGAGTTCCGACAGAACCCGAAAATGGCAGAAAATGCACACTTTTGAAAAACTTTTTTTCGCAAAAATTTGGTAAGGGGGCCCCTTATGCAAAAATCCAAAAACATGTATTTACTTCGGCAGCACAATACAGGTGTTGCAGCTGTAGGAAATGTTTCAAAATGTCGTCAGGAGTCCCGACAGAACCGGGAAATGGCAGAAAATGCATATTTTTGGGGAAAAATCTTTGCTAAAAAAGGTATTAAAATTTTTAAAAAACGGATTTGCTTCAGAAACACAATACTGGTGCTGTAGTTGTAGGAGATGTCTCAAAACGTCATCAGGAGTTCCGACAGAACCCGAAAATGGCAGAAAATGCACATTTTTGAAAAACTTTTTTTCGCTAAAATTTCGTAAGGGGGGACCCTTATGCAAAAATCCAAAAAAATGTATTTACTTCGGCAGCACAATACAGGTGTTGCAGCTGTAGGAAATGTTTCAAAATGTCGTCAGGAGTCCCGACAGAACCCGGAAATGGCAGAAAATGCATATTTTTGGGGAAAAATCTTTGCTGAAAAAGGTATTAAAATTTTTAAAAAACGGATTTGCTTCAGAAACACAATACTGGTGCTGTAGTTGTAGGAGATGTCTCAAAACGTCATCAAGAGTTCCGACAGAACCCGAAAATGGCAGAAAATGCACATTTTTGAAAAACTTTTTTTCGCTAAAATTTCGTAAGGGGGGACCCTTATGCAAAAATCCGAAAAAATGTATTTACTTCGGCAGCACAATACAGGTGCTGCAGCTGTAGGAAATGTTTCAAAATGTCGTCAGGAGTCCCGACAGAACCCGGAAATGGCAGAAAATGCATATTTTTGGGGAAAAATCTTTGCTGAAAAAGGTATTAAAATTTTTAAAAAACGGATTTGCTTCAGAAACACAATACTGGTGCTGTAGTTGTAGGAGATGTCTCAAAACGTCATCAAGAGTTCCGACAGAACCCGAAAATGGCAGAAAATGCACATTTTTGAAAAACTTTTTTTCGCTAAAATTTCGTAAGGGGGGACCCTTATGCAAAAATCCGAAAAAATGTATTTACTTCGGCAGCACAATACAGGTGCTGCAGCTGTAGGAAATGTTTCAAAATGTCGTCAGGAGTCCCGACAGAACCCGAAAATGGCAGAAAATGCATTTTTTTGGGGAAAAATCTTTGCTAAAAAAAGGTATTAAAATTTTTAAAAAACGGATTTGCTTCAGAAACAAAATACTGGTGCTGTAGTTGTAGGAGATGTCTCAAAACGTCATCAGGAGTCCCCACAGAACCTGAAAATGGCAGAAAATGCATATTTTTGAAAAACTTTTTTTCGCTAAAATTTCTAAAGGGGGACCCTTATGCAAAAATCCAAAAAAATGTATTTACTTCAGCAGCACAATACAGGTGCTGCAGCTGTAGGATATGTTTCAAAATGTCGTCAGGAGTCCCGACAGAACCCGAAAATGGCAGAAAATGAATTTTTTTGGGGAAAAATCTTCGCTAAAAAAAGGTATTACAATTTTTAAAAAACGGATTTGCTTCAGAAACACAATACTGGTGCTGTAGTTGTAGGAGATGTCTCAAAACGTCATCAGGAGTTCCGACAGAACCCGAAAATGGCAGAAAATGCACATTTTTGAAAAACTTTTTTTCGCAAAAATTTCGTAAGGGGGGACCCTTATTCAAAAATCCAAAAAAATGTATTTACTTCGGCAGCACAATACAGGTGCTGCAGCTGTAGGATATGTTTCAAAATGTCGTCAGGAGTCCCGACAGAACCCGAAAATGGCAGAAAATGCATTTTTTTGGGGAAAAATCTTTGCTAAAAAAAGGTATTAAAATTTTTTAAAAACGGATTTGCTTCAGAAACAAAATACTGGTGCTGTAGTTGTAGGAGATGTCTCAAAACGTCATCAGGAGTCCCGACAGAACCCGAAAATGGCAGAAAATGCATATTTTTGAAAAACTTTTTTTCGCTAAAATTTCTAAAGGGGGACCCTTATGCAAAAATCCAAAAAAATTTATTTACTTCAGCAGCACAATACAGGTGCTGCAGCTGTAGGATATGTTTCAAAATGTCGTCAGGAGTCCCGACAGAACCCGAAAATGGCAGAAAATGCATTTTTTTGGGGAAAAATCTTCGCTAAAAAAAGGTATTAAAATTTTTAAAAAACGGATTTGCTTCAGAAACACAATACTGGTGCTGTAGTTGTAGGAGACGTCTCAAAACGTCATCAGGAGTTCCGACAGAACCCGAAAATGGCAGAAAATGCACATTTTTGAAAAACTTTTTTTCGCTAAAATTTCGTAAGGGGGGACCCTTATGCAAAAATCCAAAAAAATGTATTTACTTCGGCAGCACAATACAGGTGCTGCAGCTGTAGGAAATGTTTCAAAATGTCGTCAGGAGTCCCGACAGAACCCGAAAATGGCAGAAAATGCATTTTTTGGGGGGAAAAATCTTCGCTAAAAAAAGGTATTAAAATTTTTTTAAAAACGGATTTGCTTCAGAAACACAATACTGGTGCTGTAGTTGTAGGAGATGTCTCAAAACGTCATCAGGAGTTCCGACAGAACCCGAAAATGGCAGAAAATGCACATTTTTGAAAAACTTTTTTTTGCTAAAATTTCGTAAGGGGGGACCCTTATGCAAAAATCCAAAAAAATGTATTTACTTCAGCAGCACAATACAGGTGCTGCAGCTGTAGGATATGTTTCAAAATGTCGTCAGGAGTCCCGACAGAACCCGAAAATGGCAGAAAATGCATATTTTTGAAAAACTTTTTTTCGCTAAAATTTCGTAAGGGGGGACCCTTATGCAAAAATCCAAAAAAATGTATTTACTTCGGCAGCACAATACAGGTGCTGCAGCTGTAGGAAATGTTTCAAAATGTCGTCAGGAGTCCCGACAGAACCCGAAAATGGCAGAAAATGCATTTTTTGGGGGAAAAATCTTCGCTAAAAAAAGGTATTAAAATTTTTTAAAAACGGATTTGCTTCAGAAACACAATACTGGTGCTTTAGTTGTAAGAGATGTCTCAAAACGTCATCAGGAGTTCCGACAGAACCCGAAAATGGCAGAAAATGCACATTTTTGAAAAACTTTTTTTTGCTAAAATTTCGTAAGGAGGGGACCCTTATGCAAAAATCCAAAAAAATGTATTTACTTCAGCAGGACAGTACAGGTGCTGCAGCTGTAGGATATGTTTCAAAATGTCGTCAGGAGTCCCGACAGAACCCGGAAATGGCAGAAAATGCATATTTTTGGGGAAAAATCTTTGCTGAAAAAGGTATTAAAATTTTTAAAAAACGGATTTGCTTCAGAAACACAATACTGGTGCTGTAGTTGTAGGAGATGTCTCAAAACGTCATCAGGAGTCCCGACAGAACCCGAAAATGGCAGAAAATGCACATTTTTGAAAAACTTTTTTTCGCTAAAATTTCGTAAGGGGGGACCCTTATGCAAAAATCCAAAAAAATGTATTTACTTCGGCAGCACAATACAGGTGCTGCAGCTGTAGGAAATGTTTCAAAATGGCGTCAGGAGTCCCGACAGAACCCGAAAATGACAGAAAATGCATATTTTTGGGGAAAATCTTTGCTAAAAAAGGTATTAAAATTTTTAAAAAACGGATTTGCTTCAGAAACACAATACTGGTGCTGTAGTTGTAGGAGATGTCTCAAAACGTCATCAGGAGTCCCGACAGAACCCGAAAATGGCAGAAAATGCATATTTTTGAAAAACTTTTTTTCGCTAAAATTTCGTAAGGGGGGACCCTTATGCAAAAATCCAAAAAAATGTATTTACTTCGGCAGCACAATACAGGTGCTGCAGCTGTAGGAAATGTTTCAAAATGTCGTCAGGAGTCCCGACAGAACCCGAAAATGGCAGAAAATGCATTTTTTTGGGGAAAAATCTTCGCTAAAAAAAGGTATTAAAATTTTTAAAAAACGGATTTGCTTCAGAAACAAAATACTGGTGCTGTAGTTGTAGGAGATGTCTCAAAACGTCATCAGGAGTCCCGACAGAACCCGAAAATGGCAGAAAATGCATATTTTTGAAAAACTTTTTTTCGCTAAAATTTCTTAAGGGGGGACCCTTATGCAAAAATCCAAAAAAATGTATTTACTTCGGCAGCACAATACAGGTGCTGCAGCTGTAGGAAATGTTTCAAAATGTCGTCAGGAGTCCCGACAGAACCCGAAAATGGCAGAAAATGCATATTTTTGGGGAAAATCTTTGCTAAAAAAGGTACTAAAATTTTTAAAAAACGGATTTGCTTCAGAAACACAATACTGGTGCTGTAGTTGTAGGAGATGTCTCAAAACGTCATCAGGAGTCCCGACAGAACCCGAAAATGGCAGAAAATGCATATTTTTGAAAAACTTTTTTTCGCTAAAATTTCGTAAGGGGGGACCCTTATGCAAAAATCCAAAAAAATGTATTTACTTCAGCAGCACAATACAGGTGCTGCAGCTGTAGGATATGTTTCAAAATGTCGTCAGGAGTCCCGACAGAACCCGAAAATGGCAGAAAATGCATTTTTTGGGGGAAAAATCTTCGCTAAAAAAAGGTATTAAAATTTTTTAAAAACGGATTTGCTTCAGAAACACAATACTGGTGCTGTAGTTGTAGGAGATGTCTCAAAAAGTCATCAGGAGTTCCGACAGAACCCGAAAATGGCAGAAAATGCACACTTTTGAAAAACTTTTTTTCGCTAAAATTTCGTAAGGGGGGACCCTTATGCAAAAATCCAAAAAAATGTATTTACTTCGGCAGCACAATACAGGTGTTGCAGCTGTAGGAAATGTTTCAAAATGTTGTCAGGAGTCCCGACAGAACCGGGAAATGGCAGAAAATGCATATTTTTGGGGAAAAATCTTTGCTAAAAAAGGTATTAAAATTTTTAAAAAACGGATTTGCTTCAGAAACACAATACTGGTGCTGTAGTTCTAGGAGATGTCTCAAAACGTCATCAGGAGTCCCGACAGAACCCGAAAATGGCAGAAAATGCATATTTTTGAAAAACTTTTTTTCGCTAAAATTTCGTAAGGGGGGACCCTTATGCAAAAATCCAAAAAAATGTATTTACTTCAGCAGCACAATACAGGTGTTGCAGCTGTAGGATATGTTTCAAAATGTCGTCCGGAGTCCCGACAGAACCCGAAAATGGCAGAAAATGCATTTTTTGGGGGAAAAATCTTCGCTAAAAAAAGGTATTAAAATTTTTAAAAAACGGATTTGCTTCAGAAACACAATACTGGTGCTGTAGTTGTAGGAGATGTCTCAAAACGTCATCAGGAGTTCCGACAGAACCCGAGAATGGCAGAAAATGCACATTTTTTAAAAACTTTTTTTCGCTAAAATTTCGTAAGGGGGGACCCTTATGCAAAAATCCAAAAAAATGTATTTACTTCGGCAGCACAATACAGGTGCTGCAGCTGTAGGAAATGTTTCAAAATGTCGTCAGGAGTCCCGACAGAACCCGGAAATGGCAGAAAATGCATATTTTTGGGGAAAAATCTTTGCTGAAAAAGGTATTAAAATTTTAAAAAAACGGATTTGCTTCAGAAACACAATACTGGTGCTGTAGTTGTAGGAGATGTCTCAAAACGTCATCAGGAGTCCCGACAGAACCCGAAAAAGGCAGAAAATGCATATTTTTGAAAAACTTTTTTTCGCAAAAATTTCGTAAGGGGGGACCCTTATGCAAAAATCCAAAAAAATGTATTTACTTCAGCAGCACAATACAGGTGTTGCAGCTGTAGGATATGTTTCAAAATGTCGTCCGGAGTCCCGACAGAACCCGAAAATGGCAGAAAATGCATTTTTTGGGGGAAAAATCTTCGCTAAAAAAAGGTATTAAAATTTTTTAAAAACGGATTTGCTTCAGAAACACAATACTGGTGCTGTAGTTGTAGGAGATGTCTCAAAACGTCATCAGGAGTTCCGACAGAACCCGAAAATGGCAGAAAATGCACATTTTTGAAAAACTTTTTTTCGCTAAAATTTCGTAAGGGGGGACCCTTATGCAAAAATCCAAAAAAATGTATTTACTTCGGCAGCACAATACAGGTGCTGCAGCTGTAGGAAATGTTTCAAAATGTCGTCAGGAGTCCCGACAGAACCCGAAAATGGCAGAAAATGCATTTTTTTGGGGAAAAATCTTCGCTAAAAAAAGGTATTAAAATTTTTAAAAAACGGATTTGCTTCAGAAACACAATACTGGTGCTGTAGTTGTAGGAGATGTCTCAAAACGTCATCAGGAGTTCCGACAGAACCCGAAAATGGCAGAAAATGCACATTTTTGAAAAACTTTTTTTCGCAAAAATTTCGTAAGGGGGGACCCTTATGCAAAAATCCCAAAAAATGTATTTACTTCGGCAGCACAATACAGGTGCTGCAGCTGTAGGAAATGTTTCAAAATGTCGTCAGGAGTCCCGACAGAACCCGAAAATGGCAGAAAATGCATTTTTGGGGGGAAAAATCTTCGCTAAAAAAAGGTATTAAAATGTTTAAAAAACGGATTTGCTTCAGAAACACAATACTGGTGCTGTAGTTGTAGGAGATGTCTCAAAACGTCATCAGGAGTCCCGACAGAACCCGAAAATGGCAGAAAATGCATATTTTTGAAAAACTTTTTTTCGCAAAAATTTCGTAAGGGGGGACCCTTATGCAAAAATCCAAAAACATGTATTTACTTCGGCAGCACAATACAGGTGCTGCAGCTGTAGGAAATGTTTCAAAATGTCGTCAGGAGTCCCGACAGAACCCGAAAATGGCAGAAAATGCATTTTTGGGGGGAAAAATCTTCGCTAAAAAAAGGTATTAAAATTTTAAAAAAACGGATTTGCTTCAGAAACACAATACTGGTGCTGTAGTTGTAGGAGATGTCTCAAAACGTCATCAGGAGTTCCGACAGAACCCGAAAATGGCAGAAAATGCACATTTTTGAAAAACTTTTTTTCGCTAAAATTTCGTAAGGGGGGACCCTTATGCAAAAATCCAAAAAAATGTATTTACTTCGGCAGCACAATACAGGTGCTGCAGCTGTAGGAAATGTTTCAAAATGTCGTCAGGAGTCCCGACAGAACCCGAAAATGGCAGAAAATGCATTTTTTGGGGGAAAAATCTTCGCTAAAAAAAGGTATTAAAATTTTTAAAAAACGGATTTGCTTCAGAAACACAATACCGGTGCTGTAGTTGTAGGAGATGTCTCAAAACGTCATCAGGAGTTCCGACAGAACCCGAGAATGGCAGAAAATGCACATTTTTTAAAAACTTTTTTTCGCTAAAATTTCGTAAGGGGGGACCCTTATGCAAAAATCCAAAAAAATTTATTTACTTCGGCAGCACAATACAGGTGCTGCAGCTGTAGGAAATGTTTCAAAATGTCGTCGGGAGTCCCGACAGAACCCGGAAATGGCAGAAAATGCATATTTTTGGGGAAAAATCTTTGCTGAAAAAGGTATTAAAATTTTTAAAAAACGGATTTGCTTCAGAAACACAATACTGGTGCTGTAGTTGTAGGAGATGTCTCAAAACGTCATCAGGAGTTCCGACAGAACCCGAAAATGGCAGAAAATGCACATTTTTGAAAAACTTTTTTTCGCTAAAATTTCGTAAGGGGGGACCCTTATGCAAAAATCCAAAAAAATGTATTTACTTCGGCAGCACAATACAGGTGCTGCAGCTGTAGGAAATGTTTCAAAATGTCGTCAGGAGTCCCGACAGAACCCGAAAATGGCAGAAAATGCATATTTTTGGGGAAAATCTTTGCTAAAAAAGGTACTAAAATTTTTAAAAAACGGATTTGCTTCAGAAACACAATACTGGTGCTGTAGTCTTAGGAGATGTCTCAAAACGTCATCAGGAGTCCCGACAGAACCCGAAAATGGCAGAAAATGCATATTTTTGAAAAACTTTTTTTCGCTAAAATTTCGTAAGGGGGGACCCTTATGCAAAAATCCAAAAAAATGTATTTACTTCAGCAGCACAATACAGGTGCTGCAGCTGTAGGAAATGTTTCAAAATGTCGTCAGGAGTCCCGACAGAACCCGAAAATGGCAGAAAATGCATTTTTTGGGGGAAAAATCTTCGCTAAAAAAAGGTATTAAAATTTTTAAAAAACGGATTTGCTTCAGAAACACAATACTGGTGCTGTAGTTGTAGGAGATGTCTCAAAACGTCATCAGGAGTTCCGACAGAACCCGAAAATGGCAGAAAATGCACATTTTTGAAAAACTTTTTTTCGCTAAAATTTCGTAAGGGGGGACCCTTATGCAAAAATCCCAAAAAATGTATTTACTTCGGCAGCACAATACAGGTGCTGCAGCTGTAGGAAATGTTTCAAAATGGCGTCAGGAGTCCCGACAGAACCCGAAAATGACAGAAAATGCATATTTTTGGGGAAAATCTTTGCTAAAAAAGGTATTAAAATTTTTAAAAAACGGATTTGCTTCAGAAACACAATACTGGTGCTGTAGTTGTAGGAGATGTCTCAAAACGTCATCAGGAGTCCCGACAGAACCCGAAAATGGCAGAAAATGCATATTTTTGAAAAACTTTTTTTCGCAAAAATTTCGTAAGAGGGGACCCTTATGCAAAAATCCCAAAAAATGTATTTACTTCGGCAGCACAATACAGGTGCTGCAGCTGTAGGATATGTTTCAAAATGTCGTCAGGAGTCCCGACAGAACCAGAAAATGGCAGAAAATGCATTTTTTGGGGGAAAAATCTTCGCTAAAAAAAGGTATTAACATTTTTAAAAAACGGATTTGCTTCAGAAACACAATACTGGTGCTGTAGTTGTAGGAGATGTCTCAAAACGTCATCAGGAGTTCCGACAGAACCCGAAAATGGCAGAAAATGCACATTTTTGAAAAACTTTTTTTCGCTAAAATTTCGTAAGGGGGGACCCTTATGCAAAAATCCAAAAAAATGTATTTACTTCGGCAGCACAATACAGGTGTTGCAGCTGTAGGAAATGTTTCAAAATGTCGTCAGGAGTCCCGACAGAACCGGGAAATGGCAGAAAATGCATATTTTGGGGGAAAAATCTTTGCTAAAAAAGGTATTAAAATTTTTAAAAAACGGATTTGCTTCAGAAACAATACTGGTGCTGTAGTTGTAGGAGATGTCTCAAAAAGTCATCAGGAGTTCCGACAGAACCCGAAAATGGCAGAAAATGCATATTTTTGAAAAACTTTTTTTCGCTAAAATTTCGTAAGGGGGGACCCTTATGCAAAAATCCAAAAAAATGTATTTACTTCAGCAGCACAATACAGGTGCTGCAGCTGTAGGATATGTTTCAAAATGTCGTCAGGAGTCCCGACAGAACCCGAAAATGGCAGAAAATGCATTTTTTGGGGGAAAAATCTTCGCTAAAAAAAGGTATTAAAATTTTTAAAAAACGGATTTGCTTCAGAAACACAATACTGGTGCTGTAGTTGTAGGAGATGTCTCAAAAAGTCATCAGGAGTTCCGACAGAACCCGAAAATGGCAGAAAATGCACACTTTTGAAAAACTTTTTTTCGCTAAAATTTCGTAAGGGGGGACCCTTATGCAAAAATCCCAAAAAATGTATTTACTTCGGCAGCACAATACAGGTGCTGCAGCTGTAGGAAATGTTTCAAAATGTCGTCAGGAGTCCCGACAGAACCCGAAAATGGCAGAAAATGCATTTTTGGGGGGAAAAATCTTCGCTAAAAAAAGGTATTAAAATGTTTAAAAAACGGATTTGCTTCAGAAACACAATACTGGTGCTGTAGTTGTAGGAGATGTCTCAAAACGTCATCAGGAGTCCCGACAGAACCCGAAAATGGCAGAAAATGCATATTTTTGAAAAACTTTTTTTCGCAAAAATTTCATAAGGGGGGACCCTTATGCAAAAATCCAAAAACATGTATTTACTTCGGCAGCACAATACAGGTGCTGCAGCTGTAGGAAATGTTTCAAAATGTCGTCAGGAGTCCCGACAGAACCCGAAAATGGCAGAAAATGCATTTTTGGGGGGAAAAATCTTCGCTAAAAAAAGGTATTAAAATTTTTAAAAAACGGATTTGCTTCAGAAACACAATACTGGTGCTGTAGTTGTAGGAGATGTCTCAAAACGTCATCAGGAGTCCCGACAGAACCCGAAAATGGCAGAAAATGCATATTTTTGAAAAACTTTTTTTCGCAAAAATTTCGTAAGGGGGGACCCTTATGCAAAAATCCAAAAACATGTATTTACTTCGGCAGCACAATACAGGTGCTGCAGCTGTAGGAAATGTTTCAAAATGTCGTCAGGAGTCCCGACAGAACCCGAAAATGGCAGAAAATGCATTTTTGGGGGGAAAAATCTTCGCTAAAAAAAGGTATTAAAATTTTAAAAAAACGGATTTGCTTCAGAAACACAATACTGGTGCTGTAGTTGTAGGAGATGTCTCAAAACGTCATCAGGAGTTCCGACAGAACCCGAAAATGGCAGAAAATGCACATTTTTGAAAAACTTTTTTTCGCTAAAATTTCGTAAGGGGGGACCCTTATGCAAAAATCCAAAAAAATGTATTTACTTCGGCAGCACAATACAGGTGCTGCAGCTGTAGGAAATGTTTCAAAATGTCGTCAGGAGTCCCGACAGAACCCGAAAATGGCAGAAAATGCATTTTTTGGGGGAAAAATCTTCGCTAAAAAAAGGTATTAAAATTTTTAAAAAACGGATTTGCTTCAGAAACACCATACTGGTGCTGTAGTTGTAGGAGATGTCTCAAAACGTCATCAGGAGTTCCGACAGAACCCGAAAATGGCAGAAAATGCACACTTTTGAAAAACTTTTTTTCGCTAAAATTTCGTAAGGGGGGACCCTTATGCAAAAATCCAAAAAAATGTATTTACTTCGGCAGCACAATACAGGTGTTGCAGCTGTAGGAAATGTTTCAAAATGTCGTCAGGAGTCCCGACAGAACCGGGAAATGGCAGAAAATGCATATTTTTGGGGAAAAATCTTTGCTAAAAAAGGTATTAAAATTTTTAAAAAACGGATTTGCTTCAGAAACACAATACCGGTGCTGTAGTTGTAGGAGATGTCTCAAAACGTCATCAGGAGTTCCGACAGAACCCGAGAATGGCAGAAAATGCACATTTTTTAAAAACTTTTTTTCGCTAAAATTTCGTAAGGGGGGACCCTTATGCAAAAATCCAAAAAAATTTATTTACTTCGGCAGCACAATACAGGTGCTGCAGCTGTAGGAAATGTTTCAAAATGTCGTCGGGAGTCCCGACAGAACCCGGAAATGGCAGAAAATGCATATTTTTGGGGAAAAATCTTTGCTGAAAAAGGTATTAAAATTTTTAAAAAACGGATTTGCTTCAGAAACACAATACTGGTGCTGTAGTTGTAGGAGATGTCTCAAAACGTCATCAGGAGTTCCGACAGAACCCGAAAATGGCAGAAAATGCACATTTTTGAAAAACTTTTTTTCGCTAAAATTTCGTAAGGGGGGACCCTTATGCAAAAATCCAAAAAAATGTATTTACTTCGGCAGCACAATACAGGTGCTGCAGCTGTAGGAAATGTTTCAAAATGTCGTCAGGAGTCCCGACAGAACCCGAAAATGGCAGAAAATGCATATTTTTGGGGAAAATCTTTGCTAAAAAAGGTACTAAAATTTTTAAAAAACGGATTTGCTTCAGAAACACAATACTGGTGCTGTAGTCTTAGGAGATGTCTCAAAACGTCATCAGGAGTCCCGACAGAACCCGAAAATGGCAGAAAATGCATATTTTTGAAAAACTTTTTTTCGCTAAAATTTCGTAAGGGGGGACCCTTATGCAAAAATCCAAAAAAATGTATTTACTTCAGCAGCACAATACAGGTGCTGCAGCTGTAGGAAATGTTTCAAAATGTCGTCAGGAGTCCCGACAGAACCCGAAAATGGCAGAAAATGCATTTTTTGGGGGAAAAATCTTCGCTAAAAAAAGGTATTAAAATTTTTAAAAAACGGATTTGCTTCAGAAACACAATACTGGTGCTGTAGTTGTAGGAGATGTCTCAAAACGTCATCAGGAGTTCCGACAGAACCCGAAAATGGCAGAAAATGCACATTTTTGAAAAACTTTTTTTCGCTAAAATTTCGTAAGGGGGGACCCTTATGCAAAAATCCAAAAAAATGTATTTACTTCGGCAGCACAATACAGGTGCTGCAGCTGTAGGAGATGTTTCAAAATGTCGTCAGGAGTCCCGACAGAACCCGAAAATGGCAGAAAATGCATATTTTTGGGGAAAATCTTTGCTAAAAAAGGTAGTAAAATTTTTAAAAAACGGATTTGCTTCAGAAACACAATACTGGTGCTGTAGTTGTAGGAGATGTCTCAAAACGTCATCAGGAGTTCCGACAGAACCCGAAAATGGCAGAAAATGCACATTTTTGAAAAACTTTTTTTCGCTAAAATTTCGTAAGGGGGGGACCCTTATGCAAAAATCCAAAAAAATGTATTTACTTCGGCAGCACAATACAGGTGCTGCAGCTGTAGGATATGTTTCAAAATGTCGTCAGGAGTCCCGACAGAACCCGAAAATGGCAGAAAATGCATTTTTTGGGGGAAAAATCTTCGCTAAAAAAAGGTATTAAAATTTTCAAAAAACGGATTTGCTTCAGAAACACAATACTGGTGCTGTAGTTGTAGGAGATGTCTCAAAACGACATCAGGAGTCCCGACAGAACCCGAAAATGGCAGAAAATGCATATTTTTGAAAAACTTTTTTTCGCTAAAATTTCGTAAGGGGGGACCCTTATGCAAAAATCCAAAAAAATGTATTTACTTCGGCAGCACAATACAGGTGTTGCAGCTGTAGGAAATGTTTCAAAATGTCGTCAGGAGTCCCGACAGAACCGGGAAATGGCAGAAAATGCATATTTTTGGGGAAAAATCTTTGCTAAAAAAGGTATTAAAATTTTTAAAAAACGGATTTGCTTCAGAAACACAATACTGGTGCTGCAGCTGTAGGATATGTTTCAAAACGTCATCAGGAGTTCCGACAGAACCCGAAAATGGCAGAAAATGCATTTTTTTGGGGAAAAATCTTCGCTAAAAAAAGGTATTAAAATTTTTAAAAAACGGATTTGCTTCAGAAACACAATACTGGTGCTGTAGTTGTAGGAGATGTCTCAAAACGTCATCAGGAGTTCCGACAGAACCCGAAAATGGCAGAAAATGCACACTTTTGAAAAACTTTTTTTCGCTAAAATTTCGTAAGGGGGGACCCTTATGCAAAAATCCAAAAAAATGTATTTACTTCGGCAGCACAATACAGGTGTTGCAGCTGTAGGAAATGTCTCAAAACGTCATCAGGAGTCCCGACAGAACCCGAAAATGGCAGAAAATGCATATTTTTGAAAAACTTTTTTTCGCTAAAATTTCGTAAGGGGGGACCCTTATGCAAAAATCCAAAAAAATGTATTTACTTCAGCAGCACAATACAGGTGCTGCAGCTGTAGGATATGTTTCAAAATGTCGTCAGGAGTCCCGACAGAACCCGAAAATGGCAGAAAATGCATTTTTGGGGGGAAAAATCTTCGCTAAAAAAAGGTATTAAAATTTTTAAAAAACGGATTTGCTTCAGAAACACAATACTGGTGCTGTAGTTGTAGGAGATGTCTCAAAACGTCATCAGGAGTTCCGACAGAACCCGAAAATGGCAGAAAATGCACATTGTTGAAAAACTTTTTTTCGCTAAAATTTCGTAAGGGGGGACCCTTATGCAAAAATCCAAAAAATTGTATTTACTTTGGCAGCACAATACAGGTGCTGCAGCTGTAGGAAATGTTTCAAAATGTCGTCAGGAGTCCCGACAGAACCCGAAAATGGCAGAAAATGCATATTTTTGGGGAAAATCTTTGCTAAAAAAGGTATTAAAATTTTTAATAAACGGATTTGCTTCAGAAACACAATACTGGTGCTGTAGTTGTAGGAGATGTCTCAAAACGTCATCAGGAGTCCCGACAGAACCCGAAAATGGCAGAAAATGCATATTTTTGAAAAACTTTTTTTCGCTAAAATTTCGTAAGGGGGGACCCTTATGCAAAAATCCAAAAAAATGTATTTACTTCAGCAGCACAATACAGGTGCTGCAGCTGTAGGATATGTTTCAAAATGTCGTCAGGAGTCCCGACAGAACCCGAAAATGGCAGAAAATGCATTTTTTGGGGGAAAAATCTTCGCTAAAAAAAGGTATTAAAATTTTTAAAAAATGGATTTGCTTCAGAAACACAATACTGGTGCTGTAGTTGTAGGAGATGTCTCAAAACGTCATCAGGAGTTCCGACAGAACCCGAAAATGGCAGAAAATGCACACTTTTGAAAAACTTTTTTTCGCTAAAATTTCGTAAGGGGGGACCCTTATGCAAAAATCCCAAAAAATGTATTTACTTCGGCAGCAAAATACAGGTGTTGCAGCTGTAGGAAATGTTTCAAAATGTCGTCAGGAGTCCCGACAGAACCGGGAAATGGCAGAAAATGCATATTTTTGGGGAAAAATCTTTGCCAAAAAAGGTATTAAAATTTTTAAAAAACGGATTTGCTTCAGAAACACAATACTGGTGCTGTAGTTGTAGGAGATGTCTCAAAACGTCATCAGGAGTCCCGACAGAACCCGAAAATGGCAGAAAATGCATATTTTTGAAAAACTTTTTTTCGCTAAAATTTCGTAAGGGGGGACCCTTATGCAAAAATCCAAAAAAATGTATTTACTTCAGCAGCACAATACAGGTGCTGCAGCTGTAGGATATGTTTCAAAATGTCGTCAGGAGTCCCGACAGAACCCGAAAATGGCAGAAAATGCATTTTTTTGGGGAAAAATCTTCGCTAAAAAAAGGTATTAAAATTTTTAAAAAACGGATTTGCTTCAGAAACACAATACTGGTGCTGTAGTTGTAGGAGATGTCTCAAAACGTCATCAGGAGTTCCGACAGAACCCGAAAATGGCAGAAAATGCACATTTTTGAAAAACTTTTTTTCGCTAAAATTTCGTAAGGGGGTACCCTTATGCAAAAATCCAAAAAAATGTATTTACTTCGGCAGCACAATACAGGTGCTGCAGCTGTAGGAAATGTTTCAAAATGTCGTCAGGAGTCCCGACAGAACCCGAAAATGGCAGAAAATGCATTTTCTTGGGGAAAAATCTTCGCTAAAAAAAGGTATTAAAATTTAAAAAAAACGGATTTGCTTCAGAAACAAAATACTGGTGCTGTAGTTGTAGGAGATGTCTCAAAACGTCATCAGGAGTCCCGACAGAACCCGAAAATGGCAGAAAATGCATATTTTTGAAAAACTTTTTTTCGCTAAAATTTCGTAAGGGGGGACCCTTATGCAAAAATCCAAAAAAATGTATTTACTTCAGCAGCACAATACAGGTGCTGCAGCTGTAGGAAATGTTTCAAAATGTCGTCAGGAGTCCCCACAGAACCGGGAAATGGCAGAAAATGCATATTTTTGGGGAAAAATCTTTGCTAAAAAAGGTATTAAAATTTTTAAAAAACGGATTTTCTTCAGAAACACAATACTGGTGCTGTAGTTGTAGGAGATGTCCCAAAACGTCATCAGGAGTTCCGACAGAACCCGAGAATGGCAGAAAATGCACATTTTTTAAAAACTTTTTTTCGCTAAAATTTCGTAAGGGGGGACCCTTATGCAAAAATCCAAAAAAATATATTTACTTCGGCAGCACAATACAGGTGCTGCAGCTGTAGGAAATGTTTCGAAATGTCGTCAGGAGTCCCGACAGAACCCGGAAATGGCAGAAAATGCATATTTTTGGGGAAAAATCTTTGCTGAAAAAGGTATTAAAATTTTTAAAAAACGGATTTGCTTCAGAAACACAATACTGGTGCTGTAGTTGTAGGAGATGTCTCAAAACGTCATCAGGAGTTCCGACAGAACCCGAAAATGGCAGAAAATGCACATTTTTGAAAAACTTTTTTTCGCTAAAATTTCGTAAGGGGGGACCCTTATGCAAAAATCCAAAAAAATGTATTTACTTCGGCAGCACAATACAGGTGCTGCAGCTGTAGGAAATGTTTCAAAATGTCGTCAGGAGTCCCGACAGAACCCGAAAATGGCAGAAAATGCATATTTTTGGGGAAAATCTTTGCTAAAAAAGGTATTAAAATTTTTAAGAAACGGATTTGCTTCAGAAACACAATACTGGTGCTGTAGTTGTAGGAGATGTCTCAAAACGTCATCAGGAGTCCCGACAGAACCCGAAAATGGCAGAAAATGCATATTTTTGAAAAACTTTTTTTCGCTAAAATTTCGTAAGGGGGGACCCTTATGCAAAAATCCAAAAAAATGTATTTACTTCAGCAGCACAATACAGGTGCTGCAGCTGTAGGATATGTTTCAAAATGTCGTCAGGAGTCCCGACAGAACCCGAAAATGGCAGAAAATGCATTTTTTGGGGGAAAAATCTTCGCTAAAAAAAGGTATTAAAATTTTTAAAAAACGGATTTGCTTCAGAAACACAATACTGGTGCTGTAGTTGTAGGAGATGTCTCAAAACGTCATCAGGAGTTCCGACAGAACCCGAAAATGGCAGAAAATTCACACTTTTGAAAAACTTTTTTTCGCTAAAATTTCGTAAGGGGGGACCCTTATGCAAAAATCCAAAAAAATGTATTTACTTCGGCAGCACAATACAGGTGTTGCAGCTGTAGGAAATGTTTCAAAATGTCGTCAGGAGTCCCGACAGAACCGGGAAATGGCAGAAAATGCATATTTTTGGGGAAAAATCTTTGCCAAAAAAGGTATTAAAATTTTTAAAAAACGGATTTGCTTCAGAAACACAATACTGGTGCTGTAGTTATAGGAGATGTCTCAAAACGTCATCAGGAGTCCCGACAGAACCCGAAAATGGCAGAAAATGCATATTTTTGAAAAACTTTTTTTCGCTAAAATTTCGCAAGGGGGGACCCTTTTGCAAAAATCCAAAAAAATGTATTTACTTCGGCAGCACAATACAGGTGCTGCAGCTGTAGGAAATGTTTCAAAATGTCGTCAGGAGTCCCGACAGAACCCGGAAATGGCAGAAAATGCATATTTTTGGGGAAAAATCTTTGCTAAAAAAGGTATTAAAATTTTTAATAAACGGATTTGCTTCAGAAACACAATACTGGTGCTGTAGTTGTAGGAGATGTCTCAAAACGTCATCAGGAGTCCCGACAGAACCCAAAAATGGCAGAAAATGCATATTTTTGAAAAACTTTTTTTCGCTAAAATTTCGTAAGGGGGGACCCTTATGCAAAAATCCAAAAAAATGTATTTACTTCGGCAGCACAATACAGGTGTTGCAGCTGTAGGAAATGTTTCAAAATGTCGTCAGGAGTCCCGACAGAACCCGGAAATGGCAGAAAATGCATATTTTTGGGGAAAAATCTTTGCTAAAAAAGGTATTAAAATTTTTAATAAACGGATTTGCTTGAGAAACACAATACTGGTGCTGTAGTTGTAGGAGATGTCTCAAAACGTCATCAGGAGTTCAGACAGAACCCGAAAATGGCAGAAAATGCACATTTTTGAAAAACTTTTTTTCGCTAAAATTTCGTAAGGGGGGACCCTTATGCAAAAATCCAAAAAAATGTATTTACTTCGGCAGCACAATACAGGTGCTGCAGCTGTAGGAAATGTTTCAAAATGGCTTCAGGAGTCCCGACAGAACCCGAAAATGGCAGAAAATGCATTTTTGGGGGGAAAATCTTTGCTAAAAAAGGTATTAAAATTTTTAAAAAACGGATTTGCTTCAGAAACACAATACTGGTGCTGTGGTTGTAGGAGATGTCTCAAAACGTCATCAGGAGTCCCGACAGAACCCGAAAATGGCAGAAAATGCATATTTTTGAAAAACTTTTTTTCGCTAAAATTTCGTAAGGGGGGACCCTTATGCAAAAATCCAAAAAAATGTATTTACTTCAGCAGCACAATACAGGTGCTGCAGCTGTAGGATATGTTTCAAAATGTCGTCAGGAGTCCCGACAGAACCCGAAAATGGCAGAAAATGCATTTTTGGGGGGAAAAATCTTCGCTAAAAAAAGGTATTAAAATTTTTAAAAAACGGATTTGCTTCAGAAACACAATACTGGTGCTGTAGTTGTAGGAGATGTCTCAAAACGTCATCAGGAGTTCCGACAGAACCCGAAAATGGCAGAAAATGCACACTTTTGAAAAACTTTTTTTCGCTAAAATTTCGTAAGGGGGGACCCTTATGCAAAAATCCAAAAAAATGTATTTACTTCGGCAGCACAATACAGGTGTTGCAGCTGTAGGAAATGTTTCAAAATGTCGTCAGGAGTCCCGACAGAACCGGGAAATGGCAGAAAATGCATATTTTTGGGGAAAAATCTTTGCCAAAAAAGGTATTAAAATTTTTAAAAAACGGATTTGCTTCAGAAACACAATACTGGTGCTGTAGTTATAGGAGATGTCTCAAAACGTCATCAGGAGTCCCGACAGAACCCGAAAATGGCAGAAAATGCATATTTTTGAAAAACTTTTTTTCGCTAAAATTTCGTAAGGGGGGACCCTTATGCAAAAATCCAAAAAAATGTATTTACTTCAGCAGCACAATACAGGTGCTGCAGCTGTAGGATATGTTTCAAAATGTCGTCAGGAGTCCCGACAGAACCCGAAAATGGCAGAAAATGCATTTTTTGGGGGAAAAATCTTCGCTAAAAAAAGGTATTAAAATTTAAAAAAAACGGATTTGCTTCATAAACACAATACTGGTGCTGTAGTTGTAGGAGATGTCTCAAAACGTCATCAGGAGTTCCGACAGAACCCGAAAATGGCAGAAAATGCACACTTTTGAAAAACTTTTTTTCGCTAAAATTTCGTAAGGGGGGACCCTTATGCAAAAATCCAAAAAAATGTATTTACTTCGGCAGCACAATACAGGTGTTGCAGCTGTAGGAAATGTTTCAAAATGTCGTCAGGAGTCCCGACAGAACCGGGAAATGGCAGAAAATGCATATTTTTGGGGAAAAATCTTTGCTGAAAAAGGTATTAAAATTTTTAAAAAACGGATTTGCTTCAGAAACACAATACTGGTGCTGTAGTTGTAGGAGATGTCTCAAAACGTCATCAGGAGTTCCGACAGAACCCGAGAATGGCAGAAAATGCACATTTTTTAAAAACTTTTTTTCGCTAAAATTTCGTAAGGGGGGACCCTTATGCAAAAATCCAAAAAAATGTATTTACTTCGGCAGTACAATAAAGGTGCTGCAGCTGTAGGAAATGTTTCAAAATGTCGTCAGGAGTCCCGACAGAACCCGGAAATGGCAGAAAATGCATATTTTTGGGGAAAAATCTTTGCTGAAAAAGGTATTAAAATTTTTTAAAAACGGATTTGCTTCAGAAACACAATACTGGTGCTGTAGTTGTAGGAGATGTCTCAAAACGTCATCAGGAGTTCCGACAGAACCCGAAAATGGCAGAAAATGCACATTTTTGAAAAACTTTTTTTCGCTAAAATTTCGTAAGGGGGGACCCTTATGCAAAAATCCAAAAAAATGTATTTACTTCGGCAGCACAATACAGGTGCTGCAGCTGTAGGAAATGTTTCAAAATGTCGTCAGGAGTCCCGACAGAACCCGAAAATGGCAGAAAATGCATATTTTTGGGGAAAATCTTTGCTAAAAAAGGTATTAAAATTTTTAAGAAACGGATTTGCTTCAGAAACACAATACTGGTGCTGTAGTTGTAGGAGATGTCTCAAAACGTCATCAGGAGTCCCGACAGAACCCGAAAATGGCAGAAAATGCATATTTTTGAAAAACTTTTTTTCGCTAAAATTTCGTAAGGGGGGACCCTTATGCAAAAATCCAAAAAAATGTATTTACTTCAGCAGCACAATACAGGTGCTGCAGCTGTAGGATATGTTTCAAAATGTCGTCAGGAGTCCCGACAGAACCCGAAAATGGCAGAAAATGCATTTTTTGGGGGAAAAATCTTCGCTAAAAAAAGGTATTAAAATTTTTAAAAAACGGATTTGCTTCAGAAACACAATACTGGTGCTGTAGTTGTAGGAGATGTCTCAAAACGTCATCAGGAGTTCCGACAGAACCCGAAAATGGCAGAAAATTCACACTTTTGAAAAACTTTTTTTCGCTAAAATTTCGTAAGGGGGGACCCTTATGCAAAAATCCAAAAAAATGTATTTACTTCGGCAGCACAATACAGGTGTTGCAGCTGTAGGAAATGTTTCAAAATGTCGTCAGGAGTCCCGACAGAACCGGGAAATGGCAGAAAATGCATATTTTTGGGGAAAAATCTTTGCCAAAAAAGGTATTAAAATTTTTAAAAAACGGATTTGCTTCAGAAACACAATACTGGTGCTGTAGTTATAGGAGATGTCTCAAAACGTCATCAGGAGTCCCGACAGAACCCGAAAATGGCAGAAAATGCATATTTTTGAAAAACTTTTTTTCGCTAAAATTTCGCAAGGGGGGACCCTTTTGCAAAAATCCAAAAAAATGTATTTACTTCGGCAGCACAATACAGGTGCTGCAGCTGTAGGAAATGTTTCAAAATGTCGTCAGGAGTCCCGACAGAACCCGGAAATGGCAGAAAATGCATATTTTTGGGGAAAAATCTTTGCTAAAAAAGGTATTAAAATTTTTAATAAACGGATTTGCTTCAGAAACACAATACTGGTGCTGTAGTTGTAGGAGATGTCTCAAAACGTCATCAGGAGTCCCGACAGAACCCAAAAATGGCAGAAAATGCATATTTTTGAAAAACTTTTTTTCGCTAAAATTTCGTAAGGGGGGACCCTTATGCAAAAATCCAAAAAAATGTATTTACTTCGGCAGCACAATACAGGTGTTGCAGCTGTAGGAAATGTTTCAAAATGTCGTCAGGAGTCCCGACAGAACCCGGAAATGGCAGAAAATGCATATTTTTGGGGAAAAATCTTTGCTAAAAAAGGTATTAAAATTTTTAATAAACGGATTTGCTTGAGAAACACAATACTGGTGCTGTAGTTGTAGGAGATGTCTCAAAACGTCATCAGGAGTTCAGACAGAACCCGAAAATGGCAGAAAATGCACATTTTTGAAAAACTTTTTTTCGCTAAAATTTCGTAAGGGGGGACCCTTATGCAAAAATCCAAAAAAATGTATTTACTTCGGCAGCACAATACAGGTGCTGCAGCTGTAGGAAATGTTTCAAAATGGCTTCAGGAGTCCCGACAGAACCCGAAAATGGCAGAAAATGCATTTTTGGGGGGAAAATCTTTGCTAAAAAAGGTATTAAAATTTTTAAAAAACGGATTTGCTTCAGAAACACAATACTGGTGCTGTGGTTGTAGGAGATGTCTCAAAACGTCATCAGGAGTCCCGACAGAACCCGAAAATGGCAGAAAATGCATATTTTTGAAAAACTTTTTTTCGCTAAAATTTCGTAAGGGGGGACCCTTATGCAAAAATCCAAAAAAATGTATTTACTTCAGCAGCACAATACAGGTGCTGCAGCTGTAGGATATGTTTCAAAATGTCGTCAGGAGTCCCGACAGAACCCGAAAATGGCAGAAAATGCATTTTTGGGGGGAAAAATCTTCGCTAAAAAAAGGTATTAAAATTTTTAAAAAACGGATTTGCTTCAGAAACACAATACTGGTGCTGTAGTTGTAGGAGATGTCTCAAAACGTCATCAGGAGTTCCGACAGAACCCGAAAATGGCAGAAAATGCACACTTTTGAAAAACTTTTTTTCGCTAAAATTTCGTAAGGGGGGACCCTTATGCAAAAATCCAAAAAAATGTATTTACTTCGGCAGCACAATACAGGTGTTGCAGCTGTAGGAAATGTTTCAAAATGTCGTCAGGAGTCCCGACAGAACCGGGAAATGGCAGAAAATGCATATTTTTGGGGAAAAATCTTTGCCAAAAAAGGTATTAAAATTTTTAAAAAACGGATTTGCTTCAGAAACACAATACTGGTGCTGTAGTTATAGGAGATGTCTCAAAACGTCATCAGGAGTCCCGACAGAACCCGAAAATGGCAGAAAATGCATATTTTTGAAAAACTTTTTTTCGCTAAAATTTCGTAAGGGGGGACCCTTATGCAAAAATCCAAAAAAATGTATTTACTTCAGCAGCACAATACAGGTGCTGCAGCTGTAGGATATGTTTCAAAATGTCGTCAGGAGTCCCGACAGAACCCGAAAATGGCAGAAAATGCATTTTTTGGGGGAAAAATCTTCGCTAAAAAAAGGTATTAAAATTTAAAAAAAACGGATTTGCTTCATAAACACAATACTGGTGCTGTAGTTGTAGGAGATGTCTCAAAACGTCATCAGGAGTTCCGACAGAACCCGAAAATGGCAGAAAATGCACACTTTTGAAAAACTTTTTTTCGCTAAAATTTCGTAAGGGGGGACCCTTATGCAAAAATCCAAAAAAATGTATTTACTTCGGCAGCACAATACAGGTGTTGCAGCTGTAGGAAATGTTTCAAAATGTCGTCAGGAGTCCCGACAGAACCGGGAAATGGCAGAAAATGCATATTTTTGGGGAAAAATCTTTGCTGAAAAAGGTATTAAAATTTTTAAAAAACGGATTTGCTTCAGAAACACAATACTGGTGCTGTAGTTGTAGGAGATGTCTCAAAACGTCATCAGGAGTTCCGACAGAACCCGAGAATGGCAGAAAATGCACATTTTTTAAAAACTTTTTTTCGCTAAAATTTCGTAAGGGGGGACCCTTATGCAAAAATCCAAAAAAATGTATTTACTTCGGCAGTACAATAAAGGTGCTGCAGCTGTAGGAAATGTTTCAAAATGTCGTCAGGAGTCCCGACAGAACCCGGAAATGGCAGAAAATGCATATTTTTGGGGAAAAATCTTTGCTGAAAAAGGTATTAAAATTTTTTAAAAACGGATTTGCTTCAGAAACACAATACTGGTGCTGTAGTTGTAGGAGATGTCTCAAAACGTCATCAGGAGTTCCGACAGAACCCGAAAATGGCAGAAAATGCACATTTTTGAAAAACTTTTTTTCGCTAAAATTTCGTAAGGGGGGACCCTTATGCAAAAATCCAAAAAAATGTATTTACTTCGGCAGCACAATACAGGTGCTGCAGCTGTAGGAAATGTTTCAAAATGTCGTCAGGAGTCCCGACAGAACCCGAAAATGGCAGAAAATGCATTTTTTTGGGGAAAAATCTTCGCTAAAAAAAGGTATTAAAATTTTTGGAAAACGGATTTGCTTCAGAAACAAAATACTGGTGCTGTAGTTGTAGGAGATGTCTCAAAACGTCATCAGGAGTCCCGACAGAACCCGAAAATGGCAGAAAATGCATATTTTTGAAAAACTTTTTTTCGCTAAAATTTCTTAAGGGGGACCCTTATGCAAAAATCCAAAAAAATGTATTTACTTCAGCAGCAAAATACAGGTGCTGCAGCTGTAGGATATGTTTCAAAATGTCGTCAGGAGTCCCGACAGAACCCGAAAATGGCAGAAAATGCATTTTTTGGGGGAAAAATCTTCGCTAAAAAAAGGTATTAAAATTTTTTAAAAACGGATTTGCTTCAGAAACACAATACTGGTGCTGTAGTTGTAGGATATGTCTCAAAACGTCATCAGGAGTTCCGACAGAACCCGAAAATGGCAGAAAATGCACATTTTTGAAAAACTTTTTTTCGCTAAAATTTCGTAAGGGGGGACCCTTATGCAAAAATCCAAAAAAATGTATTTACTTCGGCAGCACAATACAGGTGTTGCAGCTGTAGGAAATGTTTCAAAATGTCGTCAGGAGTCCCGACAGAACCCGGAAATGGCAGAAAATGCATATTTTTGGGGAAAAATCTTTGCTAAAAAAGGTATTAAAATTTTTAATAAACGGATTTGCTTCAGAAACACAATACTGGTGCTGTAGTTGTAGGAGATGTCTCAAAACGTCATCAGGAGTTCAGACAGAACCCGAAAATGGCAGAAAATGCACATTTTTGAAAAACTTTTTTTCGCTAAAATTTCGTAAGGGGGGACCCTTATGCAAAAATCCCAAAAAATGTATTTACTTCGGCAGCACAATACAGGTGCTGCAGCTGTAGGAAATGTTTCAAAATGGCGTCAGGAGTCCCGACAGAACCCGAAAATGACAGAAAATGCATATTTTTGGGGAAAATCTTCGCTAAAAAAGGTATTAAAATTTTTAAAAAACGGATTTGCTTCAGAAACACAATACTGGTGCTGTAGTTGTAGGAGATGTCTCAAAACGTCATCAGGAGTCCCGACAGAACCCGAAAATGGCAGAAAATGCATATTTTTGAAACTTTTTTTCGCAAAAATTTCGTAAGGGGGGCTCTTCAGCAAAAATAAAAAAAAATGTATTTACTTCAGCAGCACAATACAGGTGCTGCAGCTGTAGGATATGTTTCAAAATGTCGTCAGGAGTCCCGACAGAACCCGAAAATGGCAGAAAATGCATTTTTTGGGGGAAAAATCTTCGCTAAAAAAAGGTATTAAAATTTTTAAAAAATGGATTTGCTTCAGAAACACAATACTGGTGCTGTAGTTGTAGGAGATGTCTCAAAACGTCATCAGGAGTTCCGACAGAACCCGAAAATGGCAAAAAATGCACATTTTTGAAAAACTTTTTTTCGCTAAAATTTCGTAAGGGGGGACCCTTATGCAAAAATCCAAAAAAATGTATTTACTTCGGCAGCACAATACAGGTGCTGCAGCTGTAGGAAATGTTTCAAAATGTCGTCAGGAGTCCCGACAGAACCCGAAAATGGCAGAAAATGCATTTTTGGGGGGAAAAATCTTCGCTAAAAAAAGGTATTAAAATTTTTAAAAAACGGATTTGCTTCAGAAACACAATACTGGTGCTGTAGTTGTAGGAGATGTCTCAAAACGTCATCAGGAGTTCCGACAGAACCCGAAAATGGCAGAAAATGCACATTTTTGAAATACTTTTTTTCGCTAAAATTTCGTAAGGGGGGACCCTTATGCAAAAATCCAAAAAAATGTATTTACTTCGGCAGCACAATACAGGTGCTGCAGCTGTAGGAAATGTTTCAAAATGTCGTCAGGAGTCCCGACAGAACCCGAAAATGGCAGAAAATGCATTTTTTGGGGGAAAAATCTTTGCTAAAAAAGGTATTAAAATTTTTAAGAAACGGATTTGCTTCAGAAACACAATACTGGTGCTGTAGTTGTAGGAGATGTCTCAAAACGTCATCAGGAGTCCCGACAGAACCCGAAAATGGCAGAAAATGCATATTTTTGAAAAACTTTTTTTCGCTAAAATTTCGTAAGGGGGGACCCTTATGCAAAAATCCAAAAAAATGTATTTACTTCAGCAGCACAATACAGGTGCTGCAGCTGTAGGATATGTTTCAAAATGTCGTCAGGAGTCCCGACAGAACCCGAAAATGGCAGAAAATGCATTTTTTGGGGGAAAAATCTTCGCTAAAAAAAGGTATTAAAATTTTTAAAAAACGGATTTGCTTCAGAAACACAATACTGGTGCTGTAGTTGTAGGAGATGTCTCAAAACGTCATCAGGAGTTCCGACAGAACCCGAAAATGGCAGAAAATTCACACTTTTGAAAAACTTTTTTTCGCTAAAATTTCGTAAGGGGGGACCCTTATGCAAAAATCCAAAAAAATGTATTTACTTCGGCAGCACAATACAGGTGTTGCAGCTGTAGGAAATGTTTCAAAATGTCGTCAGGAGTCCCGACAGAACCGGGAAATGGCAGAAAATGCATATTTTTGGGGAAAAATCTTTGCCAAAAAAGGTATTAAAATTTTTAAAAAACGGATTTGCTTCAGAAACACAATACTGGTGCTGTAGTTATAGGAGATGTCTCAAAACGTCATCAGGAGTCCCGACAGAACCCGAAAATGGCAGAAAATGCATATTTTTGAAAAACTTTTTTTCGCTAAAATTTCGCAAGGGGGGACCCTTTTGCAAAAATCCAAAAAAATGTATTTACTTCGGCAGCACAATACAGGTGCTGCAGCTGTAGGAAATGTTTCAAAATGTCGTCAGGAGTCCCGACAGAACCCGGAAATGGCAGAAAATGCATATTTTTGGGGAAAAATCTTTGCTAAAAAAGGTATTAAAATTTTTAATAAACGGATTTGCTTCAGAAACACAATACTGGTGCTGTAGTTGTAGGAGATGTCTCAAAACGTCATCAGGAGTCCCGACAGAACCCAAAAATGGCAGAAAATGCATATTTTTGAAAAACTTTTTTTCGCTAAAATTTCGTAAGGGGGGACCCTTATGCAAAAATCCAAAAAAATGTATTTACTTCGGCAGCACAATACAGGTGTTGCAGCTGTAGGAAATGTTTCAAAATGTCGTCAGGAGTCCCGACAGAACCCGGAAATGGCAGAAAATGCATATTTTTGGGGAAAAATCTTTGCTAAAAAAGGTATTAAAATTTTTAATAAACGGATTTGCTTGAGAAACACAATACTGGTGCTGTAGTTGTAGGAGATGTCTCAAAACGTCATCAGGAGTTCAGACAGAACCCGAAAATGGCAGAAAATGCACATTTTTGAAAAACTTTTTTTCGCTAAAATTTCGTAAGGGGGGACCCTTATGCAAAAATCCAAAAAAATGTATTTACTTCGGCAGCACAATACAGGTGCTGCAGCTGTAGGAAATGTTTCAAAATGGCTTCAGGAGTCCCGACAGAACCCGAAAATGGCAGAAAATGCATTTTTGGGGGGAAAATCTTTGCTAAAAAAGGTATTAAAATTTTTAAAAAACGGATTTGCTTCAGAAACACAATACTGGTGCTGTGGTTGTAGGAGATGTCTCAAAACGTCATCAGGAGTCCCGACAGAACCCGAAAATGGCAGAAAATGCATATTTTTGAAAAACTTTTTTTCGCTAAAATTTCGTAAGGGGGGACCCTTATGCAAAAATCCAAAAAAATGTATTTACTTCAGCAGCACAATACAGGTGCTGCAGCTGTAGGATATGTTTCAAAATGTCGTCAGGAGTCCCGACAGAACCCGAAAATGGCAGAAAATGCATTTTTGGGGGGAAAAATCTTCGCTAAAAAAAGGTATTAAAATTTTTAAAAAACGGATTTGCTTCAGAAACACAATACTGGTGCTGTAGTTGTAGGAGATGTCTCAAAACGTCATCAGGAGTTCCGACAGAACCCGAAAATGGCAGAAAATGCACACTTTTGAAAAACTTTTTTTCGCTAAAATTTCGTAAGGGGGGACCCTTATGCAAAAATCCAAAAAAATGTATTTACTTCGGCAGCACAATACAGGTGTTGCAGCTGTAGGAAATGTTTCAAAATGTCGTCAGGAGTCCCGACAGAACCGGGAAATGGCAGAAAATGCATATTTTTGGGGAAAAATCTTTGCCAAAAAAGGTATTAAAATTTTTAAAAAACGGATTTGCTTCAGAAACACAATACTGGTGCTGTAGTTATAGGAGATGTCTCAAAACGTCATCAGGAGTCCCGACAGAACCCGAAAATGGCAGAAAATGCATATTTTTGAAAAACTTTTTTTCGCTAAAATTTCGTAAGGGGGGACCCTTATGCAAAAATCCAAAAAAATGTATTTACTTCAGCAGCACAATACAGGTGCTGCAGCTGTAGGATATGTTTCAAAATGTCGTCAGGAGTCCCGACAGAACCCGAAAATGGCAGAAAATGCATTTTTTGGGGGAAAAATCTTCGCTAAAAAAAGGTATTAAAATTTAAAAAAAACGGATTTGCTTCATAAACACAATACTGGTGCTGTAGTTGTAGGAGATGTCTCAAAACGTCATCAGGAGTTCCGACAGAACCCGAAAATGGCAGAAAATGCACACTTTTGAAAAACTTTTTTTCGCTAAAATTTCGTAAGGGGGGACCCTTATGCAAAAATCCAAAAAAATGTATTTACTTCGGCAGCACAATACAGGTGTTGCAGCTGTAGGAAATGTTTCAAAATGTCGTCAGGAGTCCCGACAGAACCGGGAAATGGCAGAAAATGCATATTTTTGGGGAAAAATCTTTGCTGAAAAAGGTATTAAAATTTTTAAAAAACGGATTTGCTTCAGAAACACAATACTGGTGCTGTAGTTGTAGGAGATGTCTCAAAACGTCATCAGGAGTTCCGACAGAACCCGAGAATGGCAGAAAATGCACATTTTTTAAAAACTTTTTTTCGCTAAAATTTCGTAAGGGGGGACCCTTATGCAAAAATCCAAAAAAATGTATTTACTTCGGCAGTACAATAAAGGTGCTGCAGCTGTAGGAAATGTTTCAAAATGTCGTCAGGAGTCCCGACAGAACCCGGAAATGGCAGAAAATGCATATTTTTGGGGAAAAATCTTTGCTGAAAAAGGTATTAAAATTTTTTAAAAACGGATTTGCTTCAGAAACACAATACTGGTGCTGTAGTTGTAGGAGATGTCTCAAAACGTCATCAGGAGTTCCGACAGAACCCGAAAATGGCAGAAAATGCACATTTTTGAAAAACTTTTTTTCGCTAAAATTTCGTAAGGGGGGACCCTTATGCAAAAATCCAAAAAAATGTATTTACTTCGGCAGCACAATACAGGTGCTGCAGCTGTAGGAAATGTTTCAAAATGTCGTCAGGAGTCCCGACAGAACCCGAAAATGGCAGAAAATGCATTTTTTTGGGGAAAAATCTTCGCTAAAAAAAGGTATTAAAATTTTTGGAAAACGGATTTGCTTCAGAAACAAAATACTGGTGCTGTAGTTGTAGGAGATGTCTCAAAACGTCATCAGGAGTCCCGACAGAACCCGAAAATGGCAGAAAATGCATATTTTTGAAAAACTTTTTTTCGCTAAAATTTCTTAAGGGGGACCCTTATGCAAAAATCCAAAAAAATGTATTTACTTCAGCAGCAAAATACAGGTGCTGCAGCTGTAGGATATGTTTCAAAATGTCGTCAGGAGTCCCGACAGAACCCGAAAATGGCAGAAAATGCATTTTTTGGGGGAAAAATCTTCGCTAAAAAAAGGTATTAAAATTTTTTAAAAACGGATTTGCTTCAGAAACACAATACTGGTGCTGTAGTTGTAGGATATGTCTCAAAACGTCATCAGGAGTTCCGACAGAACCCGAAAATGGCAGAAAATGCACATTTTTGAAAAACTTTTTTTCGCTAAAATTTCGTAAGGGGGGACCCTTATGCAAAAATCCAAAAAAATGTATTTACTTCGGCAGCACAATACAGGTGTTGCAGCTGTAGGAAATGTTTCAAAATGTCGTCAGGAGTCCCGACAGAACCCGGAAATGGCAGAAAATGCATATTTTTGGGGAAAAATCTTTGCTAAAAAAGGTATTAAAATTTTTAATAAACGGATTTGCTTCAGAAACACAATACTGGTGCTGTAGTTGTAGGAGATGTCTCAAAACGTCATCAGGAGTTCAGACAGAACCCGAAAATGGCAGAAAATGCACATTTTTGAAAAACTTTTTTTCGCTAAAATTTCGTAAGGGGGGACCCTTATGCAAAAATCCCAAAAAATGTATTTACTTCGGCAGCACAATACAGGTGCTGCAGCTGTAGGAAATGTTTCAAAATGGCGTCAGGAGTCCCGACAGAACCCGAAAATGACAGAAAATGCATATTTTTGGGGAAAATCTTCGCTAAAAAAGGTATTAAAATTTTTAAAAAACGGATTTGCTTCAGAAACACAATACTGGTGCTGTAGTTGTAGGAGATGTCTCAAAACGTCATCAGGAGTCCCGACAGAACCCGAAAATGGCAGAAAATGCATATTTTTGAAACTTTTTTTCGCAAAAATTTCGTAAGGGGGGCTCTTCAGCAAAAATAAAAAAAAATGTATTTACTTCAGCAGCACAATACAGGTGCTGCAGCTGTAGGATATGTTTCAAAATGTCGTCAGGAGTCCCGACAGAACCCGAAAATGGCAGAAAATGCATTTTTTGGGGGAAAAATCTTCGCTAAAAAAAGGTATTAAAATTTTTAAAAAATGGATTTGCTTCAGAAACACAATACTGGTGCTGTAGTTGTAGGAGATGTCTCAAAACGTCATCAGGAGTTCCGACAGAACCCGAAAATGGCAAAAAATGCACATTTTTGAAAAACTTTTTTTCGCTAAAATTTCGTAAGGGGGGACCCTTATGCAAAAATCCAAAAAAATGTATTTACTTCGGCAGCACAATACAGGTGCTGCAGCTGTAGGAAATGTTTCAAAATGTCGTCAGGAGTCCCGACAGAACCCGAAAATGGCAGAAAATGCATTTTTGGGGGGAAAAATCTTCGCTAAAAAAAGGTATTAAAATTTTTAAAAAACGGATTTGCTTCAGAAACACAATACTGGTGCTGTAGTTGTAGGAGATGTCTCAAAACGTCATCAGGAGTTCCGACAGAACCCGAAAATGGCAGAAAATGCACATTTTTGAAATACTTTTTTTCGCTAAAATTTCGTAAGGGGGGACCCTTATGCAAAAATCCAAAAAAATGTATTTACTTCGGCAGCACAATACAGGTGCTGCAGCTGTAGGAAATGTTTCAAAATGTCGTCAGGAGTCCCGACAGAACCCGAAAATGGCAGAAAATGCATTTTTTGGGGGAAAAATCTTCGCTAAAAAAAGGTATTAAAATTTTTAAAAAACGGATTTGCTTCAGAAACACAATACTGGTGCTGTAGTTGTAGGAGATGTCTCAAAACGTCATCAGGAGTTCCGACAGAACCCGAAAATGGCAGAAAATGCACATTTTTGAAAAACTTTTTTTCGCTAAAATTTCGTAAGGGGGGACCCTTATGCAAAAATCCAAAAAAATGTATTTACTTCGGCAGCACAATACAGGTGCTGCAGCTGTAGGAAATGTTTCAAAATGTCGTCAGGAGTCCCGACAGAACCCGAAAATGGCAGAAAATGCATTTTATGGGGGAAAAATCTTCGCTAAAAATAGGTATTAAAATTTTTAAAAAACTGATTTGCTTCAGAAACACAATACTGGTGCTGTAGTTGTAGGAGATGTCTCAAAACGTCATCAGGAGTTCCGACAGAACCCGAAAATGGCAGAAAATGCACATTTTTGAAAAACTTTTTTTCGCAAAAATTTCGTAAGGGGGGCTCTGATGCAAAAATAAAAAAAAATGTATTTACTTCAGCAGCACAATACAGGTGCTGCAGCTGTAGGATATGTTTCAAAATGTCGTCAGGAGTCCCGGCAGAACCCGAAAATGGCAGAAAATGCATTTTTTTGGGGAAAAATCTTCGCTAAAAAAAGGTATTAAAATTTTAAAAAAATGGATTTGCTTCAGAAACACAATACTGGTGCTGTAGTTGTAGGAGATGTCTCAAAATGTCATCAGGAGTTCCGACAGAACCCGAAAATGGCAGAAAATGCACATTTTACAAAAACTTTTTTTCGCTAAAATTTCGTAAGGGGGGACCCTTATGCAAAAATCCAAAAAAATGTATTTACTTCGGCAGCACAATACAGGTGCTGCAGCTGTAGGAAATGTTTCAAAATGTCGTCAGGAGTCCCGACAGAACCCGAAAATGGCAGAAAATGCATTTTTTGGGGGAAAAATCTTCGCTAAAAAAAGGTATTAAAATTTTTAAAAAACGGATTTGCTTCAGAAACACAATACTGGTGCTGTAGTTGTAGGAGATGTCTCAAAACGTCATCAGGAGTTCCGACAGAACCCGAAAATGGCAGAAAATGCACATTTTTGAAAAACTTTTTTTCGCTAAAATTTCGTAAGGGGGGACCCTTATGCAAAAATCCAAAAAAATTTATTTACTTCGGCAGCACAATACAGGTGCTGCAGCTGTAGGATATGTTTCAAAATGTCGTCAGGAGTCCCGACAGAACCCGAAAATGGCAGAAAATGCATTTTTTGGGGGAAAAATCTTCGCTAAAAAAAGGTATTAAAATTTTTAAAAAACGGATTTGCTTCAGAAACACAATACTGGTGCTGTAGTTGTAGGAGATGTCTCAAAACGTCATCAGGAGTTCCGACAGAACCCAAAAATGGCAGAAAATGCACAGTTTTGAAAAACTTTTTTTCGCAAAAATTTCGTAAGGGGGGACCCTTATGCAAAAATCCAAAAAAATGTATTTACTTCGGCAGCACAATACAGGTGCTGCAGCTGTAGGAAATGTTTCAAAATGTCGTCAGGAGTCCCGACAGAACCCGAAAATGGCAGAAAATGCATTTTTTGGGGGAAAAATCTTCGCTAAAAAAAGGTATTAAAATTTTAAAAAAACGGATTTGCTTCAGAAACACAATACTGGTGCTGTAGTTGTAGGAGATGTCTCAAAACGTCATCAGGAGTTCCGACAGAACCCGAAAATGGCAGAAAATGCACATTTTTGAAAAACTTTTTTTCGCTAAAATTTCGTAAGGGGGGACCCTTATGCAAAAATCCAAAAAAATGTATTTACTTCGGCAGCACAATACAGGTGCTGCAGCTGTAGGAAATGTTTCAAAATGTCGTCAGGAGTCCCGACAGAACCCGAAAATGGCAGAAAATGCATTTTTTTGGGGAAAAATCTTCGCTAAAAAAAGGTATTAAAATTTTTAAAAAACGGATTTGCTTCAGAAACACAATACTGGTGCTGTAGTTGTAGGAGATGTCTCAAAACGTCATCAGGAGTTCCGACAGAACCCGAAAATGGCAGAAAATGCACATTTTTGAAAAACTTTTTTTCGCTAAAATTTCGTAAGGGGGGACCCTTATGCAAAAATCCAAAAAAATGTATTTACTTCGGCAGCACAATACAGGTGCTGCAGCTGTAGGAAATGTTTCAAAATGTCGTCAGGAGTCCCGACAGAACCCGAAAATGGCAGAAAATGCATATTTTTGGGGAAAATCTTTGCTAAAAAAGGTATTAAAATTTTTAAAAAACGGATTTGCTTCAGAAACACAATACTGGTGCTGTAGTTGTAGGAGATGTCTCAAAACGTCATCAGGAGTCCCGACAGAACCCGAAAATGGCAGAAAATGCATATTTTTGAAAAACTTTTTTTCGCTAAAATTTCGTAAGGGGGGACCCTTATGCAAAAATCCAAAAAAATGTATTTACTTCAGCAGCACAATACAGGTGCTGCAGCTGTAGGATATGTTTCAAAATGTCGTCAGGAGTCCCGACAGAACCCGAAAATGGCAGAAAATGCATTTTTTGGGGGAAAAATCTTCGCTAAAAAATGGTAGTAAAATTTAAAAAAAACGGATTTGCTTCAGAAACACAATACTGGTGCTGTAGTTGTAGGAGATGTCTCAAAACGTCATCAGGAGTTCCGACAGAACCCGAAAATGGCAGAAAATGCACACTTTTGAAAAACTTTTTTTCGCTAAAATTTCGTAAGGGGGGACCCTTATGCAAAAATCCAAAAAAATGTATTTACTTCGGCAGCACAATACAGGTGTTGCAGCTGTAGGAAATGTCTCAAAACGTCATCAGGAGTCCCGACAGAACCCGAAAATGGCAGAAAATGCATATTTTTGAAAAACTTTTTTTCGCTAAAATTTCGTAAGGGGGGAGACCCTTATGCAAAAATCCAAAAAAATGTATTTACTTCAGCAGCACAATACAGGTGCTGCAGCTGTAGGATATGTTTCAAAATGTCGTCAGGAGTCCCGACAGAACCCGAAAATGGCAGAAAATGCATTTTTTGGGGGAAAAATCTTCGCTAAAAAAAGGTATTAAAATTTTTAAAAAACAGATTTGCTTCAGAAACACAATACTGGTGCTGTAGTTGTAGGAGATGTCTCAAAACGTCATCAGGAGTTCCGACAGAACCCGAAAATGGCAGAAAATGCACATTTTTGAAAAACTTTTTTTCGCTAAAATTTCGTAAGGGGGGACCCTTATGCAAAAATCCAAAAAAATGTATTTACTTCGGCAGCACAATACAGGTGCTACAGCTGTAGGATATGTTTCAAAATGTCGTCAGGAGTCCCGACAGAACCCGAAAATGGCAGAAAATGCATATTTTTGGGGAAAATCTTTGCTAAAAAAGGTATTAAAATTTTTAAAAAACGGATTTGCTTCAGAAACACAATACTGGTGCTGTAGTTGTAGGAGATGTCTCAAAACGTCATCAGGAGTCCCGACAGAACCCGAAAATGGCAGAAAATGCATATTTTTGAAAAACTTTTTTTCGCAAAAATTTCGTAAGGGGGGACCCTTATGCAAAAATCCAAAAAAATGTATTTACTTCGGCAGCACAATACAGGTGCTGCAGCTGTAGGAAATGTTTCAAAATGTCGTCAGGAGTCCCGACAGAACCCGAAAATGGCAGAAAATGCATATTTTTGGGGAAAATCTTTGCTAAAAAAGGTATTAAAATTTTTAAAAAACGGATTTGCTTCAGAAACACAATACTGGTGCTGTAGTTGTAGGAGATGTCTCAAAACGTCATCAGGAGTTCCGACAGAACCCGAAAATGGCAGAAAATGCACACTTTTGAAAAACTTTTTTTCGCTAAAATTTCGTAAGGGGGGACCCCTATGCAAAAATCCAAAAAAATGTATTTACTTCGGCAGCACAATACAGGTGTTGCAGCTGTAGGAAATGTTTCAAAATGTCGTCAGGAGTCCCGACAGAACCGGGAAATGGCAGAAAATGCATATTTTTGGGGAAAAATCTTTGCTAAAAAAGGTATTAAAATTTTTAAAAAACGGATTTGCTTCAGAAACACAATACTGGTGCTGTAGTTGTAGGAGATGTCTCAAAACGTCATTAGGAGTTCCGACAGAACCCGAGAATGGCAGAAAATGCACATTTTTTAAAAACTTTTTTTCGCTAAAATTTCGTAAGGGGGGACCCTTATGCAAAAATCCAAAAAAATGTATTTACTTCGGCAGCACAATACAGGTGCTGCAGCTGTAGGAAATGTTTCGAAATGTCGTCAGGAGTCCCGACAGAACCCGGAAATGGCAGAAAATGCATATTTTTGGGGAAAAATCTTTGCTGAAAAAGGTATTAAAATTTTTAAAAAACGGATTTGCTTCAGAAACACAATACTGGTGCTGTAGTTGTAGGAGATGTCTCAAAACGTCATCAGGAGTTCCGACAGAACCCGAAAATGGCAGAAAATGCACATTTTTGAAAAACTTTTTTTCGCTAAAATTTCGTAAGGGGGGACCCTTATGCAAAAATCCAAAAAAATGTATTTACTTCGGCAGCACAATACAGGTGCTGCAGCTGTAGGATATGTTTCAAAATGTCGTCAGGAGTCCCGACAGAACCCGAAAATGGCAGAAAATGCATTTTTTGGGGGAAAAATCTTCGCTAAAAAAAGGTATTAAAATTTTTAAAAAACGGATTTGCTTCAGAAACACAATACTGGTGCTGTAGTTGTAGGAGATGTCTCAAAACGTCATCAGGAGTTCCGACAGAACCCGAAAATGGCAGAAAATGCACATTTTTGAAAAACTTTTTTTCGCTAAAATTTCGTAAGGGGGGACCCTTATGCAAAAATCCAAAAAAATGTATTTACTTCGGCAGCACAATACAGGTGCTGCAGCTGTAGGATATGTTTCAAAATGTCGTCAGGAGTCCCGACAGAACCCGAAAATGGCAGAAAATGCATTTTTTTGGGGAAAAATCTTCGCTAAAAAAAGGTATTAAAATTTTTAAAAAACGGATTTGCTTCAGAAACACAATACTGGTGCTGTAGTTGTAGGAGATGTCTCAAAACGTCATCAGGAGTTCCGACAGAACCCAAAAATGGCAGAAAATGCATATTTTTGAAAAACTTTTTTTCGCAAAAATTTCGTAAGGGGGGACCCTTATGCAAAAATCCAAAAAAATGTATTTACTTCGGCAGCACAATATAGGTGCTGCAGCTGTAGGAAATGTTTCAAAATGTCGTCAGGAGTCCCGACAGAACCCGAAAATGGCAGAAAATGCATTTTTTGGGGGAAAAATCTTCGCTAAAAAAAGGTGTTAAAATTTTTAAAAAACGGATTTGCTTCAGAAACACAATACTGGTGCTGTAGTTGTAGGAGATGTCTCAAAACGTCATCAGGAGTTCCGACAGAACCCGAAAATGGCAGAAAATGCACATTTTTGAAAAACTTTTTTTCGCTAAAATTTCGTAAGGGGGGACCCTTATGCAAAAATCCAAAAAAATGTATTTACTTCGGCAGCACAATACAGGTGCTGCAGCTGTAGGAAATGTTTCAAAATGTCGTCAGGAGTCCCGACAGAACCCGAAAATGGCAGAAAATGCATTTTTTGGGGGAAAAATCTTCGCTAAAAAAAGGTATTAAAATTTTTAAAAAACGGATTTGCTTCAGAAACACAATACTGGTGCTGTAGTTGTAGGAGATGTCTCAAAACGTCATCAGGAGTTCCGACAGAACCCGAAAAAGGCAGAAAATGCACATTTTTGAAAAACTTTTTTTCGCTAAAATTTCGTAAGGGGGGACCCTTATGCAAAAATCCCAAAAAATATATTTACTTCGGCAGCACAATACAGGTGCTGCAGCTGTAGGAAATGTTTCAAAATGTCGTCAGGAGTCCCGACAGAACCCGAAAATGGCAGAAAATGCATATTTTTGGGGAAAATCTTTGCTAAAAAAGGTATTAAAATTTTTAAAAAACGGATTTGCTTCAGAAACACAATACTGGTGCTGTAGTTGTAGGAGATGTCTCAAAACGTCATCAGGAGTCCCGACAGAACCCGAAAATGGCAGAAAATGCATATTTTTGAAAAACTTTTTTTCGCTAAAATTTCGTAAGGGGGGACCCTTATGCAAAAATCCAAAAAAATGTATTTACTTCAGCAGCACAATACAGGTGCTGCAGCTGTAGGATATGTTTCAAAATGTCGTCAGGAGTCCCGACAGAACCCGAAAATGGCAGAAAATGCATTTTTTGGGGGAAAAATCTTCGCTAAAAAATGGTATTAAAATTTTTAAAAAACGGATTTGCTTCAGAAACACAATACTGGTGCTGTAGTTGTAGGAGATGTCTCAAAACGTCATCAGGAGTTCCGACAGAACCCGAAAATGGCAGAAAATGCACACTTTTGAAAAACTTTTTTTCGCTAAAATTTCGTAAGGGGGGACCCTTATGCAAAAATCCAAAAAAATGTATTTACTTCGGCAGCACAATACAGGTGCTGCAGCTGTAGGAAATGTTTCAAAATGTCGTCAGGAGTCCCGACAGAACCCGAAAATGGCAGAAAATGCATATTTTTGGGGAAAATCTTTGCTAAAAAAGGTATTAAAATTTTTAAAAAACGGATTTGCTTCAGAAACACAATACTGGTGCTGTAGTTGTAGGAGATGTCTCAAAACGTCATCAGGAGTCCCGACAGAACCCGAAAATGGCAGAAAATGCATATTTTTGAAAAACTTTTTTTCGCTAAAATTTCGTAAGGGGGGACCCTTATGCAAAAATCCAAAAAAATGTATTTACTTCAGCAGCACAATACAGGTGCTGCAGCTGTAGGATATGTTTCAAAATGTCGTCAGGAGTCCCGACAGAACCCGAAAATGGCAGAAAATGCATTTTTTTGGGGAAAAATCTTCGCTAAAAAAATGTATTAAAATTTTTAAAAAACGGATTTGCTTCAGAAACACAATACTGGTGCTGTAGTTGTAGGAGATGTCTCAAAACGTCATCAGGAGTTCCGACAGAACCCGAAAATGGCAGAAAATGCACACTTTTGAAAAACTTTTTTTCGCTAAAATTTCGTAAGGGGGGACCCTTATGCAAAAATCCAAAAAAATGTATTTACTTCGGCAGCACAATACAGGTGCTGCAGCTGTAGGAAATGTTTCAAAATGTCGTCAGGAGTCCCGACAGAACCCGGAAATGGCAGAAAATGCATATTTTTGAAAAACTTTTTTTCGCTAAAATTTCGTAAGGGGGGACCCTTATGCAAAAATCCAAAAAAATGTATTTACTTCGGCAGCACAATACAGGTGCTGCAGCTGTAGGAAATGTCTCAAAACGTCATCAGGAGTCCCGACAGAACCCGAAAATGGCAGAAAATGCATATTTTTGAAAAACTTTTTTTCGCTAAAATTTCGTAAGGGGGGACCCTTATGCAAAAATCCAAAAAAATGTATTTACTTCGGCAGCACAATACAGGTGCTGCAGCTGTAGGAAATGTTTCAAAATGTCGTCAGGAGTCCCGACAGAACCCGAAAATGGCAGAAAATGCATTTTCTTGGGGAAAAATCTTCGCTAAAAAAAGGTATTAAAATTTTTAAAAAACGGATTTGCTTCAGAAACAAAATACTGGTGCTGTAGTTGTAGGAGATGTCTCAAAACGTCATCAGGAGTCCCGACAGAACCCGAAAATGGCAGAAAATGCATATTTTTGAAAAACTTTTTTTCGCTAAAATTTCATAAGGGGGGACCCTTATGCAAAAATCCAAAAAAATGTATTTACTTCAGCAGCACAATACAGGTGCTGCAGCTGTAGGATATGTTTCAAAATGTCGTCAGGAGTCCCGACAGAACCCGAAAATGGCAGAAAATGCATTTTTTGGGGGAAAAATCTTCGCTAAAAAAAGGTATTAAAATTTTTAAAAAACAGATTTGCTTCAGAAACACAATACTGGTGCTGTAGTTGTAGGAGATGTCTCAAAACGTCATCAGGAGTTCCGACAGAACCCGAAAATGGCAGAAAATGCACATTTTTGAAAAACTTTTTTTCGCTAAAATTTCGTAAGGGGGGCTCTTATGCAAAAATAAAAAAAAATGTATTTACTTCAGCAGCACAATACAGGTGCTGCAGCTGTAGGAAATGTTTCAAAATGTCGTCAGGAGTCCCAACAGAACCCGAAAATGGCAGAAAATGCATTTTTTGGGGGAAAAATCTTCGCTAAAAAAAGGTATTAAAATTTTTAAAAAACGGATTTGCTTCAGAAACACAATACTGGTGCTGTAGTTGTAGGAGATGTCTCAAAACGTCATCAGGAGTTCCGACAGAACCCGAAAATGGCAGAAAATGCACATTTTTGAAAAACTTTTTTTCGCTAAAATTTCGTAAGGGGGGACCCTTATGCAAAAATCCAAAAAAATGTATTTACTTCGGCAGCACAATACAGGTGCTGCAGCTGTAGGAAATGTTTCAAAATGTCGTCAGGAGTCCCGACAGAACCCGAAAATGGCAGAAAATGCATTTTTTGGGGGAAAAATCTTCGCTAAAAAAAGGTATTAAAATTTTTTAAAAACGGATTTGCTTCAGAAACACAATACTGGTGCTGTAGTTGTCGGAGATGTCTCAAAACGTCATCAGGAGTTCCGACAGAACCCGAAAATGGCAGAAAATGCACATTTTTGAAAAACTTTTTTTCGCTAAAATTTCGTAAGGGGGGACCCTTATGCAAAAATCCAAAAAAATGTATTTACTTCGGCAGCACAATACAGGTGCTGCAGCTGTAGGAAATGTTTCAAAATGTCGTCAGGAGTCCCGACAGAACCCGAAAATGGCAGAAAATGCATATTTTTGGGGAAAATCTTTGCTAAAAAAGGTATTAAAATTTTTAAAAAACGGATTTGCTTCAGAAACACAATACTGGTGCTGTAGTTGTAGGAGATGTCTCAAAACGTCATCAGGAGTCCCGACAGAACCCGAAAATGGCAGAAAATGCATATTTTTGAAAAACTTTTTTTCGCTAAAATTTCGTAAGGGGGGACCCTTATGCAAAAATCCAAAAAAATGTATTTACTTCGGCAGCACAATACAGGTGTTGCAGCTGTAGGAAATGTCTCAAAACGTCATCAGGAGTCCCGACAGAACCCGAAAATGGCAGAAAATGCATATTTTTGAAAAACTTTTTTTCGCTAAAATTTCGTAAGGGGGGACCCTTATGCAAAAATCCAAAAAAATGTATTTACTTCAGCAGCACAATACAGGTGCTGCAGCTGTAGGATATGTTTCAAAATGTCGTCAGGAGTCCCGACAGAACCCGAAAATGGCAGAAAATGCATTTTTTGGGGGAAAAATCTTCGCTAAAAAAAGGTATTAAAATTTTTAAAAAACAGATTTGCTTCAGAAACACAATACTGGTGCTGTAGTTGTAGGAGATGTCTCAAAACGTCATCAGGAGTTCCGACAGAACCCGAAAATGGCAGAAAATGCACATTTTTGAAAAACTTTTTTTCGCTAAAATTTCGTAAGGGGGGACCCTTATGCAAAAATCCAAAAAAATGTATTTACTTCGGCAGCACAATACAGGTGCTACAGCTGTAGGATATGTTTCAAAATGTCGTCAGGAGTCCCGACAGAACCCGAAAATGGCAGAAAATGCATATTTTTGGGGAAAATCTTTGCTAAAAAAGGTATTAAAATTTTTAAAAAACGGATTTGCTTCAGAAACACAATACTGGTGCTGTAGTTGTAGGAGATGTCTCAAAACGTCATCAGGAGTCCCGACAGAACCCGAAAATGGCAGAAAATGCATATTTTTGAAAAACTTTTTTTCGCAAAAATTTCGTAAGGGGGGACCCTTATGCAAAAATCCAAAAAAATGTATTTACTTCGGCAGCACAATACAGGTGCTGCAGCTGTAGGAAATGTTTCAAAATGTCGTCAGGAGTCCCGACAGAACCCGAAAATGGCAGAAAATGCATATTTTTGGGGAAAATCTTTGCTAAAAAAGGTATTAACATTTTTAAAAAACGGATTTGCTTCAGAAACACAATACTGGTGCTGTAGTTGTAGATGTCTCAAAACGTCATCAGGAGTTCCGACAGAACCCGAAAATGGCAGAAAATGCACACTTTTGAAAAACTTTTTTTCGCTAAAATTTCGTAAGGGGGGACCCCTATGCAAAAATCCAAAAAAATGTATTTACTTCGGCAGCACAATACAGGTGTTGCAGCTGTAGGAAATGTTTCAAAATGTCGTCAGGAGTCCCGACAGAACCGGGAAATGGCAGAAAATGCATATTTTTGGGGAAAAATCTTTGCTGAAAAAGGTATTAAAATTTTTAAAAAACGGATTTGCTTCAGAAACACAATACTGGTGCTGTAGTTGTAGGAGATGTCTCAAAACGTCATCAGGAGTTCCGACAGAACCCGAAAATGGCAGAAAATGCACATTTTTGAAAAACTTTTTTTCGCTAAAATTTCGTAAGGGGGGACCCTTATGCAAAAATCCAAAAAAATGTATTTACTTCGGCAGCACAATACAGGTGCTGCAGCTGTAGGATATGTTTCAAAATGTCGTCAGGAGTCCCGACAGAACCCGAAAATGGCAGAAAATGCATTTTTTGGGGGAAAAATCTTCGCTAAAAAAAGGTATTAAAATTTTTAAAAAACGGATTTGCTTCAGAAACACAATACTGGTGCTGTAGTTGTAGGAGATGTCTCAAAACGTCATCAGGAGTTCCGACAGAACCCGAAAATGGCAGAAAATGCACATTTTTGAAAAACTTTTTTTCGCTAAAATTTCGTAAGGGGGGACCCTTATGCAAAAATCCAAAAAAATGTATTTACTTCGGCAGCACAATACAGGTGCTGCAGCTGTAGGATATGTTTCAAAATGTCGTCAGGAGTCCCGACAGAACCCGAAAATGGCAGAAAATGCATTTTTTGGGGGAAAAATCTTCGCTAAAAAAAGGTATTAAAATTTTTAAAAAACGGATTTGCTTCAGAAACACAATACTGGTGCTGTAGTTGTAGGAGATGTCTCAAAACGTCATCAGGAGTTCCGACAGAACCCAAAAATGGCAGAAAATGCATATTTTTGAAAAACTTTTTTTCGCAAAAATTTCGTAAGGGGGGACCCTTATGCAAAAATCCAAAAAAATGTATTTACTTCGGCAGCACAATATAGGTGCTGCAGCTGTAGGAAATGTTTCAAAATGTCGTCAGGAGTCCCGACAGAACCCGAAAATGGCAGAAAATGCATTTTTTGGGGGAAAAATCTTCGCTAAAAAAAGGTGTTAAAATTTTTAAAAAACGGATTTGCTTCAGAAACACAATACTGGTGCTGTAGTTGTAGGAGATGTCTCAAAACGTCATCAGGAGTTCCGACAGAACCCGAAAAAGGCAGAAAATGCACATTTTTGAAAAACTTTTTTTCGCTAAAATTTCGTAAGGGGGGCTCTTATGCAAAAATCAAAAAAAATGTATTTACTTCAGCAGCACAATACAGGTGCTGCAGCTGTAGGAAATGTTTCAAAATGTCGTCAGGAGTCCCAACAGAACCCGAAAATGGCAGAAAATGCATTTTTTGGGGGAAAAATCTTCGCTAAAAAAAGGTATTAAAATTTTTAAAAAACGGATTTGCTTCAGAAACACAATACTGGTGCTGTAGTTGTAGGAGATGTCTCAAAACGTCATCAGGAGTTCCGACAGAACCCGAAAATGGCAGAAAATGCACATTTTTGAAAAACTTTTTTTCGCTAAAATTTCGTAAGGGGGGACCCTTATGCAAAAATCCAAAAAAATGTATTTACTTCGGCAGCACAATACAGGTGCTGCAGCTGTAGGAAATGTTTCAAAATGTCGTCAGGAGTCCCGACAGAACCCGAAAATGGCAGAAAATGCATTTTTTGGGGGAAAAATCTTCGCTAAAAAAAGGTATTAAAATTTTTTAAAAACGGATTTGCTTCAGAAACACAATACTGGTGCTGTAGTTGTCGGAGATGTCTCAAAACGTCATCAGGAGTTCCGACAGAACCCGAAAATGGCAGAAAATGCACATTTTTGAAAAACTTTTTTTCGCTAAAATTTCGTAAGGGGGGACCCTTATGCAAAAATCCAAAAAAATGTATTTACTTCGGCAGCACAATACAGGTGCTGCAGCTGTAGGAAATGTTTCAAAATGTCGTCAGGAGTCCCGACAGAACCCGAAAATGGCAGAAAATGCATATTTTTGGGGAAAATCTTAGCTAAAAAAGGTATTAAAATTTTTAAAAAACGGATTTGCTTCAGAAACACAATACTGGTGCTGTAGTTGTAGGAGATGTCTCAAAACGTCATCAGGAGTCCCGACAGAACCCGAAAATGGCAGAAAATGCATATTTTTGAAAAACTTTTTTTCGCTAAAATTTCGTAAGGGGGGACCCTTATGCAAAAATCCAAAAAAATGTATTTACTTCAGCAGCACAATACAGGTGCTGCAGCTGTAGGATATGTTTCAAAATGTCGTCAGGAGTCCCGACAGAACCCGAAAATGGCAGAAAATGCATTTTTTGGGGGAAAAATCTTCGCTAAAAAAAGGTATTAAAATTTTTAAAAAACGGATTTGCTTCAGAAACACAATACTGGTGCTGTAGTTGTAGGAGATGTCTCAAAACGTCATCAGGAGTTCCGACAGAACCCGAAAATGGCAGAAAATGCACACTTTTGAAAAACTTTTTTTCGCTAAAATTTCGTAAGGGGGGACCCTTATGCAAAAATCCAAAAAAATGTATTTACTTCGGCAGCACAATACAGGTGTTGCAGCTGTAGGAAATGTTTCAAAATGTCGTCAGGAGTCCCGACAGAACCGGGAAATGGCAGAAAATGCATATTTTTGGGGAAAAATCTTTGCTAAAAAAGGTATTAAAATTTTTAAAAAACGGATTTGCTTCAGAAACACAATACTGGTGCTGTAGTTGTAGGAGATGTCTCAAAACGTCATCAGGAGTTCCGACAGAACCCGAGAATGGCAGAAAATGCACATTTTTTAAAAACTTTTTTTCGCTAAAATTTCGTAAGGGGGGACCCTTATGCAAAAATCCAAAAAAATGTATTTACTTCGGCAGCACAATACAGGTGCTGCAGCTGTAGGAAATGTTTCGAAATGTCGTCAGGAGTCCCGACAGAACCCGGAAATGGCAGAAAATGCATATTTTTGGGGAAAAATCTTTGCTGAAAAAGGTATTAAAATTTTTAAAAAACGGATTTGCTTCAGAAACACAATACTGGTGCTGTAGTTGTAGGAGATGTCTCAAAACGTCATCAGGAGTTCCGACAGAACCCGAAAATGGCAGAAAATGCACATTTTTGAAAAACTTTTTTTCGCTAAAATTTCGTAAGGGGGGACCCTTATGCAAAAATCCAAAAAAATGTATTTACTTCGGCAGCACAATACAGGTGCTGCAGCTGTAGGATATGTTTCAAAATGTCGTCAGGAGTCCCGACAGAACCCGAAAATGGCAGAAAATGCATTTTTTTGGGGAAAAATCTTCGCTAAAAAAAGGTATTAAAATTTTTAAAAAACGTATTTGCTTCAGAAACACAATACTGGTGCTGTAGTTGTAGGAGATGTCTCAAAACGTCATCAGGAGTTCCGACAGAACCCAAAAATGGCAGAAAATGCACATTTTTGAAAAACTTTTTTTCGCTAAAATTTCGTAAGGGGGGACCCTTATGCAAAAATCCAAAAAAATGTATTTACTTCGGCAGAACAATACAGGTGCTGCAGCTGTAGGAAATGTTTCAAAATGTCGTCAGGAGTCCCGACAGAACCCGAAAATGGCAGAAAATGCATTTTTTGGGGGAAAAATCTTCGCTAAAAAAAGGTATTAAAATTTTTAAAAAACGGATTTGATTCAGAAACACATTACTGGTGCTGTAGTTGTAGGAGATGTCTCAAAACGTCATCAGGAGTCCCGACAGAACCCGAAAATGGCAGAAAATGCATATTTTTGAAAAACTTTTTTTCGCTAAAATTTCGTAAGGGGGGACCCTTATGCAAAAATCCAAAAAAATGTATTTACTTCAGCAGCACAATACAGGTGCTGCAGCTGTAGGATATGTTTCAAAATGTCGTCAGGAGTCCCGACAGAACCCGAAAATGGCAGAAAATGCATTTTTTTGGGGAAAAATCTTCGCTAAAAAAAGGTATTAAAATTTTTAAAAAACGGATTTGCTTCAGAAACACAATACTGGTGCTGTAGTTGTAGGAGATGTCTCAAAACGTCATCAGGAGTTCCGACAGAACCCGAAAATGGCAGAAAATGCACACTTTTGAAAAACTTTTTTTCGCTAAAATTTCGTAAGGGGGGACCCTTATGCAAAAATCCAAAAAAATGTATTTACTTCGGCAGCACAATACAGGTGTTGCAGCTGTAGGAAATGTCTCAAAACGTCATCAGGAGTCCCGACAGAACCCGAAAATGGCAGAAAATGCATATTTTTGAAAAACTTTTTTTCGCTAAAATTTCGTAAGGGGGGACCCTTATGCAAAAATCCAAAAAAATGTATTTACTTCAGCAGCACAATACAGGTGCTGCAGCTGTAGGATATGTTTCAAAATGTCGTCAGGAGTCCCGACAGAACCCGAAAATGGCAGAAAATGCATTTTTGGGGGGAAAAATCTTCGCTAAAAAAAGGTATTAAAATTTTTGGAAAACGGATTTGCTTCAGAAACAAAATACTGGTGCTGTAGTTGTAGGAGATGTCTCAAAACGTCATCAGGAGTCCCGACAGAACCCGAAAATGGCAGAAAATGCATATTTTTGAAAAACTTTTTTTCGCTAAAATTTCTTAAGGGGGACCCTTATGCAAAAATCCCAAAAAATGTATTTACTTCAGCAGCACAATACAGGTGCTGCAGCTGTAGGATATGTTTCAAAATGTCGTCAGGAGTCCCGACAGAACCCGAAAATGGCAGAAAATGCATTTTTTGGGGGAAAAATCTTCGCTAAAAAAAGGTATTAACATTTTTAAAAAACGGATTTGCTTCAGAAACACAATACTGGTGCTGTAGTTGTAGGAGATGTCTCAAAACGTCATCAGGAGTTCCGACAGAACCCGAAAATGGCAGAAAATGCACATTTTTGAAAAACTTTTTTTCGCAAAAATTTCGTAAGGGGGGACCCTTATGCAAAAATCCAAAAAAATGTATTTACTTCGGCAGCACAATACAGGTGCTGCAGCTGTAGGATATGTTTCAAAATGTCGTCAGGAGTCCCGACAGAAACCGAAAATGGCAGAAAATGCATTTTTTTGGGGAAAAATCTTCGCTAAAAAAAGGTATTAAAATTTTTAAAAAACGGATTTGCTTCAGAAACACAATACTGGTGCTGTAGTTGTAGGAGATGTCTCAAAACGTCATCAGGAGTTCCGACAGAACCCGAAAATGGCAGAAAATGCACATTTTTGAAAAACTTTTTTTCGCTAAAATTTCGTAAGGGGGGACCCTTATGCAAAAATCCCAAAAAATGTATTTACTTCGGCAGCATAATACAGGTGCTGCGGCTGTAGGAAATGTTTCAAAATGTCATCAGGAGTCCCGACAGAACCCGAAAATGGCAGAAAATGCATTTTTTGGGGGAAAAATCTTCGCTAAAAAAAGGTATTAAAATGTTTAAAAAACGGATTTGCTTCAGAAACACAATACTGGTGCTGTAGTTGTAGGAGATGTCTCAAAACGTCATCAGGAGTTCCGACAGAACCCGAAAATGGCAGAAAATGCACACTTTTGAAAAACTTTTTTTCGCTAAAATTTCGTAAGGGGGGACCCTTATGCAAAAATCCAAAAAAATGTATTTACTTCGGCAGCACAATACAGGTGCTGCAGCTGTAGGAAATGTTTCAAAATGTCGTCAGGAGTCCCGACAGAACCCGAAAATGGCAGAAAATGCATATTTTTGGGGAAAATCTTGGCTAAAAAAGGTATTAAAATTTTTAAAAAACGGATTTGCTTCAGAAACACAATACTGGTGCTGTAGTTGTAGGAGATGTCTCAAAACGTCATCAGGAGTCCCGACAGAACCCGAAAATGGCAGAAAATGCATATTTTTGAAAAACTTTTTTTCGCTAAAATTTCGTAAGGGGGGACCCTTATGCAAAAATCCAAAAAAATGTATTTACTTCAGCAGCACAATACAGGTGCTGCAGCTGTAGGATATGTTTCAAAATGTCGTCAGGAGTCCCGACAGAACCCGAAAATGGCAGAAAATGCATTTTTTGGGGGAAAAATCTTCGCTAAAAAAAGGTATTAAAATTTTTAAAAAACGGATTTGCTTCAGAAACACAATACTGGTGCTGTAGTTGTAGGAGATGTCTCAAAACGTCATCAGGAGTTCCGACAGAACCCGAAAATGGCAGAAAATGCACACTTTTGAAAAACTTTTTTTCGCTAAAATTTCCCAAGGGGGGACCCTTATGCAAAAATCCAAAAAAATGTATTTACTTCGGCAGCACAATACAGGTGTTGCAGCTGTAGGAAATGTTTCAAAATGTCGTCAGGAGTCCCGACAGAACCGGGAAATGGCAGAAAATGCATATTTTTGGGGAAAAATCTTTGCTAAAAAAGGTATTAAAATTTTTAATAAACGGATTTGCTTCAGAAACACAATACTGGTGCTGTAGTTGTAGGAGATGTCTCAAAACGTCATCAGGAGTTCCGACAGAACCCGAGAATGGCAGAAAATGCACATTTTTTAAAAACTTTTTTTCGCCAAAATTTCGTAAGGGGGGACCCTTATGCAAAAATCCAAAAAAATGTATTTACTTCGGCAGCACAATACAGGTACTGCAGCTGTAGGAAATGTTTCGAAATGTCGTCAGGAGTCCCGACAGAACCCGGAAATGGCAGAAAATGCATTTTTTGGGGGAAAAATCTTCGCTAAAAAAAGGTATTAAAATTTTTAAAAAACGGATTTGCTTCAGAAACACAATACTGGTGCTGTAGTTGTAGGAGATGTCTCAAAACGTCATCAGGAGTCCAGACAGAACCCGAAAATGGCAGAAAATGCATATTTTTGAAAAACTTTTTTTCGCTAAAATTTCTTAAGGGGGACCCTTATGCAAAAATCCAAAAAAATGTATTTACTTCAGCAGCACAATACAGGTGCTGCAGCTGTAGGATATGTTTCAAAATGTCGTCAGGAGTCCCGACAGAACCCGAAAATGGCAGAAAATGCATTTTTTGGGGGAAAAATCTTCGCTAAAAAAAGGTATTAAAATTTTTAAAAAACGGATTTGCTTCAGAAACACAATACTGGTGCTGTAGTTGTAGGATATGTCTCAAAACGTCATCAGGAGTTCCGACAGAACCCGAAAATGGCAGAAAATGCACATTTTTGAAAAACTTTTTTTCGCTAAAATTTCGTAAGGGGGGACCCTTATGCAAAAATCCAAAAAAATGTATTTACTTCGGCAGCACAATACAGGTGTTGCAGCTGTAGGAAATGTTTCAAAATGTCGTCAGGAGTCCCGACAGAACCCGGAAATGGCAGAAAATGCATATTTTTTGGGAAAATCTTCGCTAAAAAAGGTATTAAAATTTTTAAAAAACGGATTTGCTTCAGAAACACAATACTGGTGCTGTAGTTGTAGGAGATGTCTCAAAACGTCATCAGGAGTCCCGACAGAACCCGAAAATGGCAGAAAATGCATATTTTTGAAACTTTTTTTCGCAAAAATTTCGTAAGGGGGGACCCTTATGCAAAAATCCAAAAAAATGTATTTACTTCGGCAGCACAATACAGGTGCTGCAGCTGTAGGAAATGTTTCAAAATGTCGTCAGGAGTCCCGACAGAACCCGAAAATGGCAGAAAATGCATTTTTTGGGGGAAAAATCTTCGCTAAAAAAAGGTATTAAAATTTTTAAAAAACGGATATGCTTCAGAAACACAATACTGGTGCTGTAGTTGTAGGAGATGTCTCAAAACGTCATCAGGAGTTCCGACAGAACCCGAAAATGGCAGAAAATGCACATTTTTGAAAAACTTTTTTTCGCTAAAATTTCGTAAGGGGGGACCCTTATGCAAAAATCCAAAAAAATGTATTTACTTCGGCAGCACAATACAGGTGCTGCAGCTGTAGGAAATGTTTCAAAATGTCGTCAGGAGTCCCGACAGAACCCGAAAATGGCAGAAAATGCATTTTTTGGGGGAAAAATCTTCGCTAAAAAAAGGTATTAAAATTTTTTAAAAACGGATTTGCTTCAGAAACACAATACTGGTGCTGTAGTTGTAGGAGATGTCTCAAAACGTCATCAGGAGTTCCGACAGAACCCGAAAATGGCAGAAAATGCACATTTTTGAAAAACTTTTTTTCGCTAAAATTTCGTAAGGGGGGAACCTTATGCAAAAATCCAAAAAAATGTATTTACTTCGGCAGCACAATACAGGTGCTACAGCTGTAGGATATGTTTCAAAATGTCGTCAGGAGTCCCGACAAAACCCGAAAATGGCAGGAAATGCATTTTTTTGGGGAAAAATCTTCGCTAAAAAAAGGTATTAAAATTTTTAAAAAACGGATTTGCTTCAGAAACACAATACTGGTGCTGTAGTTGTAGGAGATGTCTCAAAACGTCATCAGGAGTTCCGACAGAACCCGAAAATGGCAGAAAATGCACATTTTTGAAAAACTTTTTTTCGCTAAAATTTCGTAAGGGGGGACCCTTATGCAAAAATCCAAAAAAATGTATTTACTTCGGCAGCACAATACAGGTGCTGCAGCTGTAGGAAATGTTTCAAAATGTCGTCAGGAGTCCCGACAGAACCCGAAAATGGCAGAAAATGCATTTTTTGGGGGAAAAATCTTCGCTAAAAAAAGGTATTAAAATTTTTAAAAAACGGATTTGCTTCAGAAACACAATACTGGTGCTGTAGTTGTAGGAGATGTCTCAAAACGTCATCAGGAGTTCCGACAGAACCCGAAAATGGCAGAAAATGCACATTTTTGAAAAACTTTTTTTCGCTAAAATTTCGTAAGGGGGGACCCTTATGCAAAAATCCAAAAAAATGTATTTACTTCGGCAGCACAATACAGGTGCTACAGCTGTAGGATATGTTTCAAAATGTCGTCAGGAGTCCCGACAAAACCCGAAAATGGCAGGAAATGCATTTTTTTGGGGAAAAATCTTCGCTAAAAAAAGGTATTAAAATTTTTAAAAAACGGATTTGCTTCAGAAACACAATACTGGTGCTGTAGTTGTAGGAGATGTCTCAAAACGTCATCAGGAGTTCCGACAGAACCCAAAAATGGTAGAAAATGCACAATTTTGAAAAACTTTTTTTCGCGAAAAATTTCGTAAGGGGGGACCCTTATGCAAAAATCCAAAAAAATGTATTTACTTCGGCAGCACAATACAGGTGCTGCAGCTGTAGGAAATGTTTCAAAATGTCGTCAGGAGTCCCGACAGAACCCGAAAATGGCAGAAAATGCATTTTTTGGGGGAAAAATCTTCGCTAAAAAAAGGTATTAAAATTTTAAAAAACGGATTTGCTTCAGAAACACAATACTGGTGCTGCAGTTGTAGGAGATGTCTCAAAACGTCATCAGGAGTTCCGACAGAACCCGAAAATGGCAGAAAATGCACATTTTTGAAAAACTTTTTTTCGCTAAAATTTCGTAAAGGGGGACCCTTATGCAAAAATCCAAAAAAATGTATTTACTTCGGCAGCACAATACAGGTGCTGCAGCTGTAGGAAATGTTTCAAAATGTCGTCAGGAGTCCCGACAGAACCCGAAAATGGCAGAAAATGCATTTTTGGGGGGAAAAATCTTCGCTAAAAAAAGGTATTAAAATTTTTAAAAAACGGATTTGCTTCAGAAACACAATACTGGTGCTGTAGTTGTAGGAGATGTCTCAAAACGTCATCAGGAGTTCCGACAGAACCCGAAAATGGCAGAAAATGCACATTTTTGAAAAACTTTTTTTCGCTAAAATTTCGTAAGGGGGGACCCTTATGCAAAAATCCAAAAAAATGTATTTACTTCGGCAGCACAATACAGGTGCTACAGCTGTAGGATATGTTTCAAAATGTCGTCAGGAGTCCCGACAAAACCCGAAAATGGCAGGAAATGCATTTTTTTGGGGAAAAATCTTCGCTAAAAAAAGGTATTAAAATTTTTAAAAAACGGATTTGCTTCAGAAACACAATACTGGTGCTGTAGTTGTAGGAGATGTCTCAAAACGTCATCAGGAGTTCCGACAGAACCCAAAAATGGCAGAAAATGCACAATTTTGAAAAACTTTTTTTCGCAAAAATTTCGTAAGGGGGGACCCTTATGCAAAAATCCAAAAAAATGTATTTACTTCGGCAGCACAATACAGGTGCTGCAGCTGTAGGAAATGTTTCAAAATGTCGTCAGGAGTCCCGACAGAACCCGAAAATGGCAGAAAATGCATTTTTTGGGGGAAAAATCTTCGCTAAAAAAAGGTATTAAAATTTTTAAAAAACGGATTTGCTTCAGAAACACAATACTGGTGCTGTAGTTGTAGGAGATGTCTCAAAACGTCATCAGGAGTTCCGACAGAACCCGAAAATGGCAGAAAATGCACATTTTTGAAAAACTTTTTTTCGCTAAAATTTCGTAAGGGGGGACCCTTATGCAAAAATCCAAAAAAATGTATTTACTTCGGCAGCACAATACAGGTGCTGCAGCTGTAGGAAATGTTTCAAAATGTCGTCAGGAGTCCCGACAGAACCCGAAAATGGCAGAAAATGCATTTTTTGGGGGAAAAATCTTCGCTAAAAAAAGGTATTAAAATTTTTAAAAAACGGATTTGCTTCAGAAACACAATACTGGTGCTGTAGTTGTAGGAGATGTCTCAAAACGTCATCAGGAGTTCCGACAGAACCCGAAAATGGCAGAAAATGCACATTTTTGAAAAACTTTTTTTCGCAAAAATTTCGTAAGGGGGGACCCTTATGCAAAAATCCAAAAAAATGTATTTACTTCGGCAGCACAATACAGGTGCTGCAGCTGTAGGAAATGTTTCAAAATGTCGTCAGGAGTCCCGACAGAACCCGAAAATGGCAGAAAATGCATTTTTGGGGGGAAAAATCTTCGCTAAAAAAAGGTATTAAAATTTTTAAAAAACGGATTTGCTTCAGAAACACAACACTGGTGCTGTAGTTGTAGGAGATGTCTCAAAACGTCATCAGGAGTCCCGACAGAACCCAAAAATGGCAGAAAATGCATATTTTTGAAAAACTTTTTTTCGCTAAAATTTCGTAAGGGGGGACCCTTATGCAAAAATCCAAAAAAATGTATTTACTTCAGCAGCACAATACAGGTGCTGCAGCTGTAGGATATGTTTCAAAATGTCGTCAGGAGTCCCGACAGAACCCGAAAATGGCAGAAAATGCATTTTTTTGGGGAAAAATCTTCGCTAAAAAAAGGTATTAAAATTTTTAAAAAACGGATTTGCTTCAGAAACACAATACTGGTGCTGTAGTTGTAGGAGATGTCTCAAAACGTCATCAGGAGTTCCGACAGAACCCGAAAATGGCAGAAAATGCACACTTTTGAAAAACTTTTTTTCGCTAAAATTTCGTAAGGGGGGACCCTTATGCAAAAATCCAAAAAAATGTATTTACTTCGGCAGCACAATACAGGTGTTGCAGCTGTAGGAAATGTTTCAAAATGTCGTCAGGAGTCCCGACAGAACCGGGAAATGGCAGAAAATGCATATTTTTGGGGAAAAATCTTTGCTAAAAAAGGTATTAAAATTTAAAAAAAACGGATTTGCTTCAGAAACACAATACTGGTGCTGTAGTTATAGGAGATGTCTCAAAACGTCATCAGGAGTTCAGACAGAACCCAAAAATGGCAGAAAATGCACATTTTTGAAAAACTTTTTTTCGCTAAAATTTCGTAAGGGGGGACCCTTATGCAAAAATCCAAAAAAATGTATTTACTTCGGCAGCACAATACAGGTGCTGCAGCTGTAGGAAATGTTTCAAAATGTCGTCAGGAGTCCCGACAGAACCCGAAAATGGCAGAAAATGCATTTTTTTGGGGAAAAATCTTCGCTAAAAAAAGGTATTAAAATTTTTAAAAAACGGATTTGCTTCAGAAACACAATACTGGTGCTGTGGTTGTAGGAGATGTCTCAAAATGTCATCAGGAGTCCCGACAGAACCCGAAAATGGCAGAAAATGCACATTTTTGAAAAACCTTTTTTCGCTAAAATTTCGTAAGGGGGGACCCTTATGCAAAAATCCAAAAAAATGTATTTACTTCGGCAGCACAATACAGGTGTTGCAGCTGTAGGAAATGTTTCAAAATGTCGTCAGGAGTCCCGACAGAACCGGGAAATGGCAGAAAATGCATATTTTTGGGGAAAAATCTTTGCTAAAAAAGGTATTAAAATTTTTAAAAAACGGATTTGCTTCAGAAACACAATACTGGTGCTGTAGTTGTAGGAGATGTCTCAAAACGTCATCAGGAGTTCCGACAGAACCCGAGAATGGCAGAAAATGCACATTTTTAAAAACTTTTTTTCGCTAAAATTTCGTAAGGGGGGACCCTTATGCAAAAATCCAAAAAAATGTATTTACTTCGGCAGCACAATACAGGTGCTGCAGCTGTAGGAAATGTTTCAAAATGTCGTCAGGAGTCCCGACAGAACCCGAAAATGGCAGAAAATGCGTTTTTTGGGGGAAAAATCTTCGCTAAAAAAAGGTATTAAAATTTTTAAAAAACGGATTTGCTTCAGAAACACAATACTGGTGCTGTAGTTGTAGGAGATGTCTCAAAACGTCATCAGGAGTTCCGACAGAACCCGAAAATGGCAGAAAATGCACATTTTTGAAAAACTTTTTTTCGCTAAAATTTCGTAAGGGGGGACCCTTATGCAAAAATCCAAAAAAATGTATTTACTTCGGCAGCACAATACAGGTGCTGCAGCTGTAGGAAATGTTTCAAAATGTCGTCAGGAGTCCCGACAGAACCCGAAAATGGCAGAAAATGCATATTTTTGGGGAAAATCTTTGCTAAAAAAGGTACTAAAATTTTTAAAAAACGGATTTGCTTCAGAAACACAATACTGGTGCTGTAGTTGTAGGAGATGTCTCAAAACGTCATCAGGAGTCCCGACAGAACCCGAAAATGGCAGAAAATGCATATTTTTTAAAAACTATTTTTCGCTAAAATTTCGTAAGGGGGGACCCTTATGCAAAAATCCAAAAAAATGTATTTACTTCAGCAGCACAATACAGGTGCTGCAGCTGTAGGATATGTTTCAAAATGTCGTCAGGAGTCCCGACAGAACCCGAAAATGGCAGAAAATGCATTTTTTGGGGGAAAAATCTTCGCTAAAAAAAGGTATTAAAATTTTTAAAAAACGGATTTGCTTCAGAAACACAATACTGGTGCTGTAGTTGTAGGAGATGTCTCAAAAAGTCATCAGGAGTTCCGACAGAACCCGAAAATGGCAGAAAATGCACACTTTTGAAAAACTTTTTTTCGCTAAAATTTCGTAAGGGGGGACCCTTATGCAAAAATCCAAAAAAATGTATTTACTTCGGCAGCACAATACAGGTGTTGCAGCTGTAGGAAATGTTTCAAAATGTCGTCAGGAGTCCCGACAGAACCGGGAAATGGCAGAAAATGCATATTTTTGGGGAAAAATCTTTGCTAAAAAAGGTATTAAAATTTTTTAAAAACGGATTTGCTTCAGAAACACAATACTGGTGCTGTAGTTGTAGGAGATGTCTCAAAACGTCATCAGGAGTCCCGACAGAACCCGAAAATGGCAGAAAATGCATATTTTTGAAAAACTTTTTTTCGCAAAAATTTCGTAAGGGGGGACCCTTATGCAAAAATCCCAAAAAATGTATTTACTTCGGCAGCACAATACAGGTGCTGCAGCTGTAGGATATGTTTCAAAATGTCGTCAGGAGTCCCAACAGAACCCGAAAATGGCAGAAAATGCATTTTTTGGGGGAAAAATCTTCGCTAAAAAAAGGTATTAAAATTTTTAAAAAACGGATTTGCTTCAGAAACACAATACTGGTGCTGTAGTTGTAGGATATGTCTCAAAACGTCATCAGGAGTTCCGACAGAACCCGAGAATGGCAGAAAATGCACATTTTTTAAAAACTTTTTTTCGCTAAAATTTCGTAAGGGGGGACCCTTGTGCAAAAATCCAAAAAAATGTATTTACTTCGGCAGCACAATACAGGTGCTGCAGCTGTAGGAAATGTTTCAAAATGTCGTCAGGAGTCCCGACAGAACCCGGAAATGGCAGAAAATGCATATTTTTGGGGAAAAATCTTTGCTGAAAAAGGTATTAAAATTTTTAAAAAACGGATTTGCTTAAGAAACACAATACTGGTGCTGTAGTTGTAGGAGATGTCTCAAAACGTCATCAGGAGTCCCGACAGAACCCGAAAATGGCAGAAAATGCATATTTTTGAAAAACTTTTTTTCGCTAAAATTTCGTAAGGGGGGACCCTTATGCAAAAATCCAAAAAAATGTATTTACTTCAGCAGCACAATACAGGTGTTGCAGCTGTAGGATATGTTTCAAAATGTCGTCTGGAGTCCCGACAGAACCCGAAAATGGCAGAAAATGCATTTTTTGGGGGAAAAATCTTCGCTAAAAAAAGGTATTAAAATTTTTAAAAAACGGATTTGCTTCAGAAACACAATACTGGTGCTGTAGTTGTAGGAGATGTCTCAAAACGTCATCAGGAGTTCCGACAGAACCCGAAAATGGCAGAAAATGCACATTTTTGAAAAACTTTTTTTCGCTAAAATTTCGTAAGGGGGGACCCTTATGCAAAAATCCAAAAAAATGTATTTACTTCGGCAGCACAATACAGGTGCTGCAGCTGTAGGAAATGTTTCAAAAATGTCGTCAGGAGTCCCCGACAGAACCCGACAATGGCAGAAAATGCATTTTTTTGGGGAAAAATCTTCGCTAAAAAAAGGTATTAAAATTTTTAAAAAACGGATTTGCTTCAGAAACACAATACTGGTGCTGTAGTTGTAGGAGATGTCTCAAAACGTCATCAGGAGTTCCGACAGAACCCGAAAATGGCAGAAAATGCACATTTTTGAAAAACTTTTTTTCGCTAAAATTTCGTAAGGGGGGACCCTTATTCAAAAATCCAAAAAAAATGTATTTACTTCGGCAGCACAATACAGGTGCTGCAGCTGTAGGAAATGTTTCAAAATGTCGTCAGGAGTCCCGACAGAACCCGAAAATGGCAGAAAATGCATTTTTTGGGGGAAAAATCTTCGCTAAAAAAAGGTATTAAAATGTTTAAAAAACGGATTTGCTTCAGAAACACAATACTGGTGCTGTAGTTGTAGGAGATGTCTCAAAACGTCATCAGGAGTTCCGACAGAACCCGAAAATGGCAGAAAATGCACATTTTTGAAAAACTTTTTTTCGCTAAAATTTCGTAAGGGGGGAGACCCTTATGCAAAAATCCAAAAAAATGTATTTACTTCAGCAGCACAATACAGGTGCTGCAGCTGTAGGATATGTTTCAAAATGTCGTCAGGAGTCCCGACAGAACCCGAAAATGGCAGAAAATGCATTTTTTTGGGGAAAAATCTTCGCTAAAAAAAGGTATTAAAATTTTTAAAAAACGGATTTGCTTCAGAAACACAATACTGGTGCTGTAGTTGTAGGAGATGTCTCAAAACGTCATCAGGAGTTCCGACAGAACCCGAAAATGGCAGAAAATGCACATTTTTGAAAAACTTTTTTTCGCTAAAATTTCGTAAGGGGGGACCCTTATGCAAAAATCCAAAAACATGTATTTACTTCGGCAGCACAATACAGGTGCTGCAGCTGTAGGAAATGTTTCAAAATGTCGTCAGGAGTCCCGACAGAACCCGAAAATGGCAGAAAATGCATTTTTTGGGGAAAAATCTTTGCTAAAAAAGGTATTAAAATTTTTAAAAAATGGATTTGCTTCAGAAACAATACTGGTGCTGTAGTTATAGGAGATGTCTCAAAACGTCATCAGGAGTCCTGACAGAACCCGAAAATGGCAGAAAATGCATATTTTTGAAAAACTTTTTTTCGCTAAAATTTCGTAAGGGGGGACCCTTATGCAAAAATCCAAAAAAATGTATTTACTTCGGCAGCACAATACAGGTGCTGCAGCTGTAGGAAATGTTTCAAAATGTCGTCAGGAGTCCCGACAGAACCCGAAAATGGCAGAAAATGCATTTTTGGGGGGAAAAATCTTCGCTAAAAAAAGGTATTAAAATTTTTTAAAAACGGATTTGCTTCAGCAGCACAATACTGGTGCTGTAGTTGTAGGAGATGTCTCAAAACGTCATCAGGAGTTCCGACAGAACCCGAAAATGGCAGAAAATGCACATTTTTGAAAAACTTTTTTTCGCTAAAATTTCGTAAGGGGGGACCCTTATGCAAAAATCCAAAAAAATGTATTTACTTCGGCAGCACAATACAGGTGCTGCAGCTGTAGGAAATGTTTCAAAATGTCGTCAGGAGTCCCGACAGAACCCGAAAATGGCAGAAAATGCATATTTTTGAAAAACTTTTTTTCGCTAAAATTTCGTAAGGGGGGACCCTTATGCAAAAATCCAAAAAAATGTATTTACTTCGGCAGCACAATACAGGTGCTGCAGCTGTAGGAAATGTTTCAAAATGTCGTCAGGAGTCCCGACAGAACCCGAAAATGGCAGAAAATGCATTTTTTGGGGGGAAAAATCTTCGCTAAAAAAAGGTATTAAAATTTTTTTAAAACGGATTTGCTTCAGAAACACAATACTGGTGCTGTAGTTATAGGAGATGTCTCAAAAAGTCATCAGGAGTTCCGACAGAACCCGAAAATGGCAGAAAATGCACATTTTTGAAAAACTTTTTTTCGCTAAAATTTTGTAAGGGGGGACCCTTATGCAAAAATCCCAAAAAATGTATTTACTTCGGCAGCACAATACAGGTGCTGCAGCTGTAGGAAATGTTTCAAAATGTCGTCAGGAGTCCCGACAGAACCCGAAAATGGCAGAAAATGCATATTTTTGGGGAAAATCTTTGCTAAAAAAGGTATTAAAATTTTTAAAAAACAGATTTGCTTCAGAAACACAATACTGGTGCTGTAGTTGTAGGAGATGTCTCAAAACGTCATCAGGAGTCCCGACAGAACCCGAAAATGGCAGAAAATGCATATTTTTGAAAAACTTTTTTTCGCTAAAATTTCGTAAGGGGGGACCCTTATGCAAAAATCCCAAAAAATTTATTTACTTCGGCAGCACAATACAGGTGCTGCAGCTGTAGGAAATGTTTCAAAATGTCGTCAGGAGTCCCGACAGAACCCGAAAATGGCAGAAAATGCATTTTTTGGGGGGAAAAATCTTCGCTAAAAAAAGGTATTAAAATTTTTTAAAAACGGATTTGCTTCAGAAACACAATACTGGTGCTGTAGTTGTAGGAGATGTCTCAAAACGTCATCAGGAGTTCCGACAGAACCCGAAAATGGCAGAAAATGCACATTTTTGAAAAACTTTTTTTTGCTAAAATTTCGTAAGCGGGGACCCTTATGCAAAAATCCAAAAAAATGTATTTACTTCAGCAGCACAATACAGGTGCTGCAGCTGTAGGATATGTTTCAAAATGTCGTCAGGAGTCCCGACGGAACCCGAAAATGGCAGCAAATGCATATTTTTGAAAAACTTTTTTTCGCTAAAATTTCGTAAGGGGGGACCCTTATGCAAAAATCCAAAAAAATGTATTTACTTCGGCAGCACAATGCAGGTGCTGCAGCTGTAGGAAATGTTTCAAAATGTCGTCAGGAGTCCCGACAGAACCCGAAAATGGCAGAAAATGCATTTTTTGGGGGAAAAATCTTCGCTAAAAAAAGGTATTAAAATTTTTTAAAAACGGATTTGCTTCAGAAACACAATACTGGTGCTTTAGTTGTAGGAGATGTCTCAAAACGTCATCAGGAGTTCCGACAGAACCCGAAAATGGCAGAAAATGCACATTTTTGAAAAACTTTTTTTCGCAAAAATTTCGTAAGGGGGGACCCTTATGCAAAAATCCAAAAAAATGTATTTACTTCAGCAGCACAATACAGGTGCTGCAGCTGTAGGAAATGTTTCAAAATGTCGTCAGGAGTCCCGACAGAACCGGGAAATGGCAGAAAATGCATATTTTTGGGGAAAAATCTTTGCTAAAAAAGGTATTAAAATTTTTAAGTGAATTAGTGAATTATATTTATATAGCGCTTTTTCGCTAGTGACTCAAAGCGCTTTACATAGTGAAACCCAATATCTAAGTTACGTTCAAACCAGTGTGGGTGGCACTGGGAGCAGGTGGGTAAAGTGTCTTGCCCAAGGACACAACGGCAGTCACTAGGTTGGCAGAAGCGGGAATCGAACCTGCAACCCACAAGTTGCTGGCACGGCCACTCTACCAACCGAGCTAAACCACCCCAAAAAACGGATTTGCTTCAGAAACACAATACTGGTGCTGTAGTTGTAGGAGATGTCTCAAAAAGTCATCAGGAGTTCCGACAGAACCCGAAAATGGCAGAAAATGCACATTTTTGAAAAACTTTTTTTCGCTAAAATTTTGTAAGGGGGGACCCTTATGCAAAAATCCCAAAAAATGTATTTACTTCGGCAGCACAATACAGGTGCTGCAGCTGTAGGAAATGTTTCAAAATGTCGTCAGGAGTCCCGACAGAACCCGAAAATGGCAGAAAATGCATTTTTTGGGGGAAAAATCTTCGCTAAAAAAAGGTATTAAAATTTTTAAAAAACGGATTTGCTTCAGAAACACAATACTGGTGCTGTAGTTGTATGAGATGTCTCAAAACGTCATCAGGAGTTCCGACAGAACCCGAGAATGGCAGAAAATGCACATTTTTTAAAAACTTTTTTTCGCTAAAATTTCGTAAGGGGGGACCCTTATGCAAAAATCCAAAAAAATGTATTTACTTCGGCAGCACAATACAGGTGCTGCAGCTGTAGGAAATGTTTCAAAATGGCGTCAGGAGTCCCGACAGAACCCGAAAATGACAGAAAATGCATATTTTTGGGGAAAATCTTTGCTAAAAAAGGTATTAAAATTTAAAAAAAACGGATTTGCTTCAGAAACACAATACTGGTGCTGTAGTTGTAGGAGATGTCTCAAAACGTCATCAGGAGTCCCGACAGAACCCGAAAATGGCAGAAAATGCATATTTTTGAAAAACTTTTTTTCGCAAAAATTTCGTAAGGGGGGACCCTTATGCAAAAATCCAAAAAAATGTATTTACTTCAGCAGCACAATACAGGTGCTGCAGCTGTAGGATATGTTTCAAAATGTCGTCAGGAGTCCCGACAGAACCTGAAAATGGCAGAAAATGCATTTTTTTGGGGAAAAATCTTCGCTAAAAAAAGGTATTAAAATTTTTAAAAAACGGATTTGCTTCAGAAACACAATACTGGTGCTGTAGTTGTAGGAGATGTCTCAAAACGTCATCAGGAGTTCCGACAGAACCCGAAAATGGCAGAAAATGCACATTTTTGAAAAACTTTTTTTCGCTAAAATTTCGTAAGGGGGGACCCTTATGCAAAAATCCAAAAACATGTATTTACTTCGGCAGCACAATACAGGTGCTGCAGCTGTAGGAAATGTTTCAAAATGTCGTCAGGAGTCCCGACAGAACCCGAAAATGGCAGAAAATGCATTTTTTGGGGGAAAAATCTTCGCTAAAAAAAGGTATTAAAATTTTTAAAAAACGGATTTGCTTCAGAAAAACAATACTGGTGCTGTAGTTGTAGGAGATGTCTCAAAACGTCATCAGGAGTTCCGACAGAACCCGAAAATGGCAGAAAATGCACATTTTTGAAAAACTTTTTTTCGCTAAAATTTCGTAAGCGGGGACCCTTATGCAAAAATCCAAAAAAATGTATTTACTTCAGCAGCACAATACAGGTGCTGCAGCTGTAGGATATGTTTCAAAATGTCGTCAGGAGTCCCGACGGAACCCGAAAATGGCAGCAAATGCATATTTTTGAAAAACTTTTTTTCGCTAAAATTTCGTAAGGGGGGACCCTTATGCAAAAATCCAAAAAAATGTATTTACTTCGGCAGCACAATGCAGGTGCTGCAGCTGTAGGAAATGTTTCAAAATGTCGTCAGGAGTCCCGACAGAACCCGAAAATGGCAGAAAATGCATTTTTTGGGGGAAAAATCTTCGCTAAAAAAAGGTATTAAAATTTTTTAAAAACGGATTTGCTTCAGAAACACAATACTGGTGCTTCAGTTGTAGGAGATGTCTCAAAACATCATCAGGAGTTCCGACAGAACCCGAAAATGGCAGAAAATGCACATTTTTGAAAAACTTTTTTTCGCAAAAATTTCGTAAGGGGGGACCCTTATGCAAAAATCCAAAAAAATGTATTTACTTCGGCAGCACAATGCAGGTGCTGCAGCTGTAGGAAATGTTTCAAAATGTCGTCAGGAGTCCCGACAGAACCCGAAAATGGCAGAAAATGCATTTTTTGGGGGAAAAATCTTCGCTAAAAAAAGGTATTAAAATTTTTTAAAAAGGGATTTGCTTCAGAAACACAATACTGGTGCTTTAGTTGTAGGAGATGTCTCAAAACGTCATCAGGAGTTCCGACAGAACCCGAAAATGGCAGAAAATGCACATTTTTGAAAAACTTTTTTTCGCAAAAATTTCGTAAGGGGGGACCCTTATGCAAAAATCCAAAAAAATGTATTTACTTCGGCAGCACAATACAGGTGCTGCAGCTGTAGGAAATGTTTCAAAATGTCGTCAGGAGTCCCGACAGAACCCGAAAATGGCAGAAAATGCATTTTTTGGGGGAAAAATCTTCGCTAAAAAAAGGTATTAAAATTTTTTAAAAACGGATTTGCTTCAGAAACACAATACTGGTGCTGTAGTTGTAGGAGATGTCTCAAAACGTCATCAGGAGTCCCGACAGAACCCGAAAATGGCAGAAAATGCATATTTTTGAAAAACTTTTTTTCGCTAAAATTTCGTAAGGGGGGACCCTTATGCAAAAATCCAAAAAAATGTATTTACTTCGGCAGCACAATACAGGTGCTGCAGCTGTAGGAAATGTTTCAAAATGTCGTCAGGAGTCCCGACAGAACCCGAAAATGGCAGAAAATGCATTTTTGGGGGGAAAAATCTTCGCTAAAAAAAGGTATTAAAATTTTTAAAAAACGGATTTGCTTCAGAAACACAATACTGGTGCTGTAGTTGTAGGAGATGTCTCAAAACGTCATCAGGAGTTCAGACAGAACCCGAAAATGGCAGAAAATGCACATTTTTGAAAAACCTTTTTTTGCTAAAATTTCGTAAGGGGGGACCCTTATGCAAAAATCCAAAAAAATGTATTTACTTCAGCAGCACAATACAGGTGCTGCAGCTGTAGGATATGTTTCAAAATGTCGTCAGGAGTCCCGACAGAACCCGAAAATGGCAGAAAATGCATTTTTTTGGGGAAAAATCTTCGCTAAAAAAAGGTATTAAAATTTTTAAAAAACGGATTTGCTTCAGAAACACAATACTGGTGCTGTAGTTGTAGGAGATGTCTCAAAACGTCATCAGGAGTTCCGACAGAACCCGAAAATGGCAGAAAATGCACATTTTTGAAAAACTTTTTTTCGCTAAAATTTCGTAAGGGGGGACCCTTATGCAAAAATCCAAAAACATGTATTTACTTCGGCAGCACAATACAGGTGCTGCAGCTGTAGGAAATGTTTCAAAATGTCGTCAGGAGTCCCGACAGAACCCGAAAATGGCAGAAAATGCTTTTTTTGGGGGAAAAATCTTCGCTAAAAAAGGTATTAAAATTTTTAAAAAACGGATTTGCTTCAGAAACACAATACTGGTGCTGTAGTTGTAGGAGATGTCTCAAAACGTCATCAGGAGTTCCGACAGAACCCGAAAATGGCAGAAAATGCACATTTTTGAAAAACTTTTTTTCGCTAAAATTTCATAAGGGGGGACCCTTATGCAAAAATCCAAAAAAATGTATTTACTTCGGCAGCACAATACAGGTGCTGCAGCTGTAGGAAATGTTTCAAAATGTCGTCAGGAGTCCCGACAGAACCCGAAAATGGCAGAAAATGCATTTTTTGGGGGAAAAATCTTCGCTAAAAAAAGGTATTAACATTTTTAAAAAACGGATTTGCTTCAGAAACACAATACTGGTGCTGTAGTTGTAGGAGATGTCTCAAAACGTCATCAGGAGTTCCGACAGAACCCGAAAATGGCAGAAAATGCACATTTTTGAAAAACTTTTTTTCGCTAAAATTTCGTAAGGGGGGACCCTTATGCAAAAATCCAAAAAAATGTATTTACTTCGGCAGCACAATACAGGTGCTGCAGCTGTAGGAAATGTTTCAAAATGTCGTCAGGAGTCCCGACAGAACCCGAAAATGGCAGAAAATGCATATTTTTGGGGAAAATCTTTGCTAAAAAAGGTATTAAAATTTTTAAGAAACGGATTTGCTTCAGAAACACAATACTGGTGCTGTAGTTGTAGGAGATGTCTCAAAACGTCATCAGGAGTCCCGACAGAACCCGAAAATGGCAGAAAATGCACATTTTTGAAAAACTTTTTTTCGCTAAAATTTCGTAAGGGGGGACCCTTATGCAAAAATCCAAAAAAATGTATTTACTTCGGCAGCACAATACAGGTGCTGCAGCTGTAGGAAATGTTTCAAAATGGCGTCAGGAGTCCCGACAGAACCCGAAAATGACAGAAAATGCATATTTTTGGGGAAAATCTTTGCTAAAAAAGGTATTAAAATTTTTAAAAAACGGATTTGCTTCAGAAACACAATACTGGTGCTGTAGTTGTAGGAGATGTCTCAAAACGTCATCAGGAGTTCCGACAGAACCCGAAAATGGCAAAAAATGCACATTTTTGAAAAACTTTTTTCCGCTAAAATTTCGTAAGGGGGGACCCTTATGCAAAAATCCAAAAAAATGTATTTACTTCGGCAGCACAATACAGGTGCTGCAGCTGTAGGAAATGTTTCAAAATGTCGTCAGGAGTCCCGACAGAACCCGAAAATGGCAGAAAATGCATATTTTTGGGGAAAATCTTTGCTAAAAAAGGTATTAAAATTTTTAAAAAACGGATTTGCTTCAGAAACACAATACTGGTGCTGTAGTTGTAGGAGATGTCTCAAAACGTCATCAGGAGTCCCGACAGAACCCGAAAATGGCAGAAAATGCATATTTTTGAAAAACTTTTTTTCGCTAAAATTTCGTAAGGGGGGACCCTTATGCAAAAATCCAAAAAAATGTATTTACTTCGGCAGCACAATACAGGTGCTGCAGCTGTAGGAAATGTTTCAAAATGTCGTCAGGAGTCCCGACAGAACCCGAAAATGGCAGAAAATGCATTTTTTGGGGGAAAAATCTTCGCTAAAAAAAGGTATTAAAATTTTTTAAAAACGGATTTGCTTCAGAAACACAATACTGGTGCTGTAGTTGTAGGAGATGTCTCAAAACGTCATCAGGAGTTCCGACAGAACCCGAAAATGGCAGAAAATGCACATTTTTGAAAAACTTTTTTTTGCTAAAATTTCGTAAGGGGGGACCCTTATGCAAAAATCCCAAAAAATGTATTTACTTCAGCAGCACAATACAGGTGCTGCAGCTGTAGGATATGTTTCAAAATGTCGTCAGGAGTCCCGACAGAACCGGGAAATGGCAGAAAATGCATATTTTTGGGGAAAAATCTTTGCTAAAAAAGGTATTAAAATTTTTAAAAAACGGATTTGCTTCAGAAACAATACTGGTGCTGTAGTTATAGGAGATGTCTCAAAACGTCATCAGGAGTCCCGACAGAACCCGAAAATGGCAGAAAATGCATATTTTTGAAAAACTTTTTTTCGCTAAAATTTCGTAAGGGGGGACCCTTATGCAAAAATCCAAAAAAATGTATTTACTTCGGCAGCACAATACAGGTGCTGCAGCTGTAGGAAATGTTTCAAAATGTCGTCAGGAGTCCCGACAGAACCCGAAAATGGCAGAAAATGCATTTTTGGGGGAAAAATCTTCGCTAAAAAAAGGTATTAAAATTTTTTAAAAACGGATTTGCTTCAGAAACACAATACTGGTGCTGTAGTTGTAGGAGATGTCTCAAAACGTCATCAGGAGTTCCGACAGAACCCGAAAATGGCAGAAAATGCACATTTTTGAAAAACTTTTTTTTGCTAAAATTTCGTAAGGGGGGACCCTTATGCAAAAATCCAAAAAAATGTATTTACTTCAGCAGCACAATACAGGTGCTGCAGCTGTAGGATATCTTTCAAAATGTCGTCAGGAGTCCCGACAGAACCCGAAAATGGCAGAAAATGCATTTTTTGGGGGAAAAATCTTCGCTAAAAAAAGGTATTAAAATTTTAAAAAACGGATTTGCTTCAGAAACACAATACTGGTGCTGTAGTTGTAGGAGATGTCTCAAAACGTCATCAGGAGTTCCGACAGAACCCGAAAATGGCAGAAAATGCACATTTTTGAAAAACTTTTTTTCGCTAAAATTTCGTAAGGGGGGACCCTTATGCAAAAATCCAAAAAAATGTATTTACTTCGGCAGCACAATACAGGTGCTGCAGCTGTAGGAAATGTTTCAAAATGTCGTCAGGAGTCCCGACAGAACCCGAAAATGGCAGAAAATGCATTTTTTTGGGGAAAAATCTTCGCTAAAAAAAGGTATTAAAATTTTAAAAAAACGGATTTGCTTCAGAAACACAATACTGGTGCTGTAGTTGTAGGAGATGTCTCAAAACGTCATCAGGAGTTCCGACAGAACCCGAAAATGGCAGAAAATGCACATTTTTGAAAAACTTTTTTTCGCTAAAATTTCGTAAGGGGGGACCCTTATGCAAAAATCCAAAAAAATGTATTTACTTCGGCAGCACAATACAGGTGCTGCAGCTGTAGGATATGTTTCAAAATGTCGTCAGGAGTCCCGACAGAAACCGAAAATGGCAGAAAATGCATTTTTTGGGGGAAAAATCTTCGCTAAAAAAAGGTATTAAAATTTTAAAAAAACGGATTTGCTTCAGAAACACAATACTGGTGCTGTAGTTGTAGGAGATGTCTCAAAACGTCATCAGGAGTTCCGACAGAACCCGAAAATGGCAGAAAATGCACATTTTTGAAAAACTTTTTTTCGCTAAAATTTCGTAAGGGGGGACCCTTATGCAAAAATCCAAAAAAATGTATTTACTTCGGCAGCACAATACAGGTGCTGCAGCTGTAGGATATGTTTCAAAATGTCGTCAGGAGTCCCGACAGAAACCGAAAATGGCAGAAAATGCATTTTTTTGGGGAAAAATCTTCGCTAAAAAAAGGTATTAAAATTTTTAAAAAACGGATTTGCTTCAGAAACACAATACTGGTGCTGTAGTTGTAGGAGATGTCTCAAAACGTCATCAGGAGTTCCGACAGAACCCGAAAATGGCAGAAAATGCACATTTTTGAAAAACTTTTTTTCGCTAAAATTTCGTAAGGGGGGACCCTTATGCAAAAATCCAAAAAAATGTATTTACTTCGGCAGCACAATACAGGTGCTGCAGCTGTAGGAAATGTTTCAAAATGTCGTCAGGAGTCCCGACAGAACCCGAAAATGGCAGTAAATGCATATTTTTGAAAAACTTTTTTTCGCTAAAATTTCTTAAGGGGGACCCTTATGCAAAAATCCAAAACAATGTATTTACTTCGGCATTACAATACAGGTGCTGCAGCTGTAGGAAATGTTTCAAAATGTCGTCAGGAGTCCCGACAGAACCCGGAAATGGCAGAAAATGCATATTTTTGGGGAAAAATCTTTGCTAAAAAAGGTATTAAAATTTTTAATAAACGGATTTGCTTCAGAAACACAATACTGGTGCTGTAGTTGTAGGAGATGTCTCAAAACGTCATCAGGAGTTCAGACAGAACCCGAAAATGGCAGAAAATGCACATTTTTGAAAAACTTTTTTTCGCTAAAATTTCGTAAGGGGGGACCCTTATGCAAAAATCCAAAAAAATGTATTTACTTCGGCAGCACAATACAGGTGCTGCAGCTGTAGGAAATGTTTCAAAATGTCGTCAGGAGTCCCGACAGAACCCGAAAATGGCAGAAAATGCATTTTTTTGGGGAAAAATCTTCGCTAAAAAAAGGTATTAAAATTTTTAAAAAACGGATTTGCTTCAGAAACACAATACTGGTGCTGTAGTTGTAGGAGATGTCTCAAAACGTCATCAGGAGTTCCGACAGAACCCGAAAATGGCAGAAAATGCACATTTTTGAAAAACTTTTTTTCGCTAAAATTTCGTAAGGGGGGACCCTTATGCAAAAATCCAAAAAAATGTATTTACTTCGGCAGCACAATACAGGTGCTGCAGCTGTAGGAAATGTTTCAAAATGGCGTCAGGAGTCCCGACAGAACCCGAAAATGACAGAAAATGCATATTTTTGGGGAAAATCTTTGCTAAAAAAGGTATTAAAATTTTTAAAAAACGGATTTGCTTCAGAAACACAATACTGGTGCTGTAGTTGTAGGAGATGTCTCAAAACGTCATCAGGAGTCCCGACAGAACCCGAAAATGGCAGAAAATGCATATTTTTGAAAAACTTTTTTTCGCAAAAATTTCGTAAGGGGGGACCCTTATGCAAAAATCCAAAAAAATGTATTTACTTCAGCAGCACAATACAGGTGCTGCAGCTGTAGGATATGTTTCAAAATGTCGTCAGGAGTCCCGACAGAACCCGAAAATGGCAGAAAATGCATTTTTTTGGGGAAAAATCTTCGCTAAAAAAAGGTATTAAAATTTTTAAAAAACTGATTTGCTTCAGAAACACAATACTGGTGCTGTAGTTGTAGGAGATGTCTCAAAACGTCATCAGGAGTTCCGACAGAACCCGAAAATGGCAGAAAATGCACATTTTTGAAAAACTTTTTTTCGCTAAAATTTCGTAAGGGGGGACCCTTATGCAAAAATCCAAAAACATGTATTTACTTCGGCAGCACAATACAGGTGCTGCAGCTGTAGGAAATGTTTCAAAATGTCGTCAGGAGTCCCGACAGAACCCGAAAATGGCAGAAAATGCATTTTTGGGGGGAAAAATCTTCGCTAAAAAAAGGTATTAAAATTTTTAAAAAACGGATTTGCTTCAGAAACACAATACTGGTGCTGTAGTTGTAGGAGATGTCTCAAAACGTCATCAGGAGTTCCGACAGAACCCGAAAATGGCAGAAAATGCACATTTTTGAAAAACTTTTTTTCGCTAAAATTTCGTAAGGGGGGACCCTTATGCAAAAATCCAAAAAAATGTATTTACTTCGGCAGCACAATACAGGTGCTGCAGCTGTAGGAAATGTTTCAAAATGTCGTCAGGAGTCCCGACAGAACCCGAAAATGGCAGAAAATGCATATTTTTGGGGAAAATCTTCGCTAAAAAAAGGTATTAAAATTTTAAAAAAACGGATTTGCTTCAGAAACACAATACTGGTGCTGTAGTTGTAGGAGATGTCTCAAAACGTCATCAGGAGTTCCGACAGAACCCGAAAATGGCAGAAAATGCACATTTTTGAAAAACTTTTTTTCGCTAAAATTTCGTAAGGGGGGACCCTTATGCAAAAATCCAAAAAAATGTATTTACTTCGGCAGCACAATACAGGTGCTGCAGCTGTAGGATATGTTTCAAAATGTCGTCAGGAGTCCCGACAGAAACCGAAAATGGCAGAAAATGCATTTTTTTGGGGAAAAATCTTCGCTAAAAAAAGGTATTAAAATTTTTAAAAAACGGATTTGCTTCAGAAACACAATACTGGTGCTGTAGTTGTAGGAGATGTCTCAAAACGTCATCAGGAGTTCCGACAGAACCCGAAAATGGCAGAAAATGCACATTTTTGAAAAACTTTTTTTCGCTAAAATTTCGTAAGGGGGGACCCTTATGCAAAAATCCAAAAAAATGTATTTACTTCGGCAGCACAATACAGGTGCTGCAGCTGTAGGAAATGTTTCAAAATGTCGTCAGGAGTCCCGACAGAACCCGAAAATGGCAGTAAATGCATATTTTTGAAAAACTTTTTTTCGCTAAAATTTCTTAAGGGGGACCCTTATGCAAAAATCCAAAACAATGTATTTACTTCGGCATTACAATACAGGTGCTGCAGCTGTAGGAAATGTTTCAAAATGTCGTCAGGAGTCCCGACAGAACCCGGAAATGGCAGAAAATGCATATTTTTGGGGAAAAATCTTTGCTAAAAAAGGTATTAAAATTTTTAATAAACGGATTTGCTTCAGAAACACAATACTGGTGCTGTAGTTGTAGGAGATGTCTCAAAACGTCATCAGGAGTTCAGACAGAACCCGAAAATGGCAGAAAATGCACATTTTTGAAAAACTTTTTTTCGCTAAAATTTCGTAAGGGGGGACCCTTATGCAAAAATCCAAAAAAATGTATTTACTTCGGCAGCACAATACAGGTGCTGCAGCTGTAGGAAATGTTTCAAAATGTCGTCAGGAGTCCCGACAGAACCCGAAAATGGCAGAAAATGCATTTTTTTGGGGAAAAATCTTCGCTAAAAAAAGGTATTAAAATTTTTAAAAAACGGATTTGCTTCAGAAACACAATACTGGTGCTGTAGTTGTAGGAGATGTCTCAAAACGTCATCAGGAGTTCCGACAGAACCCGAAAATGGCAGAAAATGCACATTTTTGAAAAACTTTTTTTCGCTAAAATTTCGTAAGGGGGGACCCTTATGCAAAAATCCAAAAAAATGTATTTACTTCGGCAGCACAATACAGGTGCTGCAGCTGTAGGAAATGTTTCAAAATGGCGTCAGGAGTCCCGACAGAACCCGAAAATGACAGAAAATGCATATTTTTGGGGAAAATCTTTGCTAAAAAAGGTATTAAAATTTTTAAAAAACGGATTTGCTTCAGAAACACAATACTGGTGCTGTAGTTGTAGGAGATGTCTCAAAACGTCATCAGGAGTCCCGACAGAACCCGAAAATGGCAGAAAATGCATATTTTTGAAAAACTTTTTTTCGCAAAAATTTCGTAAGGGGGGACCCTTATGCAAAAATCCAAAAAAATGTATTTACTTCAGCAGCACAATACAGGTGCTGCAGCTGTAGGATATGTTTCAAAATGTCGTCAGGAGTCCCGACAGAACCCGAAAATGGCAGAAAATGCATTTTTTTGGGGAAAAATCTTCGCTAAAAAAAGGTATTAAAATTTTTAAAAAACTGATTTGCTTCAGAAACACAATACTGGTGCTGTAGTTGTAGGAGATGTCTCAAAACGTCATCAGGAGTTCCGACAGAACCCGAAAATGGCAGAAAATGCACATTTTTGAAAAACTTTTTTTCGCTAAAATTTCGTAAGGGGGGACCCTTATGCAAAAATCCAAAAACATGTATTTACTTCGGCAGCACAATACAGGTGCTGCAGCTGTAGGAAATGTTTCAAAATGTCGTCAGGAGTCCCGACAGAACCCGAAAATGGCAGAAAATGCATTTTTGGGGGGAAAAATCTTCGCTAAAAAAAGGTATTAAAATTTTTAAAAAACGGATTTGCTTCAGAAACACAATACTGGTGCTGTAGTTGTAGGAGATGTCTCAAAACGTCATCAGGAGTTCCGACAGAACCCGAAAATGGCAGAAAATGCACATTTTTGAAAAACTTTTTTTCGCTAAAATTTCGTAAGGGGGGACCCTTATGCAAAAATCCAAAAAAATGTATTTACTTCGGCAGCACAATACAGGTGCTGCAGCTGTAGGAAATGTTTCAAAATGTCGTCAGGAGTCCCGACAGAACCCGAAAATGGCAGAAAATGCATATTTTTGGGGAAAATCTTTGCTAAAAAAGGTATTAAAATTTTTAAAAAACGGATTTGCTTCAGAAACACAATACTGGTGCTGTAGTTGTAGGAGATGTCTCAAAACGTCATCAGGAGTCCCGACAGAACCCGAAAATGGCAGAAAATGCATATTTTTGAAAAACTTTTTTTCGCTAAAATTTCGTAAGGGGGGACCCTTATGCAAACATCCAAAAAAATGTATTTACTTCGGCAGCACAATACAGGTGCTGCAGCTGTAGGAAATGTTTCAAAATGTCGTCAGGAGTCCCGACAGAACCCGAAAATGGCAGAAAATGCATTTTTTGGGGGAAAAATCTTCGCTAAAAAAAGGTATTAAAATTTTTTAAAAACGGATTTGCTTCAGAAACACAATACTGGTGCTGTAGTTGTAGGAGATGTCTCAAAACGTCATCAGGAGTTCCGACAGAACCCGAAAATGGCAGAAAATGCACATTTTTGAAAAACTTTTTTTTGCTAAAATTTCGTAAGGGGGGACCCTTATGCAAAAATCCAAAAAAATGTATTTACTTCAGCAGCACAATACAGGTGCTGCAGCTGTAGGATATGTTTCAAAATGTCGTCAGGAGTCCCGACAGAACCCGAAAATGGCAGAAAATGCATTTTTTTGGGGAAAAATCTTCGCTAAAAAAAGGTATTAAAATTTTTAAAAAACGGATTTGCTTCAGAAACAAAATACTGGTGCTGTAGTTGTAGGAGATGTCTCAAAACGTCATCAGGAGTCCCGACAGAACCCGAAAATGGCAGAAAATGCATATTTTTGAAAAACTTTTTTTCGCTAAAATTTCTTAAGGGGGACCCTTATGCAAAAATCCAAAACAATGTATTTACTTCGGCATTACAATACAGGTGCTGCAGCTGTAGGAAATGTTTCAAAATGTCGTCAGGAGTCCCGACAGAACCCGGAAATGGCAGAAAATGCATATTTTTGGGGAAAAATCTTTGCTAAAAAAGGTATTAAAATTTTTAATAAACGGATTTGCTTCAGAAACACAATACTGGTGCTGTAGTTGTAGGAGATGTCTCAAAACGTCATCAGGAGTTCAGACAGAACCCGAAAATGGCAGAAAATGCACATTTTTGAAAAACTTTTTTTTGCTAAAATTTCGTAAGGGGGGACCTTTATGCAAAAATCCAAAAAAATGTATTTACTTCGGCAGCACAATACAGGTGCTGCAGCTGTAGGAAATGTTTCAAAATGTCGTCAGGAGTCCCGACAGAACCCGAAAATGGCAGAAAATGCATTTTTTGGGGGAAAAATCTTCGCTAAAAAAAGGTATTAACATTTTTAAAAAACGGATTTGCTTCAGAAACACAATACTGGTGCTGTAGTTGTAGGAGATGTCTCAAAACGTCATCAGGAGTTCCGACAGAACCCGAAAATGGCAGAAAATGCACATTTTTGAAAAACTTTTTTTCGCTAAAATTTCGTAAGGGGGGACCCTTATGCAAAAATCCAAAAACATGTATTTACTTCGGCAGCACAATACAGGTGCTGCAGCTGTAGGAAATGTTTCAAAATGTCGTCAGGAGTCCCGACAGAACCCGAAAATGGCAGAAAATGCATTTTTGGGGGAAAAATCTTCGCTAAAAAAAGGTATTAAAATTTTTAAAAAACGGATTTGCTTCAGAAACACAATACTGGTGCTGTAGTTGTAGGAGATGTCTCAAAACGTCATCAGGAGTTCCGACAGAACCCGAAAATGGCAGAAAATGCACATTTTTGAAAAACTTTTTTTCGCTAAAATTTCGTAAGGGGGGACCCTTATGCAAAAATCCAAAAAAATGTATTTACTTCGGCAGCACAATACAGGTGCTGCAGCTGTAGGAAATGTTTCAAAATGTCGTCAGGAGTCCCGACAGAACCCGAAAATGGCAGAAAATGCATATTTTTGGGGAAAATCTTTGCTAAAAAAGGTATTAAAATTTTTAAGAAACGGATTTGCTTCAGAAACACAATACTGGTGCTGTAGTTGTAGGAGATGTCTCAAAACGTCATCAGGAGTCCCGACAGAACCCGAAAATGGCAGAAAATGCACATTTTTGAAAAACTTTTTTTCGCTAAAATTTCGTAAGGGGGGACCCTTATGCAAAAATCCAAAAAAATGTATTTACTTCGGCAGCACAATACAGGTGCTGAAGCTGTAGGAAATGTTTCAAAATGGCGTCAGGAGTCCCGACAGAACCCGAAAATGACAGAAAATGCATATTTTTGGGGAAAATCTTTGCTAAAAAAGGTATTAAAATTTTTAAAAAACGGATTTGCTTCAGAAACACAATACTGGTGCTGTAGTTGTAGGAGATGTCTCAAAACGTCATCAGGAGTTCCGACAGAACCCGAAAATGGCAGAAAATGCACATTTTTGAAAAACTTTTTTCCGCTAAAATTTCGTAAGGGGGGACCCTTATGCAAAAATCCAAAAAAATGTATTTACTTCGGCAGCACAATACAGGTGCTGCAGCTGTAGGAAATGTTTCAAAATGTCGTCAGGAGTCCCGACAGAACCCGAAAATGGCAGAAAATGCATATTTTTGGGGAAAATCTTTGCTAAAAAAGGTATTAAATTTTTAAAAAACAGATTTGCTTCAGAAACACAATACTGGTGCTGTAGTTGTAGGAGATGTCTCAAAACGTCATCAGGAGTCCCGACAGAACCCGAAAATGGCAGAAAATGCATATTTTTGAAAAACTTGTTTTCGCTAAAATTTCGTAAGGGGGGACCCTTATGCAAAAATCCAAAAAAATGTATTTACTTCAGCAGCACAATACAGGTGCTGCAGCTGTAGGATATGTTTCAAAATGTCGTTAGGAGTCCCGACAGAACCCGAAAATGGCAGAAAATGCATTTTTGGGGGGAAAAATCTTCGCTAAAAAAAGGTATTAAAATTTTTAAAAAACGGATTTGCTTCAGAAACACAATACTGGTGCTGTAGTTGTAGGAGATGTCTCAAAACGTCATCAGGAGTCCCGACAGAACCCGAAAATGGCAGAAAATGCATATTTTTGAAAAACTTTTTTTCGCTAAAATTTCGTAAGGGGGGACCCTTATGCAAAAATCCAAAAAAATGTATTTACTTCAGCAGCACAATACAGGTGCTGCAGCTGTAGGATATGTTTCAAAATGTCGTCAGGAGTCCCGACAGAACCCGAAAATGGCAGAAAATGCATATTTTTGGGGAAAAATCTTCGCTAAAAAGGTATCAAAATTTTCAAAAAACGGATTTGCTTCAGAAACAAAATACTGGTGCTGTAGTTGTAGGAGATGTCTCAAAACGTCACCAGGAGTTCCGACAGAACCCGAAAATGGCAGAAAATGCATATTTTTGAGGAAAAATCTTTGCTAAAAAAGGTATCAAAATTTTTAAAAAACGGATTTGCTTCAGAAACACAATACTGGTGCTGTAGTTGTAGGAGATGTCTCAAAACGTCATCAGGAGTCCCGACAGAACCCGAAAATGGCAGAAAATGCATATTTTTGAAAAACTTGTTTTCGCTAAAATTTCGTAAGGGGGGACCCTTATGCAAAAATCCAAAAAAATGTATTTACTTCAGCAGCACAATACAGGTGCTGCAGCTGTAGGATATGTTTCAAAATGTCGTCAGGAGTCCCGACAGAACCCGAAAATGGCAGAAAATGCATTTTTTGGGGGAAAAATCTTCGCTAAAAAAAGGTATTAAAATTTTTAAAAAACAGATTTGCTTCAGAAACACAATACTGGTGCTGTAGTTGTAGGAGATGTCTCAAAACGTCATCAGGAGTCCCGACAGAACCCGAAAATGGCAGAAAATGCATATTTTTGAAAAACTTTTTTTCGCAAAAATTTCGTAAGGGGGGACCCTTATGCAAAAATCCAAAAAAATGTATTTACTTCGGCAGCACAATACAGTTGTTGCAGCTGTAGGAATTTTTTTTAAATGTCGTCAGGAGTCCCGACAGAACCCGGAAATGGCAGAAAATGCATATTTTTGGGGAAAAATCTTTGCTAAAAAAGGTATTAAAATTTTTAAAAAACGGATTTGCTTCAGAAACACAATACTGGTGCTGTAGTTGTAGGAGATGTCTCAAAACGTCATCAGGAGTCCCGACAGAACCCGAAAATGGCAGAAAATGCATATTTTTGAAAAACTTTTTTTCGCAAAAATTTCGTAAGGGGGGACCCTTATGCAAAAATCCAAAAAAATGTATTTACTTCAGCAGCACAATACAGGTGCTGCAGCTGTAGGATATGTTTCAAAATGTCGTCAGGAGTCCCGACAGAACCCGAAAATGGCAGAAAATGCATTTTTTGGGGGAAAAATCTTCGCTAAAAAAAGGTATTAAAATTTTTAAAAAACGGATTTGCTTCAGAAACACGTCATCAGGAGTCCCGACAGAACCCGAAAATGGCAGAAAATGCATATTTTTGAAAAACTTATTTTCGCTAAAATTTCGTAAGGGGGGAGGACCCTTATGCAAAAATCCAAAAAAATGTATTTACTTCAGCAGCACAATACAGGTGCTGCAGCTGTAGGAAATGTTTCAAAATGTCGTCAGGAGTCCCGACAGAACCCGAAAATGGCAGAAAATGCATATTTTTGAGGAAAAATCTTTGCTAAAAAAGGTATTAAAATTTTTAAAAAACAGATTTGCTTCAGAAACACAATACTGGTGCTGTAGTTGTAGGAGATGTCTCAAAACGTCATCAGGAGTCCCGACAGAACCCGAAAATGGCAGAAAATGCATATTTTTGAAAAACTTTTTTTCGCAAAAATTTCGTAAGGGGGGACCCTTATGCAAAAATCCAAAAAAATGTATTTACTTCAGCAGCACAATACAGGTGCTGCAGCTGTAGGATATGTTTCAAAATGTCGTCAGGAGTCCCGACAGAACCCGAAAATGGCAGAAAATGCATATTTTTGAGGAAAAATCTTTGCTAAAAAAGGTATTAAAATTTTTAAAAAACGGATTTGCTTCAGAAACACAATACTGGTGCTGTAGTTGAAGGAGATGTCTCAAAACGTCATCAGGAGTCCCGACAGAACCCGAAAATGGCAGAAAATGCATATTTTTGAAAAACTTTTTTTCGCTAAAATTTCGTAAGGGGGGACCCTTATGCAAAAATCCAAAAAAACCTATTTACTTCAGCAGCACAATACAGGTGCTGCAGCTGTAGGATATGTTTCAAAATGTCGTCAGGAGTCCCGACAGAACCCGAAAATGGCAGAAAATGCATATTTTTGAGGAAAAATCTTTGCTAAAAAAGGTATTAAAATTTTTAAAAAACGGATTTGCTTCAGAAACACAATACTGGTGCTGTAGTTGAAGGAGATGTCTCAAAACGTCATCAGGAGTCCAGACAGAACCCGAAAATGGCAAAAATGCATATTTTTGAAAAACTTTTTTTCGCTAAAATTTCGTAAGGGGGGACCCTTATGCAAAAATCCAAAAAAATGTATTTACTTCGGCAGCACAATACAGTTGTTGCAGCTGTAGGAATTTTTTTTAAATGTCGTCAGGAGTCCCGACAGAACCCGGAAATGGCAGAAAATGCATATTTTTGGGGAAAAATCTTTGCTAAAAAAGGTATTAAAATTTTTAAAAAACGGATTTGCTTCAGAAACACAATACTGGTGCTGTAGTTGTAGGAGATGTCTCAAAACGTCATCAGGAGTCCCGACTGAACCCGAAAATGGCAGAAAATGCATATTTTCTAAAAACTTGTTTTCGCTAAAATTTCGTAAGGGGGGACCCTTATGCAAAAATCCAAAAAAATGTATTTACTTCAGCAGCACAATACAGGTGCTGCAGCTGTAGGATATGTTTCAAAATGTCGTCAGGAGTCCCGACAGAACCCGAAAATGGCAGAAAATGCATTTTTGGGGGGAAAAATCTTCGCTAAAAAAAGGTATTAAAATTTTTAAAAAACGGATTTGCTTCAGAAACACGTCATCAGGAGTCCCGACAGAACCCGAAAATGGCAGAAAATGCATATTTTTGAAAAACTTTTTTTCGCTAAAATTTCGTAAGGGGGGACCCTTATGCAAAAATCCAAAAAAATGTATTTACTTCAGCAGCACAATACAGGTGCTGCAGCTGTAGGATATGTTTCAAAATGTCGTCAGGAGTCCCGACAGAACCCGAAAATGGCAGAAAATGCATATTTTTGAGGAAAAATCTTTGCTAAAAAAGGTATTAAAATTTAAAAAAAACGGATTTGCTTCAGAAACACAATACTGGTGCTGTAGTTGAAGGAGATGTCTCAAAACGTCATCAGGAGTTCCGACAGAACCCGAAAATGGCAGAAAATGCACATTTTTGAAAAACTTTTTTTCGCTAAAATTTCGTAAGGGGGGACCTTTATGCAAAAATCCAAAAAAATGTATTTACTTCGGCAGCACAATACAGGTGTTGCAGCTGTAGGAAATGTTTCAAAATGTCGTCAGGAGTCCCGACAGAACCCGAAAATGGCAGAAAATGCATTTTTGGGGGGAAAAATCTTCGCTAAAAAAAGGTATTAAAATTTTTTAAAAACGGATTTGCTTCAGAAACACAATACTGGTGCTGTAGTTGTAGGAGATGTCTCAAAACGTCATCAGGAGTCCCGACAGAACCCGAAAATGGCAGAAAATGCATATTTTTTAAAAACTTTTTTTCGCTAAAATTTCGTAAGGGGGGACCCTTATGCAAAAATCCAAAAAAATGTATTTACTTCAGCAGCACAATACAGGTGCTGCAGCTGTAGGATATGTTTCAAAATGTCGTCAGGAGTCCCGACAGAACCCGAAAATGGCAGAAAATTCATTTTTTGGGGGAAAAATCTTCGCTAAAAAAAGGTATTAAAATCTTTAAAAAACAGATTTGCTTCAAAAACACAATACTGGTGCTGTAGTTGTAGGAGATGTCTCAAAACGTCATCAGGAGTCCCGACAGAACCCGAAAATGGCAGAAAATGCATATTTTTGAAAAACTTTTTTTCGCTAAAATTTCGTAAGGGGGGACCCTTATGCAAAAATCCAAAAAAATGTATTTACTTCAGCAGCACAATACAGGTGCTGCAGCTGTAGGATATGTTTCAAAATGTCGTCAGGAGTCCCGACAGAACCCGAAAATGGCAGAAAATGCATTTTTGGGGGGAAAAATCTTCGCTAAAAAAAGGTATTAAAATTTTTAAAAAACGGATTTGCTTCAGAAACACAATACTGGTGCTGTAGTTGTAGGAGATGTCTCAAAACGTCATCAGGAGTCCCGACAGAACCCGAAAATGGCAGAAAATGCATATTTTTGAAAAACTTTTTTTCGCTAAAATTTCGTAAGGGGGGACCCTTATGCAAAAATCCAAAAAAATGTATTTACTTCAGCAGCACAATACAGGTGCTGCAGCTGTAGGATATGTTTCAAAATGTCGTCAGGAGTCCCGACAGAACCCGAAAATGGCAGAAAATGCATATTTTTGAGGAAAAATCTTTGCTAAAAAAGGTATTAAAATTTTTAAAAAACGGATTTGCTTCAGAAACACAATACTGGTGCTGTAGTTGTAGGAGATGTCTCAAAACGTCATCAGGAGTCCAGACAGAACCCGAAAATGGCAAAAATGCATATTTTTGAAAAACTTTTTTTCGCTAAAATTTCGTAAGGGGGGACCCTTATGCAAAAATCCAAAAAAATGTATTTACTTCGGCAGCACAATACAGTTGTTGCAGCTGTAGGAATTTTTTTTAAATGTCGTCAGGAGTCCCGACAGAACCCGGAAATGGCAGAAAATGCATATTTTTGGGGAAAAATCTTTGCTAAAAAAGGTATTAAAATTTTTAAAAAACGGATTTGCTTCAGAAACACAATACTGGTGCTGTAGTTGTAGGAGATGTCTCAAAACGTCATCAGGAGTCCCGACAGAACCCGAAAATGGCAGAAAATGCATATTTTCTAAAAACTTGTTTTCGCTAAAATTTCGTAAGGGGGGACCCTTATGCAAAAATCCAAAAAAATGTATTTACTTCAGCAGCACAATACAGGTGCTGCAGCTGTAGGATATGTTTCAAAATGTCGTCAGGAGTCCCGACAGAACCCGAAAATGGCAGAAAATGCATATTTTTGAGGAAAAATCTTTGCTAAAAAAGGTATTAAAATTTAAAAAAAACGGATTTGCTTCAGAAACACAATACTGGTGCTGTAGTTGTAGGAGATGTCTCAAAACGTCATCAGGAGTTCCGACAGAACCCGAAAATGGCAGAAAATGCACATTTTTGAAAAACTTTTTTTCGCTAAAATTTCGTAAGGGGGGACCTTTATGCAAAAATCCAAAAAAATGTATTTACTTCGGCAGCACAATACAGGTGTTGCAGCTGTAGGAAATGTTTCAAAATGTCGTCAGGAGTCCCGACAGAACCCGAAAATGGCAGAAAATGCATATTTTTGAGGAAAAATCTTTGCTAAAAAAGGTATTAAAATTTTTAAAAAACAGATTTGCTTCAGAAACACAATACTGGTGCTGTAGTTGTAGGAGATGTCTCAAAACGTCATCAGGAGTCCCGACAGAACCCGAAAATGGCAGAAAATGCATATTTTTGAAAAACTTTTTTTCGCAAAAATTTCGTAAGGGGGGACCCTTATGCAAAAATCCAAAAAAATGTATTTACTTCAGCAGCACAATACAGGTGCTGCAGCTGAAGGATATGTTTCAAAATGTCGTCAGGAGTCCCGACAGAACCCGAAAATGGCAGAAAATGCATTTTTTGGGGGAAAAATCTTCGCTAAAAAAAGGTATTAAAATTTTTAAAAAACGGATTTGCTTCAGAAACACAATACTGGTGCTGTAGTTGTAGGAGATGTCTCAAAACGTCATCAGGAGTTCCGACAGAACCCGAAAATGGCAGAAAATGCACATTTTTGAAAAACTTTTTTTCGCTAAAATTTCGTAAGGGGGGACCCTTATGCAAAAATCCAAAAAAATGTATTTACTTCGGCAGCACAATACAGGTGTTGCAGCTGTAGGAATTTTTTTTAAATGTCGTCAGGAGTCCCGACAGAACCCGGAAATGGTAGAAAATGCATATTTTTGGGGAAAAATCTTTGCTAAAAAAGGTATTAAAATTTTTAAAAAACGGATTTGCTTCAGAAACACAATACTGGTGCTGTAGTTGTAGGAGATGTCTCAAAACGTCATCAGGAGTCCCGACAGAACCCGAAAATGGCAGAAAATGCATATTTTTGAAAAACTTTTTTTCGCTAAAATTTCGTAAGGGGGGACCCTTGTGCAAAAATCCAAAAAAATGTATTTACTTCAGCAGCACAATACAGGTGCTGCAGCTGTAGGATATGTTTCAAAATGTCGTCAGGAGTCCCGACAGAACCCGAAAATGGCAGAAAATGCATTTTTTGGGGGAAAAATCTTCGCTAAAAAAAGGTATTAAAATTTTTTAAAAACGGATTTGCTTCAGAAACACAATACTGGTGCTGTAGTTGTAGGAGATGTCTCAAAACGTCATCAGGAGTCCCGACAGAACCCGAAAATGGCAGAAAATGCATATTTTTGAAAAACTTTTTTTCGCTAAAATTTCGTAAGGGGGGACCCTTATGCAAAAATCCAAAAAAATGTATTTACTTCAGCAGCACAATACAGGTGCTGCAGCTGTAGGATATGTTTCAAAATGTCGTCAGGAGTCCCGACAGAACCCGAAAATGGCAGAAAATTCATTTTTTGGGGGAAAAATCTTCGCTAAAAAAAGGTATTAAAATCTTTAAAAAACAGATTTGCTTCAAAAACACAATACTGGTGCTGTAGTTGTAGGAGATGTCTCAAAACGTCATCAGGAGTCCCGACAGAACCCGAAAATGGCAGAAAATGCATATTTTTGAAAAACTTTTTTTCGCCAAAATTTCGTAAGGGGGGACCCTTATGCAAAAATCCAAAAAAATGTATTTACTTCAGCAGCACAATACAGGTGCTGCAGCTGTAGGATATGTTTCAAAATGTCGCCAGGAGTCCCGACAGAACCCGAAAATGGCAGAAAATGCATATTTTTGAGGAAAAATCTTTGCTAAAAAAGGTATTAAAATTTTTAAAAAACGGATTTGCTTCAGAAACACAATACTGGTGCTGTAGTTGTAGGAGATGTCTCAAAACGCCATCAGGAGTCCCGACAGAACCCGAAAATGGCAGAAAATGCATATTTTTGAAAAACTTTTTTTCGCTAAAATTTCGTAAGGGGGGACCCTTATGCAAAAATCCAAAAAAATGTATTTACTTCAGCAGCACAATACAGGTGCTGCAGCTGTAGGATATGTTTCAAAATGTTGTCAGGAGTCCCGACAGAACCCGAAAATGGCAGAAAATGCATATTTTTGAGGGAAAAATCTTCGCTAAAAAAAGGTATTAAAATTTTTAAAAAACGGATTTGCTTCAGAAACACAATACTGGTGCTGTAGTTGTAGGAGATGTCTCAAAACGTCATCAGGAGTTCCGACAGAACCCGAAAATGGCAGAAAATGCACATTTTTGAAAAACTTTTTTTCGCTAAAATTTCGTAAGGGGGGACCCTTATGCAAAAATCCAAAAAAATGTATTTACTTCGGCAGCACAATACAGGTGTTGCAGCTGTAGGAAATGTTTCAAAATGTCGTCAGGAGTCCCGACAGAACCCGAAAATGGCAGAAAATGCATATTTTTGAAAAACTTTTTTTCGCTAAAATTTCGTAAGGGGGGACCCTTATGCAAAAATCCAAAAAAATGTATTTACTTCAGCAGCACAATACAGGTGCTGCAGCTGTAGGATATGTTTCAAAATGTCTTCAGGAGTCCCGACAGAACCCGAAAATGGCAGAAAATGCATTTTTTGGGGGAAAAATCTTCGCTAAAAAAAGGTATTAAAATTTTTAAAAAACGGATTTGCTTCAGAAACACAATACTGGTGCTGTAGTTGTAGGAGATGTCTCAAAACGTCATCAGGAGTCCGACAGAACCCGAAAATGGCAGAAAATGCATATTTTTGAGGAAAAATCTTTGCTAAAAAAGGTATTAAAATTTAAAAAAAACAGATTTGCTTCAGAAACACAATACTGGTGCTGTAGTTGTAGGAGATGTCTCAAAACGTCATCAGGAGTCCCGACAGAACCCGAAAATGGCACAAAATGCATATTTTTGAAAAACTTTTTTCGCTAAAATTTCGTAAGGGGGGACCCTTATGCAAAAATCCAAAAAAATGTATTTACTTCAGCAGCACAATACAGGTGCTGCAGCTGTAGGCTATGTTTCAAAATGTCGTCAGGAGTCCCGACAGAACCCGAAAATGGCAGAAAATGCATTTTTGGGGGGAAAAATCTTCGCTAAAAAAAGGTATTAAAATTTTTAAAAAACGGATTTGCTTCAGAAACACAATACTGGTGCTGTAGTTGTAGGAGATGTCTCAAAACGTCATCAGGAGTCCCGACAGAACCCGAAAATGGCAGAAAATGCATATTTTTGAAAAACGTTTTTTCGCTAAAATTTCGTAAGGGGGGATCCTTATGCAAAAATCCAAAAAAATGTATTTACTTCAGCAGCACAATACAGGTGCTGCAGCTGTAGGATATGTTTCAAAATGTCGTCAGGAGTCCCGACAGAACCCGAAAATGGCAGAAAATGCATTTTTTGGGGGAAAAATCTTCGCTAAAAAAAGGTATTAAAATTTTTAAAAAACGGATTTGCTTCAGAAACACAATACTGGTGCTGTAGTTGTAGGAGATGCCTCAAAACGTCATCAGGAGTTCCGAAAGAACCCGAAAATGGCAGAAAATGCACATTTTTGAAAAACTTTTTTTCGCTAAAATTTCGTAAGGGGGGAACCTTATGCAAAAATCCAAAAAAATGTATTTACTTCGGCAGCACAATACAGGTGTTGCAGCTGTAGGAATTTTTTTTAAATGTCGTCAGGAGTCCCGACAGAACCCGGAAATGGCAGAAAATGCATATTTTTGGGGAAAAATCTTTGCTAAAAAAGGTATTAAAATTTTTAAAAAACGGATTTGCTTCAGAAACACAATACTGGTGCTGTAGTTGTAGGAGATGTCTCAAAACGTCATCAGGAGTCCCGACAGAACCCGAAAATGGCAGAAAATGCATATTTTTGAAAAACTTTTTTTCGCTAAAATTTCGTAAGGGGGGACCCTTATGCAAAAATCCAAAAAAATGTATTTACTTCAGCAGCACAATACAGGTGCTGCAGCTGTAGGATATGTTTCAAAATGTCGTCAGGAGTCCCGACAGAACCCGAAAATGGCAGAAAATGCAATTTTTGGGGGAAAAATCTTCGCTAAAAAAAGGTATTAAAATTTTTAAAAAACGGATTTGCTTCAGAAACACAATACTGGTGCTGTAGTTGTAGGAGATGCCTCAAAACGTCATCAGGAGTTCCGACAGAACCCGAAAATGGCAGAAAATGCACATTTTTGAAAAACTTTTTTTCGCTAAAATTTCGTAAGGGGGGACCCTTATGCAAAAATCCAAAAAAATGTATTTACTTCGGCCGCACAATACAGGTGTTGCAGCTGTAGGAATTTTTTTTAAATGTCGTCAGGAGTCCCGACAGAACCCGGAAATGGCAGAAAATGCATATTTTTGGGGAAAAATCTTCGCTAAAAAGGTATCAAAATTTTCAAAAAACGGATTTTCTTCAGAAACAAAATACTGGTGCTGTAGTTGTAGGAGATGTCTCAAAACGTCACCAGGAGTTCCGACAGAACCCGAAAATGGCAGAAAATGCATATTTTTGAAAAACTTTTTTTCGCTAAAATTTCGTAAGGGGGGACCTTATGCAAAAATCCAAAAAAATGTATTTACTTCGGCAGCACAATACTGGTGCTGCAGCTGTAAGAAATGTTTCAAAATGTCGTCAGGAGTCCCGACAGAACCCGAAAATGGCAGAAAATGCATATTTTTGAGGAAAAATCTTTGCTAAAAAAGGTATTAAAATTTTTAAAAAACGGATTTGCTTCAGAAACACAATACTGGTGCTGTAGTTGTAGGAGATGTCTCAAAACATCATCAGGAGTCCCGACAGAACCCGAAAATGGCAGAAAATGCATATTTTTGAAAAACTTTTTTTCGCTAAAATTTCGTAAGGGGGGACCCTTATGCAAAAATCCAAAAAAATGTATTTACTTCAGCAGCACAATACAGGTGCTGCAGCTGTAGGATATGTTTCAAAATGTCGTCAGGAGTCCCGACAGAACCCGAAAATGGCAGAAAATGCATATTTTTGAAGAAAAATCTTTGCTAAAAAAGGTATTAAAATTTTTAAAAAACAGATTTGCTTCAGAAACACAATACTGGTGCTGTAGTTGTAGGAGATGTCTCAAAACGTCATCAGGAGTCCCGACAGAACCCGAAAATGGCAGAAAATGCATATTTTTGAAAAACTTTTTTTCGCTAAAATTTCGTAAGGGGGGACCCTTATGCAAAAATCCAAAAAAATGTATTTACTTCAGCAGCACAATACAGGTGTTGCAGCTGTAGGATATGTTTCAAAATGTCGTCAGGAGTCCCGACAGAACCCGAAAATGGCAGAAAATGCATTTTTGGGGGGAAAAATCTTCGCTAAAAAAAGGTATTAAAATTTTTAAAAAACGGATTTGCTTCAGAAACACAATACTGGTGCTGTAGTTGTAGGAGATGTCTCAAAACGTCATCAGGAGTCCCGACAGAACCCGAAAATGGCAGAAAATGCATATTTTTGAAAAACTTTTTTTCGCTAAAATTTCGTAAGGGGGGACCCTTATGCAAAAATCCAAAAAAATTTATTTACTTCAGCAGCACAATACAGGTGCTGCAGCTGTAGGATATGTTTCAAAATGTTGTCAGGAGTCCCGACAGAACCCGAAAATGGCAGAAAATGCATATTTTTGAGGGAAAAATCTTTGCTAAAAAAAGGTATTAAAATTTTTAAAAAACGGATTTGCTTCAGAAACACAATACTGGTGCTGTAGTTGTAGGAGATGTCTCAAAACGTCATCAGGAGTTCCGACAGAACCCGAAAATGGCAGAAAATGCACATTTTTGAAAAACTTGTTTTCGCTAAAATTTCGTAAGGGGGGACCCTTATGCAAAAATCCAAAAAAATGTATTTACTTCGGCAGCACAATACAGGTGTTGCAGCTGTAGGAAATGTTTCAAAATGTCGTCAGGAGTCCCGACAGAACCCGAAAATGGCAGAAAATGCATATTTTTGAAAAACTTTTTTTCGCTAAAATTTCGTAAGGGGGGACCCTTATGCAAAAATCCAAAAAAATGTATTTACTTCAGCAGCACAATACAGGTGCTGCAGCTGTAGGATATGTTTCAAAATGTCTTCAGGAGTCCCGACAGAACCCGAAAATGGCAGAAAATGCATTTTTTGGGGGAAAAATCTTCGCTAAAAAAAGGTGTTAAAATTTTTAAAAAACGGATTTGCTTCAGAAACACAATACTGGTGCTGTAGTTGTAGGAGATGTCTCAAAACGTCATCAGGAGTCCCGACAGAACCCGAAAGTGGCAGAAAATGCATATTTTTGAAAAACTTTTTTTCGCTAAAATTTCGTAAGGGGGGACCCTTATGCAAAAATCCAAAAAGATGTATTTACTTCAGCAGCACAATACAGGTGCTGCAGCTGTAGGATATGTTTCAAAATGTCGTCAGGAGTCCCGACAGAACCCGAAAATGGCAGAAAATGCATTTTTTGGGGGAAAAATCTTCGCTAAAAAAAGGTATTAAAATTTTTGAAAAACGGATTTGCTTCAGAAACACAATACTGGTGCTGTAGTTGTAGGAGATGCCTCAAAACGTCATCAGGAGTTCCGAAAATGGCAGAAAATGCACATTTTTGAAAAACTTTTTTTCGCTAAAATTTCGTAAGGGGGGACCCTTATGCAAAAATCCAAAAAAATGTATTTACTTCGGCAGCACAATACAGGTGTTGCAGCTGTAGGAATTTTTTTTAAATGTCGTCAGGAGTCCCGACAGAACCCGGAAATGGCAGAAAATGCATATTTTTGGGGAAAAATCTTTGCTAAAAAAGGTATTAAAATTTTTAAAAAACGGATTTGCTTCAGAAACACAATACTGGTGCTGTAGTTGTAGGAGATGTCTCAAAACGTCATCAGGAGTCCCGACAGAACCCGAAAATGGCAGAAAATGCATATTTTTGAAAAACTTTTTTTCGCTAAAATTTCGTAAGGGGGGACCCTTATGCAAAAATCCAAAAAAATGTATTTACTTCAGCAGCACAATACAGGTGCTGCAGCTGTAGGATATGTTTCAAAATGTCGTCAGGAGTCCCGACAGAACCCGAAAATGGCAGAAAATGCATTTTTTGGGGGAAAAATCTTCGCTAAAAAAAGGTATTAAAATTTTTAAAAAACGGATTTGCTTCAGAAACACAATACTGGTGCTGTAGTTGTAGGAGATGTCTCAAAACGTCATCAGGAGTCCCGACAGAACCCGAAAATGGCAGAAAATGCATATTTTTGAAAAACTTTTTTTCGCTAAAATTTCGTAAGGGGGGACCCTTATGCAAAAATCCAAAAAAATGTATTTACTTCAGCAGCACAATACAGGTGCTGCAGCTGTAGGATATGTTTCAAAATGTCGTCAGGAGTCCCGACAGAACCCGAAAATGGCAGAAAATTCATTTTTTGGGGGAAAAATCTTCGCTAAAAAAAGGTATTAAAATCTTTAAAAAACGGATTTGCTTCAAAAACACAATACTGGTGCTGTAGTTGTAGGAGATGTCTCAAAACGTCATCAGGAGTTCCGACAGAACCCGAAAATGGCAGAAAATGCATATTTTTGAGGGAAAAATCTTCGCTAAAAAAAGGTATTAAAATTTTTAAAAAACGGATTTGCTTCAGAAACACAATACTGGTGCTGTAGTTGTAGGAGATGTCTCAAAACGTCATCAGGAGTTCCGACAGAACCCGAAAATGGCAGAAAATGCACATTTTTGAAAAACTTTTTTTCGCTAAAATTTCGTAAGGGGGGACCCTTATGCAAAAATCCAAAAAAATGTATTTACTTCGGCAGCACAATACAGGTGTTGCAACTGTAGGAAATGTTTCAAAATGTCGTCAGGAGTCCCGACAGAACCCGAAAATGGCAGAAAATGCATATTTTTGAAAAACTTTTTTTCGCTAAAATTTCGTAAGGGGGGACCCTTATGCAAAAATCCAAAAAAATGTATTTACTTCAGCAGCACAATACAGGTGCTGCAGCTGTAGGATATGTTTCAAAATGTCTTCAGGAGTCCCGACAGAACCCGAAAATGGCAGAAAATGCATTTTTTGGGGGAAAAATCTTCGCTAAAAAAAGGTATTAAAATTTTTAAAAAACGGATTTGCTTCAGAAACACAATACTGGTGCTGTAGTTGTAGGAGATGTCTCAAAACGTCATCAGGAGTCCCGACAGAACCCGAAAATGGCAGAAAATGCATATTTTTGAGGAAAAATCTTTGCTAAAAAAGGTATTAAAATTTTAAAAAAACAGATTTGCTTCAGAAACACAATACTGGTGCTGTAGTTGTAGGAGATGTCTCAAAACGTCATCAGGAGTCCCGACAGAACCCGAAAGTGGCAGAAAATGCATATTTTTGAAAAACTTTTTTTCGCTAAAATTTCGTAAGGGGGGACCCTTATGCAAAAATCCAAAAAAATGTATTTACTTCAGCAGCACAATACAGGTGCTGCAGCTGTAGGATATGTTTCAAAATGTCGCCAGGAGTCCCGACAGAACCCGAAAATGGCAGAAAATGCATTTTTGGGGGGAAAAATCTTCGCTAAAAAAAGGTATTAAAATTTTAAAAAAACGGATTTGCTTCAGAAACACAATACTGGTGCTGTAGTTGTAGGAGATGCCTCAAAACGTCATCAGGAGTTCCGAAAGAACCCGAAAATGGCAGAAAATGCACATTTTTGAAAAACTTTTTTTCGCTAAAATTTCGTAAGGGGGGACCCTTATGCAAAAATCCAAAAAAATGTATTTACTTCGGCAGCACAATACAGGTGTTGCAGCTGTAGGAATTTTTTTTAAATGTCGTCAGGAGTCCCGACAGAACCCGGAAATGGCAGAAAATGCATATTTTTGGGGGAAAATCTTTGCTAAAAAAGGTATTAAAATTTTTAAAAAACGGATTTGCTTCAGAAACACAATACTGGTGCTGTAGTTGTAGGAGATGTCTCAAAACGTCATCAGGAGTCCCGACAGAACCCGAAAATGGCAGAAAATGCATATTTTTGAAAAACTTTTTTTCGCTAAAATTTCGTAAGGGGGGACCCTTATGCAAAAATCCAAATAAATGTATTTACTTCAGCAGCACAATACAGGTGCTGCAGCTGTAGGATATGTTTCAAAATGTTGTCAGGAGTCCCGACAGAACCCGAAAATGGCAGAAAATGCATATTTTTGAGGGAAAAATCTTCGCTAAAAAAAGGTATTAAAATTTTTAAAAAACGGATTTGCTTCAGAAACACAATACTGGTGCTGTAGTTGTAGGAGATGTCTCAAAACGTCATCAGGAGTTCCGACAGAACCCGAAAATGGCAGAAAATGCACATTTTTGAAAAACTTTTTTTCGCTAAAATTTCGTAAGGGGGGACCCTTATGCAAAAATCCAAAAAAATGTATTTACTTCGGCAGCACAATACAGGTGCTGCAGCTGTAGGAAATGTTTCAAAATGTCGTCAGGAGTCCCGACAGAACCCGAAAATGGCAGAAAATGCATATTTTTGAAAAACTTTTTTTCGCTAAAATTTCGTAAGGGGGGACCCTTATGCAAAAATCCAAAAAAATGTATTTACTTCAGCAGCACAATACAGGTGCTGCAGCTGTAGGATATGTTTCAAAATGTCTTCAGGAATCCCGACAGAACCCGAAAATGGCAGAAAATGCATTTTTGGGGGGAAAAATCTTCGCTAAAAAAAGGTATTAAAATTTTTAAAAAACGGATTTGCTTCAGAAACACAATACTGGTGCTGTAGTTGTAGGAGATGTCTCAAAACGTCATCAGGAGTCCCGACAGAACCCGAAAGTGGCAGAAAATGCATATTTTTGAAAAACTTTTTTTCGCTAAAATTTCGTAAGGGGGGACCCTTAAGCAAAAATCCAAAAAAATGTATTTACTTCAGCAGCACAATACAGGTGCTGCAGCTGTAGGATATGTTTCAAAATGTCGTCAGGAGTCCCGACAGAACCCGAAAATGGCAGAAAATGCATTTTTTGGGGGAAAAATCTTCGCTAAAAAAAGGTATTAAAATTTTTAAAAAACGGATTTGCTTCAGAAACACAATACTGGTGCTGTAGTTGTAGGAGATGCCTCAAAACGTCATCAGGAGTTCCGAAAGAACCCGAAAATGGCAGAAAATGCACATTTTTGAAAAACTTTTTTTCGCTAAAATTTCGTAAGGGGGGACCCTTATGCAAAAATCCCAAAAAATGTATTTACTTCGGCCGCACAATACAGGTGTTGCAGCTGTAGGAATTTTTTTTAAATGTCGTCAGGAGTCCCGACAGAACCCGGAAATGGCAGAAAATGCATATTTTTGGGGAAAAATCTTCGCTAAAAAGGTATCAAAATTTTCAAAAAACTGATTTTCTTCAGAAACAAAATACTGGTGCTGTAGTTGTAGGAGATGTCTCAAAACGTCACCAGGAGTTCCGACAGAACCCGAAAATGGCAGAAAATGCATATTTTTGAAAAACTTTTTTTCGCTAAAATTTCGTAAGGGGGGACCCTTATGCAAAAATCCAAAAAAATGTATTTACTTCAGCAGCACAACACAGGTGCTGCAGCTGTAGGATATGTTTCAAAATGTTGTCAGGAGTCCCGACAGAACCCGAAAATGGCAGAAAATGCATATTTTTGAGGGAAAAATCTTCGCTAAAAAAAGGTATTAAAATTTTTAAAAAACGGATTTGCTTCAGAAACACAATACTGGTGCTGTAGTTGTAGGAGATGTCTCAAAACGTCATCAGGAGTTCCGACAGAACCCGAAAATGGCAGAAAATGCACATTTTTGAAAAACTTTTTTTCGCTAAAATTTCGTAAGGGGGGACCCTTATGCAAAAATCCAAAAAAATGTATTTACTTCGGCAGCACAATACAGGTGTTGCAGCTGTAGGAAATGTTTCAAAATGTCGTCAGGAGTCCCGACAGAACCCGAAAATGGCAGAAAATGCATATTTTTGAAAAACTTTTTTTCGCTAAAATTTCGTAAGGGGGGACCCTTATGCAAAAATCCAAAAAAATGTATTTACTTCAGCAGCACAATACAGGTGCTGCAGCTGTAGGATATGTTTCAAAATGTCTTCAGGAGTCCCGACAGAACCCGAAAATGGCAGAAAATGCATTTTTTGGGGGAAAAATCTTCGCTAAAAAAAGGTATTAAAATTTTTAAAAAACGGATTTGCTTCAGAAACACAATACTGGTGCTGTAGTTGTAGGAGATGTCTCAAAACGTCATCAGGAGTCCCGACAGAACCCGAAAGTGGCAGAAAATGCATATTTTTGAAAAACTTTTTTTCGCTAAAATTTCGTAAGGGGGGACCCTTATGCAAAAATCCAAAAAAATGTATTTACTTCAGCAGCACAATACAGGTGCTGCAGCTGTAGGATATGTTTCAAAATGTCGTCAGGAGTCCCGACAGAACCCGAAAATGGCAGAAAATGCATTTTTTTGGGGAAAAATCTTCGCTAAAAAAAGGTATTAAAATTTTTAAAAAACGGATTTGCTTCAGAAACACAATACTGGTGCTGTAGTTGTAGGAGATGCCTCAAAACGTCATCAGGAGTTCCGAAAGAACCCGAAAATGGCAGAAAATGCACATTTTTGAAAAACTTTTTTTCGCTAAAATTTCGTAAGGGGGGACCCTTATGCAAAAATCCAAAAAAATGTATTTACTTCAGCAGCACAATACAGGTGCTGCAGCTGTAGGATATGTTTCAAAATGTCTTCAGGAGTCCCGACAGAACCCGAAAATGGCAGAAAATGCATTTTTTGGGGGAAAAATCTTCGCTAAAAAAAGGTATTAAAATTTTTAAAAAACGGATTTGCTTCAGAAACACAATACTGGTGCTGTAGTTGTAGGAGATGTCTCAAAACGTCATCAGGAGTCCCGACAGAACCCGAAAATGGCAGAAAATGCATATTTTTGAGGAAAAATCTTTGCTAAAAAAGGTATTAAAATTTTAAAAAAACAGATTTGCTTCAGAAACACAATACTGGTGCTGTAGTTGTAGGAGATGTCTCAAAACGTCATCAGGAGTCCCGACAGAACCCGAAAGTGGCAGAAAATGCATATTTTTGAAAAACTTTTTTTCGCTAAAATTTCGTAAGGGGGGACCCTTATGCAAAAATCCAAAAAAATGTATTTACTTCAGCAGCACAATACAGGTGCTGCAGCTGTAGGATATGTTTCAAAATGTCGCCAGGAGTCCCGACAGAACCCGAAAATGGCAGAAAATGCATTTTTGGGGGGAAAAATCTTCGCTAAAAAAAGGTATTAAAATTTTAAAAAAACGGATTTGCTTCAGAAACACAATACTGGTGCTGTAGTTGTAGGAGATGCCTCAAAACGTCATCAGGAGTTCCGAAAGAACCCGAAAATGGCAGAAAATGCACATTTTTGAAAAACTTTTTTTCGCTAAAATTTCGTAAGGGGGGACCCTTATGCAAAAATCCAAAAAAATGTATTTACTTCGGCAGCACAATACAGGTGTTGCAGCTGTAGGAATTTTTTTTAAATGTCGTCAGGAGTCCCGACAGAACCCGGAAATGGCAGAAAATGCATATTTTTGGGGGAAAATCTTTGCTAAAAAAGGTATTAAAATTTTTAAAAAACGGATTTGCTTCAGAAACACAATACTGGTGCTGTAGTTGTAGGAGATGTCTCAAAACGTCATCAGGAGTCCCGACAGAACCCGAAAATGGCAGAAAATGCATATTTTTGAAAAACTTTTTTTCGCTAAAATTTCGTAAGGGGGGACCCTTATGCAAAAATCCAAATAAATGTATTTACTTCAGCAGCACAATACAGGTGCTGCAGCTGTAGGATATGTTTCAAAATGTTGTCAGGAGTCCCGACAGAACCCGAAAATGGCAGAAAATGCATATTTTTGAGGGAAAAATCTTCGCTAAAAAAAGGTATTAAAATTTTTAAAAAACGGATTTGCTTCAGAAACACAATACTGGTGCTGTAGTTGTAGGAGATGTCTCAAAACGTCATCAGGAGTTCCGACAGAACCCGAAAATGGCAGAAAATGCACATTTTTGAAAAACTTTTTTTCGCTAAAATTTCGTAAGGGGGGACCCTTATGCAAAAATCCAAAAAAATGTATTTACTTCGGCAGCACAATACAGGTGCTGCAGCTGTAGGAAATGTTTCAAAATGTCGTCAGGAGTCCCGACAGAACCCGAAAATGGCAGAAAATGCATATTTTTGAAAAACTTTTTTTCGCTAAAATTTCGTAAGGGGGGACCCTTATGCAAAAATCCAAAAAAATGTATTTACTTCAGCAGCACAATACAGGTGCTGCAGCTGTAGGATATGTTTCAAAATGTCTTCAGGAATCCCGACAGAACCCGAAAATGGCAGAAAATGCATTTTTGGGGGGAAAAATCTTCGCTAAAAAAAGGTATTAAAATTTTTAAAAAACGGATTTGCTTCAGAAACACAATACTGGTGCTGTAGTTGTAGGAGATGTCTCAAAACGTCATCAGGAGTCCCGACAGAACCCGAAAGTGGCAGAAAATGCATATTTTTGAAAAACTTTTTTTCGCTAAAATTTCGTAAGGGGGGACCCTTAAGCAAAAATCCAAAAAAATGTATTTACTTCAGCAGCACAATACAGGTGCTGCAGCTGTAGGATATGTTTCAAAATGTCGTCAGGAGTCCCGACAGAACCCGAAAATGGCAGAAAATGCATTTTTTGGGGGAAAAATCTTCGCTAAAAAAAGGTATTAAAATTTTTAAAAAACGGATTTGCTTCAGAAACACAATACTGGTGCTGTAGTTGTAGGAGATGCCTCAAAACGTCATCAGGAGTTCCGAAAGAACCCGAAAATGGCAGAAAATGCACATTTTTGAAAAACTTTTTTTCGCTAAAATTTCGTAAGGGGGGACCCTTATGCAAAAATCCCAAAAAATGTATTTACTTCGGCCGCACAATACAGGTGTTGCAGCTGTAGGAATTTTTTTTAAATGTCGTCAGGAGTCCCGACAGAACCCGGAAATGGCAGAAAATGCATATTTTTGGGGAAAAATCTTCGCTAAAAAGGTATCAAAATTTTCAAAAAACTGATTTTCTTCAGAAACAAAATACTGGTGCTGTAGTTGTAGGAGATGTCTCAAAACGTCACCAGGAGTTCCGACAGAACCCGAAAATGGCAGAAAATGCATATTTTTGAAAAACTTTTTTTCGCTAAAATTTCGTAAGGGGGGACCCTTATGCAAAAATCCAAAAAAATGTATTTACTTCAGCAGCACAACACAGGTGCTGCAGCTGTAGGATATGTTTCAAAATGTTGTCAGGAGTCCCGACAGAACCCGAAAATGGCAGAAAATGCATATTTTTGAGGGAAAAATCTTCGCTAAAAAAAGGTATTAAAATTTTTAAAAAACGGATTTGCTTCAGAAACACAATACTGGTGCTGTAGTTGTAGGAGATGTCTCAAAACGTCATCAGGAGTTCCGACAGAACCCGAAAATGGCAGAAAATGCACATTTTTGAAAAACTTTTTTTCGCTAAAATTTCGTAAGGGGGGACCCTTATGCAAAAATCCAAAAAAATGTATTTACTTCGGCAGCACAATACAGGTGTTGCAGCTGTAGGAAATGTTTCAAAATGTCGTCAGGAGTCCCGACAGAACCCGAAAATGGCAGAAAATGCATATTTTTGAAAAACTTTTTTTCGCTAAAATTTCGTAAGGGGGGACCCTTATGCAAAAATCCAAAAAAATGTATTTACTTCAGCAGCACAATACAGGTGCTGCAGCTGTAGGATATGTTTCAAAATGTCTTCAGGAGTCCCGACAGAACCCGAAAATGGCAGAAAATGCATTTTTTGGGGGAAAAATCTTCGCTAAAAAAAGGTATTAAAATTTTTAAAAAACGGATTTGCTTCAGAAACACAATACTGGTGCTGTAGTTGTAGGAGATGTCTCAAAACGTCATCAGGAGTCCCGACAGAACCCGAAAGTGGCAGAAAATGCATATTTTTGAAAAACTTTTTTTCGCTAAAATTTCGTAAGGGGGGACCCTTATGCAAAAATCCAAAAAAATGTATTTACTTCAGCAGCACAATACAGGTGCTGCAGCTGTAGGATATGTTTCAAAATGTCGTCAGGAGTCCCGACAGAACCCGAAAATGGCAGAAAATGCATTTTTTTGGGGAAAAATCTTCGCTAAAAAAAGGTATTAAAATTTTTAAAAAACGGATTTGCTTCAGAAACACAATACTGGTGCTGTAGTTGTAGGAGATGCCTCAAAACGTCATCAGGAGTTCCGAAAGAACCCGAAAATGGCAGAAAATGCACATTTTTGAAAAACTTTTTTTCGCTAAAATTTCGTAAGGGGGGACCCTTATGCAAAAATCCAAAAAAATGTATTTACTTCGGCCGCACAATACAGGTGTTGCAGCTGTAGGAATTTTTTTTAAATGTCGTCAGGAGTCCCGACAGAACCCGGAAATGGCAGAAAATGCATATTTTTGGGGAAAAATCTTCGCTAAAAAGGTATCAAAATTTTCAAAAAACGGATTTTCTTCAGAAACAAAATACTGGTGCTGTAGTTGTAGGAGATGTCTCAAAACGTCACCAGGAGTTCCGACAGAACCCGAAAATGGCAGAAAATGCATATTTTTGAAAAACTTTTTTTCGCTAAAATTTCGTAAGGGGGGACCTTATGCAAAAATCCAAAAAAATGTATTTACTTCGGCAGCACAATACTGGTGCTGCAGCTGTAAGAAATGTTTCAAAATGTCGTCAGGAGTCCCGACAGAACCCGAAAATGGCAGAAAATGCATATTTTTGAGGAAAAATCTTTGCTAAAAAAGGTATTAAAATTTTTAAAAAACGGATTTGCTTCAGAAACACAATACTGGTGCTGTAGTTGTAGGAGATGTCTCAAAACATCATCAGGAGTCCCGACAGAACCCGAAAATGGCAGAAAATGCATATTTTTGAAAAACTTTTTTTCGCTAAAATTTCGTAAGGGGGGACCCTTATGCAAAAATCCAAAAAAATGTATTTACTTCAGCAGCACAATACAGGTGCTGCAGCTGTAGGATATGTTTCAAAATGTCGTCAGGAGTCCCGACAGAACCCGAAAATGGCAGAAAATGCATATTTTTGAAGAAAAATCTTTGCTAAAAAAGGTATTAAAATTTTTAAAAAACAGATTTGCTTCAGAAACACAATACTGGTGCTGTAGTTGTAGGAGATGTCTCAAAACGTCATCAGGAGTCCCGACAGAACCCGAAAGTGGCAGAAAATGCATATTTTTGAAAAACTTTTTTTCGCTAAAATTTCGTAAGGGGGGACCCTTATGCAAAAATCCAAAAAAATGTATTTACTTCGGCAGCACAATACAGGTGTTGCAGCTGTAGGAATTTTTTTTAAATGTCGTCAGGAGTCCCGACAGAACCCGGAAATGGCAGAAAATGCATATTTTTGGGGAAAAATCTTTGCTAAAAAAGGTATTAAAATTTTTAAAAAACGGATTTGCTTCAGAAAAACAATACTGGTGCTGTAGTTGTAGGAGATGTCTCAAAACGTCATCAGGAGTCCCGACAGAACCCGAAAATGGCAGAAAATGCATATTTTTGAAAAACTTTTTTTCGCTAAAATTTCGTAAGGGGGGACCCTTATGCAAAAATCCAAAAAAATGTGTTTACTTCAGCAGCACAATACAGGTGCTGCAGCTGTAGGATATGTTTCAAAATGTCGTCAGGAGTCCCGACAGAACCCGAAAATGGCAGAAAATGCATTTTTTGGGGGAAAAATCTTCGCTAAAAAAAGGTATTAAAATTTTTAAAAAACGGATTTGCTTCAGAAACACAATACTGGTGCTGTAGTTGTAGGAGATGTCTCAAAACGTCATCAGGAGTCCCGACAGAACCCGAAAATGGCAGAAAATGCATATTTTTGAAAAACTTTTTTTCGCTAAAATTTCGTAAGGGGGGACCCTTATGCAAAAATCCAAAAAAATGTATTTACTTCAGCAGCACAATACAGGTGCTGCAGCTGTAGGATATGTTTCAAAATGTCGTCAGGAGTCCCGACAGAACCCGAAAATGGCAGAAAATTCATTTTTTGGGGGAAAAATCTTCGCTAAAAAAAGGTATTAAAATCTTTAAAAAACGGATTTGCTTCAAAAACACAATACTGGTGCTGTAGTTGTAGGAGATGTCTCAAAACGTCATCAGGAGTCCCGACAGAACCCGAAAATGGCAGAAAATGCATATTTTTGAAAAACTTTTTTTCGCTAAAATTTCGTAAGGGGGGACCCTTATGCAAAAATCCAAAAAAATGTATTTACTTCAGCAGCACAATACAGGTGCTGCAGCTGTAGGATATGTTTCAAAATGTCGCCAGGAGTCCCGACAGAACCCGAAAATGGCAGAAAATGCATATTTTTGAGGAAAAATCTTTGCTAAAAAAGGTATTAAAATTTTTAAAAAACGGATTTGCTTCAGAAACACAATACTGGTGCTGTAGTTGTAGGAGATGTCTCAAAACGCCATCAGGAGTCCCGACAGAACCCGAAAATGGCAGAAAATGCATATTTTTGAAAAACTTTTTTTCGCTAAAATTTCGTAAGGGGGGACCCTTATGCAAAAATCCAAAAAAATTTATTTACTTCAGCAGCACAACACAGGTGCTGCAGCTGTAGGATATGTTTCAAAATGTCGCCAGGAGTCCCGACAGAACCTGAAAATGGCAGAAAATGCATATTTTTGAGGAAAAATCTTTGCTAAAAAAGGTATTAAAATTTAAAAAAAACGGATTTGCTTCAGAAACACAATACTGGTGCTGTAGTTGAAGGAGATGTCTCAAAACGTCATCAGGAGTCCCGACAGAACCCGAAAATGGCAGAAAATGCATATTTTTGAAAAACTTTTTTTCGCTAAAATTTCGTAAGGGGGGACCCTTATGCAAAAATCCAAAAAAATGTATTTACTTCAGCAGCACAATACAGGTGCTGCAGCTGTAGGATATGTTTCAAAATGTTGTCAGGAGTCCCGACAGAACCCGAAAATGGCAGAAAATGCATATTTTTGAGGGAAAAATCTTCGCTAAAAAAAGGTATTAAAATTTTTAAAAAACGGATTTGCTTCAGAAACACAATACTGGTGCTGTAGTTGTAGGAGATGTCTCAAAACGTCATCAGGAGTTCCGACAGAACCCAAAAATGGCAGAAAATGCACATTTTTGAAAAACTTTTTTTCGCTAAAATTTCGTAAGGGGGGAGGGACCCTTATGCAAAAATCCAAAAAAATGTATTTACTTCGGCAGCACAATACAGGTGTTGCAGCTGTAGGAAATGTTTCAAAATGTCGTCAGGAGTCCCGACAGAACCCGAAAATGGCAGAAAATGCATTTTTTGGGGGAAAAATCTTCGCTAAAAAAAGGTATTAAAATTTTTAAAAAACGGATTTGCTTCAGAAACACAATACTGGTGCTGTAGTTGTAGGAGATGTCTCAAAACGTCATCAGGAGTCCCGACAGAACCCGAAAATGGCAGAAAATGCATATTTTTGAAAAACTTTTTTTCGCTAAAATTTCGTAAGGGGGGACCCTTATGCAAAAATCCAAAAAAATGTATTTACTTCAGCAGCACAATACAGGTGCTGCAGCTGTAGGATATGTTTCAAAATGTCGTCAGGAGTCCCGACAGAACCCGAAAATGGCAGAAAATTCATTTTTTGGGGGAAAAATCTTCGCTAAAAAAAGGTATTAAAATCTTTAAAAAACGGATTTGCTTCAAAAACACAATACTGGTGCTGTAGTTGTAGGAGATGTCTCAAAACGTCATCAGGAGTCCCGACAGAACCCGAAAATGGCAGAAAATGCATATTTTTGAAAAACTTTTTTTCGCCAAAATTTCGTAAGGGGGGACCCTTATGCAAAAATCCAAAAAAATGTATTTACTTCAGCAGCACAATACAGGTGCTGCAGCTGTAGGATATGTTTCAAAATGTCGCCAGGAGTCCCGACAGAACCCGAAAATGGCAGAAAATGCATATTTTTGAGGAAAAATCTTTGCTAAAAAAGGTATTAAAATTTTTAAAAAACGGATTTGCTTCAGAAACACAATACTGGTGCTGTAGTTGTAGGAGATGTCTCAAAACGCCATCAGGAGTCCCGACAGAACCCGAAAATGGCAGAAAATGCATATTTTTGAAAAACTTTTTTTCGCTAAAATTTCGTAAGGGGGGACCCTTATGCAAAAATCCAAAAAAATGTATTTACTTCAGCAGCACAATACAGGTGCTGCAGCTGTAGGATATGTTTCAAAATGTCGCCAGGAGTCCCGACAGAACCTGAAAATGGCAGAAAATGCATATTTTTGAGGAAAAATCTTTGCTAAAAAAGGTATTAAAATTTTAAAAAAACGGATTTGCTTCAGAAACACAATACTGGTGCTGTAGTTGAAGGAGATGTCTCAAAACGTCATCAGGAGTCCCGACAGAACCCGAAAATGGCAGAAAATGCATATTTTTGAAAAACTTTTTTTCGCTAAAATTTCGTAAGGGGGGACCCTTATGCAAAAATCCAAAAAAATGTATTTACTTCAGCAGCACAATACAGGTGCTGCAGCTGTAGGATATGTTTCAAAATGTTGTCAGGAGTCCCGACAGAACCCGAAAATGGCAGAAAATGCATATTTTTGAGGGAAAAATCTTCGCTAAAAAAAGGTATTAAAATTTTTAAAAAACGGATTTGCTTCAGAAACACAATACTGGTGCTGTAGTTGTAGGAGATGCCTCAAAACGTCATCAGGAGTTCCGACAGAACCCGAAAATGGCAGAAAATGCACATTTTTGAAAAACTTTTTTTCGCTAAAATTTCGTAAGGGGGGAGGGACCCTTATGCAAAAATCCAAAAAAATGTATTTACTTCGGCAGCACAATACAGGTGTTGCAGCTGTAGGAAATGTTTCAAAATGTCGTCAGGAGTCCCGACAGAACCCGAAAATGGCAGAAAATGCATATTTTTGAAAAACTTTTTTTCGCTAAAATTTCGTAAGGGGGGACCCTTATGCAAAAATCCAAAAAAATGTATTTACTTCAGCAGCACAATACAGGTGCTGCAGCTGTAGGATATGTTTCAAAATGTCTTCAGGAGTCCCGACAGAACCCGAAAATGGCAGAAAATGCATTTTTTGGGGGAAAAATCTTCGCTAAAAAAAGGTATTAAAATTTTTAAAAAACGGATTTGCTTCAGAAACACAATACTGGTGCTGTAGTTGTAGGAGATGTCTCAAAACGTCATCAGGAGTCCCGACAGAACCCGAAAATGGCAGAAAATGCATATTTTTGAGGAAAAATCTTTGCTAAAAAAGGTATTAAAATTTTAAAAAAACAGATTTGCTTCAGAAACACAATACTGGTGCTGTAGTTGTAGGAGATGTCTCAAAACGTCATCAGGAGTCCCGACAGAACCCGAAAATGGCAGAAAATGCATATTTTTGAAAAACTTTTTTCGCTAAAATTTCGTAAGGGGGGACCCTTATGCAAAAATCCAAAAAAATGTATTTACTTCAGCAGCACAATACAGGTGCTGCAGCTGTAGGCTATGTTTCAAAATGTCGTCAGGAGTCCCGACAGAACCCGAAAATGGCAGAAAATGCATTTTTGGGGGGAAAAATCTTCGCTAAAAAAAGGTATTAAAATTTTTAAAAAACGGATTTGCTTCAGAAACACAATACTGGTGCTGTAGTTGTAGGAGATGTCTCAAAACGTCATCAGGAGTCCCGACAGAACCCGAAAATGGCAGAAAATGCATTTTTGGGGGGAAAAATCTTCGCTAAAAAAAGGTATTAAAATTTTAAAAAAACGGATTTGCTTCAGAAACACAATACTGGTGCTGTAGTTGTAGGAGATGCCTCAAAACGTCATCAGGAGTTCCGAAAGAACCCGAAAATGGCAGAAAATGCACATTTTTGAAAAACTTTTTTTCGCTAAATTTCGTAAGGGGGGACCCTTATGCAAAAATCCAAAAAAATGTATTTACTTCGCCAGCACAATACAGGTGTTGCAGCTGTAGGAATTTTTTTTAAATGTCGTCAGGAGTCCCGACAGAACCCGGAAATGGCAGAAAATGCACATTTTTGAGGGAAAAATCTTCGCTAAAAAAAGGTATTAAAATTTTTAAAAAACGGATTTGCTTCAGAAACACAATACTGGTGCTGTAGTTGTAGGAGATGTCTCAAAACGTCATCAGGAGTTCCGACAGAACCCGAAAATGGCAGAAAATGCACATTTTTGAAAAACTTTTTTTCGCTAAAATTTCGTAAGGGGGGACCCTTATGCAAAAATCCAAAAAAATTTATTTACTTCAGCAGCACAATACAGGTGCTGCAGCTGTAGGAAATGTTTCAAAATGTCGTCAGGAGTCCCGACAGAACCCGAAAATGGCAGAAAATGCATATTTTTGAAAAACTTTTTTTCGCTAAAATTTCGTAAGGGGGGACCCTTATGCAAAAATCCCAAAAAATTTATTTAGTTCAGCAGCACAATACAGGTGCTGCAGCTGTAGGATATGTTTCAAAATGTCTTCAGGAGTCCCGACAGAACCCGAAAATGGCAGAAAATGCATTTTTTGGGGGAAAAATCTTCGCTAAAAAAAGGTATTAAAATTTTTAAAAAACGGATTTGCTTCAGAAACACAATACTGGTGCTGTAGTTGTAGGAGATGTCTCAAAACGTCATCAGGAGTCAAGACAGAACCCGAAAGTGGCAGAAAATGCATATTTTTGAAAAACTTTTTTTCGCTAAAATTTCGTAAGGGGGGACCCTTATGCAAAAATCCCAAAAAATGTATTTACTTCAGCAGCACAATACAGGTGCTGCAGCTGTAGGATATGTTTCAAAATGTCGTCAGGAGTCCCGACAGAACCCGAAAATGGCAGAAAATGCATTTTTTGGGGGAAAAATCTTCGCTAAAAAAAGGTATTAAAATTTTTAAAAAAACGGATTTGCTTCAGAAACACAATACTGGTGCTGTAGTTGTAGGAGATGCCTCAAAACGTCATCAGGAGTTCCGAAAGAACCCGAAAATGGCAGAAAATGCACATTTTTGAAAAACTTTTTTTCGCTAAAATTTCGTAAGGGGGGACCCTTATGCAAAAATCCAAAAAAAATGTATTTACTTCGGCCGCACAATACAGGTGTTGCAGCTGTAGGAATTTTTTTTAAATGTCGTCAGGAGTCCCGACAGAACCCGGAAATGGCAGAAAATGCATATTTTTGGGGAAAAATCTTCGCTAAAAAGGTATCAAAATTTTCAAAAAACGGATTTTCTTCAGAAACAAAATACTGGTGCTGTAGTTGTAGGAGATGTCTCAAAACGTCACCAGGAGTTCCGACAGAACCCGAAAATGGCAGAAAATGCATATTTTTGAAAAACTTTTTTTCGCTAAAATTTCGTAAGGGGGGACCTTATGCAAAAATCCAAAAAAATGTATTTACTTCGGCAGCACAATACTGGTGCTGCAGCTGTAAGAAATGTTTCAAAATGTCGTCAGGAGTCCCGACAGAACCCGAAAATGGCAGAAAATGCATATTTTTGAGGAAAAATCTTTGCTAAAAAAGGTATTAAAATTTTTAAAAAACGGATTTGCTTCAGAAACACAATACTGGTGCTGTAGTTGTAGGAGATGTCTCAAAACATCATCAGGAGTCCCGACAGAACCCGAAAATGGCAGAAAATGCATATTTTTGAAAAACTTTTTTTCGCTAAAATTTCGTAAGGGGGGACCCTTATGCAAAAATCCAAAAAAATGTATTTACTTCAGCAGCACAATACAGGTGCTGCAGCTGTAGGATATGTTTCAAAATGTCGTCAGGAGTCCCGACAGAACCCGAAAATGGCAGAAAATGCATATTTTTGAAGAAAAATCTTTGCTAAAAAAGGTATTAAAATTTTTAAAAAACAGATTTGCTTCAGAAACACAATACTGGTGCTGTAGTTGTAGGAGATGTCTCAAAACGTCATCAGGAGTCCCGACAGAACCCGAAAATGGCAGAAAATGCATATTTTTGAAAAACTTTTTTTCGCTAAAATTTCGTAAGGGGGGAACCTTATGCAAAAATCCAAAAAAATGTATTTACTTCAGCAGCACAATACAGGTGCTGCAGCTGTAGGATATGTTTCAAAATGTCGTCAGGAGTCCCGACAGAACCCGAAAATGGCAGAAAATGCATTTTTTGGGGGAAAAATCTTCGCTAAAAAAAGGTATTAAAATGTTTAAAAAACGGATTTGCTTCAGAAACACAATACTGGTGCTGTAGTTGTAGGAGATGTCTCAAAACGTCATCAGGAGTCCCGACAGAACCCGAAAATGGCAGAAAATGCATATTTTTGAAAAACTTTTTTTCGCTAAAATTTCGTAAGGGGGGACCCTTATGCAAAAATCCAAAAAAATGTATTTACTTCAGCAGCACAATACAGGTGCTGCAGCTGTAGGATATGTTTCAAAATGTTGTCAGGAGTCCCGACAGAACCCGAAAATGGCAGAAAATGCATATTTTTGAGGGAAAAATCTTCGCTAAAAAAAGGTATTAAAATTTTTAAAAAACGGATTTGCTTCAGAAACACAATACTGGTGCTGTAGTTGTAGGAGATGTCTCAAAACGTCATCAGGAGTTCCGACAGAACCCAAAAATGGCAGAAAATGCACATTTTTGAAAAACTTTTTTTCGCTAAAATTTCGTAAGGGGGACCCTTATGCAAAAATCCAAAAAAATGTATTTACTTCGGCAGCACAATACAGGTGTTGCAGCTGTAGGAAATGTTTCAAAATGTCGTCAGGAGTCCCGACAGAACCCGAAAATGGCAGAAAATGCATATTTTTGAAAAACTTTTTTTCGCTAAAATTTCGTAAGGGGGGACCCTTATGCAAAAATCCAAAAAAATTTATTTACTTCAGCAGCACAATACAGGTGATGCAGCTGTAGGATATGTTTCAAAATGTCTTCAAGAGTCCCGACAGAACCCGAAAATGGCAGAAAATGCATTTTTTGGGGGAAAAATCTTCGCTAAAAAAAGGTATTAAAATTTTTAAAAAACGGATTTGCTTCAGAAACACAATACTGGTGCTGTAGTTGTAGGAGATGTCTCAAAACGTCATCAGGAGTCCCGACAGAACCCGAAAATGGCAGAAAATGCATATTTTTGAAAAACTTTTTTTCGCTAAAATTTCGTAAGGGGGGACCCTTATGCAAAAATCCAAAAAAATGTATTTACTTCAGCAGCACAATACAGGTGCTGCAGCTGTAGGATATGTTTCAAAATGTCGTCAGGAGTCCCGACAGAACCCGAAAATGGCAGAAAATGCATTATTGGGGGGAAAAATCTTCGCTAAAAAGGTATCAAAATTTTCAAAAAACGGATTTGCTTCAGAAACAAAATACTGGTGCTGTAGTTGTAGGAGATGTCTCAAAACGTCACCAGGAGTTCCGACAGAACCCGAAAATGGCAGAAAATGCATATTTTTGAAAAACTTTTTTTCGCTAAAATTTCGTAAGGGGGGACCTTATGCAAAAATCCAAAAAAATGTATTTACTTCGGCAGCACAATACTGGTGCTGCAGCTGTAAGAAATGTTTCAAAATGTCGTCAGGAGTCCCGACAGAACCCGAAAATGGCAGAAAATGCATATTTTTGAGGAAAAATCTTTGCTAAAAAAGGTATTAAAATTTTTAAAAAACGGATTTGCTTCAGAAACACAATACTGGTGCTGTAGTTGTAGGAGATGTCTCAAAACGTCATCAGGAGTCCCGACAGAACCCGAAAATGGCAGAAAATGCATATTTTTGAAAAACTTTTTTTCGCTAAAATTTCGTAAGGGGGGACCCTTATGCAAAAATCCAAAAAAATGTATTTACTTCAGCAGCACAATACAGGTGCTGCAGCTGTAGGATATGTTTCAAAATGTCGTCAGGAGTCCCGACAGAACCCGAAAATGGCAGAAAATGCATATTTTTGGCGAAAAATCTTCGCTAAAAAAAGGTATTCAAATTTTTTAAAAACGGATTTGCTTCAGAAACACAATACTGGTGCTGTAGTTGTAGGAGATGTCTCAAAACGTCATCAGGAGTCCCGACAGAATCCGAAAATGGCAGAAAATGCATATATTTGAAAAACTTTTTTTCGCTAAAATTTCGTAAGGGGGGACCCTTATGCAAAAATCCAAAAAAATGTATTTACTTCAGCAGCACAATACAGGTGCTGCAGCTGTAGGATATGTTTCAAAATGTCGTCAGGAGTCCCGACAGAACCCGAAAATGGCAGAAAATGCATATTTTTGAGGAAAAATCTTTGCTAAAAAAGGTATTAAAATTTTTAAAAAACAGATTTGCTTCAGAAACACAATACTGGTGCTGTAGTTGTAGGAGATGTCTCAAAACGTCATCAGGAGTCCCGACAGAACCCGAAAGTGGCAGAAAATGCATATTTTTGAAAAACTTTTTTTCGCTAAAATTTCGTAAGGGGGGACCCTTATGCAAAAATCCAAAAAAATGTATTTACTTCAGCAGCACAATACAGGTGTTGCAGCTGTAGGATATGTTTCAAAATGTCGTCAGGAGTCCCGACAGAACCCGAAAATGGCAGAAAATGCATTTTTGGGGGGAAAAATCTTCGCTAAAAAAAGGTATTAAAATTTTTAAAAAACGGATTTGCTTCAGAAACACAATACTGGTGCTGTAGTTGTAGGAGATGTCTCAAAACGTCATCAGGAGTCCCGACAGAACCCGAAAATGGCAGAAAATGCATATTTTTGAAAAACTTTTTTTCGCTAAAATTTCGTAAGGGGGGACCCTTATGCAAAAATCCAAAAAAATGTATTTACTTCAGCAGCACAATACAGGTGCTGCAGCTGTAGGATATGTTTCAAAATGTTGTCAGGAGTCCCGACAGAACCCGAAAATGGCAGAAAATGCATATTTTTGAGGGAAAAATCTTCGCTAAAAAAAGGTATTAAAATTTTTAAAAAACGGATTTGCTTCAGAAACACAATACTGGTGCTGTAGTTGTAGGAGATGTCTCAAAACGTAATCAGGAGTCCCGACAGAACCCGAAAATGGCAGGAAATGCATATTTTTGAAAAACTTTTTTTCGCTAAAATTTCGTAAGGGGGGACCCTTTTGCAAAAATCCAAAAAAATGTATTTACTTCAGCAGCACAATACAGGTGCTGCAGCTGTAGGATATGTTTCAAAATGTCATCAGGAGTTCCGAAAGAACCCGAAAATTGCAGAAAATGCACATTTTTGAAAAACTTTTTTTCGCTAAAATTTCGTAAGGGGGGACCCTTATGCAAAAATCCAAAAAAATGTATTTACTTCGGCAGCACAATACAGGTGTTGCAGCTGTAGGAATTTTTTTTAAATGTCGTCAGGAGTCCCGACAGAACCCGGAAATGGCAGAAAATGCATATTTTTGGGGAAAAATCTTTGCTAAAAAAGGTATTAAAATTTTTAAAAAACGGATTTGCTTCAGAAACACAATACTGGTGCTGTAGTTGTAGGAGATGTCTCAAAACGTCATCAGGAATCCCGACAGAACCCGAAAATGGCAGAAAATGCATATTTTTGAAAAACTTTTTTTCGCTAAAATTTCGTAAGGGGGGACCCTTATGCAAAAATCCAAAAAAATGTATTTACTTCAGCAGCACAATACAGGTGCTGCAGCTGTAGGATATGTTTCAAAATGTCGTCAGGAGTCCCGACAGAACCCGAAAATGGCAGAAAATGCAAATTTTGGGGGAAAAATCTTCGCTAAAAAGGTATCAAAATTTTCAAAAAACGGATTTGCTTCAGAAACAAAATACTGGTGCTGTAGTTGTAGGAGATGTCTCAAAACGTCACCAGGAGTTCCGACAGAACCCGAAAATGGCAGAAAATGCATATTTTTGAAAAACTTTTTTTCGCTAAAATTTCGTAAGGGGGGACCCTTATGCAAAAATCCAAAAAAATGTATTTACTTCGGCAGCACAATACTGGTGCTGCAGCTGTAAGAAATGTTTCAAAATGTCGTCAGGAGTCCCGACAGAACCCGAAAATGGCAGAAAATGCATATTTTTGAGGAAAAATCTTTGCTAAAAAAGGTATTAAAATTTTTAAAAAACGGATTTGCTTCAGAAACACAATACTGGTGCTGTAGTTGTAGGAGATGTCTCAAAACATCATCAGGAGTCCCGACAGAACCCGAAAATGGCAGAAAATTCATATATTCATATTTTTGAAAAACTTTTTTTCGCTAAAATTTCGTAAGGGGGGACCCTTATGCAAAAATCCAAAAAAATGTATTTACTTCAGCAGCACAATACAGGTGCTGCAGCTGTAGGATATGTTTCAAAATGTCGTCAGGAGTCCCGACAGAACCCGAAAATGGCAGAAAATGCATTTTTTGGGGGAAAAATCTTCGCAAAAAAAAGGTATTAAAATTTTTAAAAAACGGATTTGCTTCAGAAACACAATACTGGTGCTGTAGTTGTAGGAGATGTCTCAAAACGTCATCAGGAGTCCCGACAGAACCCGAAATAGGCAGAGAATGCATATTTTTGAAAAACTTTTTTTCGCTAAAATTTCGTAAGGGGGGACCCTTATGCAAAAATCCAAAAAAATGTATTTACTTCAGCAGCACAATACAGGTGCTGCAGCTGTAGGATATGTTTCAAAATGTCGCCAGGAGTCCCGACAGAACCCGAAAATGGCAGAAAATGCATATTTTTGAGGAAAAATCTTTGCTAAAAAAGGTATTAACATTTTTAAAAAACGGATTTGCTTCAGAAACACAATACTGGTGCTGTAGTTGTAGGAGATGTCTCAAAACGTCATCAGGAGTCCCGACAGAACCCGAAAATGGCAGAAAATGCATATTTTTGAAAAACTTTTTTTCGCTAAAATTTCGTAAGGGGGGACCCTTATGCAAAACTCCAAAAAAATGTATTTACTTCAGCAGCACAATACAGGTGCTGCAGCTGTAGGATATGTTTCAAAATGTCTTCAGGAGTCCCGACAGAACCCGAAAATGGCAGAAAATGCATTTTTTTTGGGAAAAATCTTCGCTAAAAAAAGGTATTAAAATTTTTAAAAAACGGATTTGCTTCAGAAACACAATACTGGTGCTGTAGTTGTAGGAGATGTCTCAAAACGTCATCAGGAGTCCCGACAGAACCCGAAAATGGCAGAAAATGCATATTTTTGAGGAAAAATCTTTGCTGAAAAAGGTATTAAAATTTTAAAAAAACAGATTTGCTTCAGAAACACAATACTGGTGCTGTAGTTGTAGGAGATGTCTCAAAACGTCATCAGGAGTCCCGACAGAACCCGAAAATGGCAGAAAATGCATATTTTTGAAAAACTTTTTTTCGCTAAAATTTCGTAAGGGGGGACCCTTATGCAAAAATCCAAAAAAATGTATTTACTTCAGCAGCACAATACAGGTGCTGCAGCTGTAGGATATGTTTCAAAATGTCGTCAGGAGTCCCGACAGAACCCGAAAATGGCAGAAAATGCATTTTTGGGGGGAAAAATCTTCGCTAAAAAAAGGTATTAAAATTTTTAAAAAACGGATTTGCTTCAGAAACACAATACTGGTGCTGTAGTTGTAGGAGATGTCTCAAAACGTCATCAGGAGTCCCGACAGAACCCGAAAGTGGCAGAAAATGCATATTTTTGAAAAACTTTTTTTCGCTAAAATTTCGTAAGGGGGGACCCTTATGCAAAAATCCAAAAAAATGTATTTACTTCAGCAGCACAATACAGGTGCTGCAGCTGTAGGATATGTTTCAAAATGTCGTCAGGAGTCCCGACAGAACCCGAAAATGGCAGAAAATGCATTTTTTGGGGGGAAAATCTTCGCTAAAAAAAGGTATTAAAATTTTTAAAAAACGGATTTGCTTCAGAAACACAATACTGGTGCTGTAGTTGTAGGAGATGTCTCAAAACGTAATCAGGAGTCCCGACAGAACCCGAAAATGGCAGAAAATGCATATTTTTGAAAAACTTTTTTTCGCTAAAATTTCGTAAGGGGGGACCCTTTTGCAAAAATCCAAAAAAATGTATTTACTTCAGCAGCACAATACAGGTGCTGCAGCTGTAGGATATGTTTCAAAATGTCGTCAGGAGTCCCGACAGAACCCGAAAATGGCAGAAAATGCATTTTTTGGGGGAAAAATCTTCGCTAAAAAAAGGTATTAAAATTTTTAAAAAACGGATTTGCTTCAGAAACACAATACTGGTGCTGTAGTTGTAGGAGATGCCTCAAAACGTCATCAGGAGTTCCGAAAGAACCCGAAAATGGCAGAAAATGCACATTTTTGAAAAACTTTTTTTCGCTAAAATTTCGTAAGGGGGGACCCTTATGCAAAAATCCAAAAAAATGTATTTACTTCAGCAGCACAATACAGGTGCTGCAGCTGTAGGATATGTTTCAAAATGTCGTCAGGAGTCCCGACAGAACCCGAAAATGGCAGAAAATGCATTTTTTGGGGGTAAAATCTTCGCTAAAAAAAGGTATTAAAATAAAAAAAAAACGGATTTGCTTCAGAAACACAATACTGGTGCTGTAGTTGTAGGAGATGTCTCAAAACGTCATCAGGAGTCCCGACAGAACCCGAAAATGGCAGAAAATGCGTATTTTTGAAAAACTTTTTTTCGCTAAAATTTCGTAAGCAAAAATTTGAACCCGAAAATGGCAGAAAATGCACATTTTTGAAAAACTTTTTTTCGCTAAAATTTCGTAAGGGGGGACCCTTATGCAAAAATCCAAAAAAATGTATTTACTTCGGCAGCACAATACAGGTGTTGCAGCTGTAGGAAATGTTTCAAAATGTCGTCAGGAGTCCCGACAGAACCCGAAAATGGCAGAAAATGCATATTTTTGAAAAACTTTTTTTCGCTAAAATTTCGTAAGGGGGGACCCTTATGCAAAAATCCAAAAAAATGTATTTACTTCAGCAGCACAATACAGGTGCTGCAGCTGTAGGATATGTTTCAAAATGTTGTCAGGAGTCCCGACAGAACCCGAAAATGGCAGAAAATGCATATTTTTGAGGGAAAAATCTTCGCTAAAAAAAGGTATTAAAATTTTTAAAAAACGGATTTGCTTCAGAAACACAATACTGGTGCTGTAGTTGTAGGAGATGTCTCAAAACGTAATCAGGAGTCCCGACAGAACCCGAAAATGGCAGGAAATGCATATTTTTGAAAAACTTTTTTTCGCTAAAATTTCGTAAGGGGGGACCCTTTTGCAAAAATCCAAAAAAATGTATTTACTTCAGCAGCACAATACAGGTGCTGCAGCTGTAGGATATGTTTCAAAATGTCATCAGGAGTTCCGAAAGAACCCGAAAATTGCAGAAAATGCACATTTTTGAAAAACTTTTTTTCGCTAAAATTTCGTAAGGGGGGACCCTTATGCAAAAATCCAAAAAAATGTATTTACTTCGGCAGCACAATACAGGTGTTGCAGCTGTAGGAATTTTTTTTAAATGTCGTCAGGAGTCCCGACAGAACCCGGAAATGGCAGAAAATGCATATTTTTGGGGAAAAATCTTTGCTAAAAAAGGTATTAAAATTTTTAAAAAACGGATTTGCTTCAGAAACACAATACTGGTGCTGTAGTTGTAGGAGATGTCTCAAAACGTCATCAGGAATCCCGACAGAACCCGAAAATGGCAGAAAATGCATATTTTTGAGGGAAAAATCTTCGCTAAAAAAAGGTATTAAAATTTTTAAAAAACGGATTTGCTTCAGAAACACAATACTGGTGCTGTAGTTGTAGGAGATGTTTCAAAATGTCATCAGGAGTTCCGAAAGAACCCGAAAATTGCAGAAAATGCATATTTTTGAAAAACTTTTTTTCGCTAAAATTTCGTAAGGGGGGACCCTTATGCAAAAATCCAAAAAAATGTATTTACTTCAGCAGCACAATACAGGTGCTGCAGCTGTAGGATATGTTTCAAAATGTCGTCAGGAGTCCCGACAGAACCCGAAAATGGCAGAAAATGCATATTTTGGGGGAAAAATCTTCGCTAAAAAGGTATCAAAATTTTCAAAAAACGGATTTGCTTCAGAAACAAAATACTGGTGCTGTAGTTGTAGGAGATGTCTCAAAACGTCACCAGGAGTTCCGACAGAACCCGAAAATGGCAGAAAATGCATATTTTTGAAAAACTTTTTTTCGCTAAAATTTCGTAAGGGGGGACCCTTATGCAAAAATCCAAAAAAATGTATTTACTTCGGCAGCACAATACTGGTGCTGCAGCTGTAAGAAATGTTTCAAAATGTCGTCAGGAGTCCCGACAGAACCCGAAAATGGCAGAAAATGCATATTTTTGAGGAAAAATCTTTGCTAAAAAAGGTATTAAAATTTTTAAAAAACGGATTTGCTTCAGAAACACAATACTGGTGCTGTAGTTGTAGGAGATGTCTCAAAACATCATCAGGAGTCCCGACAGAACCCGAAAATGGCAGAAAATTCATATTTTTGAAAAACTTTTTTTCGCTAAAATTTCGTAAGGGGGGACCCTTATGCAAAAATCCAAAAAAATGTATTTACTTCAGCAGCACAATACAGGTGCTGCAGCTGTAGGATATGTTTCAAAATGTCGTCAGGAGTCCCGACAGAACCCGAAAATGGCAGAAAATGCATTTTTTGGGGGAAAAATCTTCGCAAAAAAAAGGTATTAAAATTTTTAAAAAACGGATTTGCTTCAGAAACACAATACTGGTGCTGTAGTTGTAGGAGATGTCTCAAAACGTCATCAGGAGTCCCGACAGAACCCGAAATAGGCAGAGAATGCATATTTTTGAAAAACTTTTTTTCGCTAAAATTTCGTAAGGGGGGACCCTTATGCAAAAATCCAAAAAAATGTATTTACTTCAGCAGCACAATACAGGTGCTGCAGCTGTAGGATATGTTTCAAAATGTCGCCAGGAGTCCCGACAGAACCCGAAAATGGCAGAAAATGCATATTTTTGAGGAAAAATCTTTGCTAAAAAAGGTATTAACATTTTTAAAAAACGGATTTGCTTCAGAAACACAATACTGGTGCTGTAGTTGTAGGAGATGTCTCAAAACGTCATCAGGAGTCCCGACAGAACCCGAAAATGGCAGAAAATGCATATTTTTGAAAAACTTTTTTTCGCTAAAATTTCGTAAGGGGGGACCCTTATGCAAAACTCCAAAAAAATGTATTTACTTCAGCAGCACAATACAGGTGCTGCAGCTGTAGGATATGTTTCAAAATGTCGTCAGGAGTCCCGACAGAACCCGAAAATGGCAGAAAATGCATTTTTTGGGGGAAAAATCTTCGCAAAAAAAAGGTATTAAAATTTTTAAAAAACGGATTTGCTTCAGAAACACAATACTGGTGCTGTAGTTGTAGGAGATGTCTCAAAACGTCATCAGGAGTCCCGACAGAACCCGAAATAGGCAGAGAATGCATATTTTTGAAAAACTTTTTTTCGCTAAAATTTCGTAAGGGGGGACCCTTATGCAAAAATCCAAAAAAATGTATTTACTTCAGCAGCACAATACAGGTGCTGCAGCTGTAGGATATGTTTCAAAATGTCTTCAGGAGTCCCGACAGAACCCGAAAATGGCAGAAAATGCATTTTTTTTGGGAAAAATCTTCGCTAAAAAAAGGTATTAAAATTTTTAAAAAACGGATTTGCTTCAGAAACACAATACTGGTGCTGTAGTTGTAGGAGATGTCTCAAAACGTCATCAGGAGTCCCGACAGAACCCGAAAATGGCAGAAAATGCATATTTTTGAGGAAAAATCTTTGCTGAAAAAGGTATTAAAATTTTAAAAAAACAGATTTGCTTCAGAAACACAATACTGGTGCTGTAGTTGTAGGAGATGTCTCAAAACGTCATCAGGAGTCCCGACAGAACCCGAAAATGGCAGAAAATGCATATTTTTGAAAAACTTTTTTTCGCTAAAATTTCGTAAGGGGGGACCCTTATGCAAAAATCCAAAAAAATGTATTTACTTCAGCAGCACAATACAGGTGCTGCAGCTGTAGGATATGTTTCAAAATGTCGTCAGGAGTCCCGACAGAACCCGAAAATGGCAGAAAATGCATTTTTGGGGGGAAAAATCTTCGCTAAAAAAAGGTATTAAAATTTTTAAAAAACGGATTTGCTTCAGAAACACAATACTGGTGCTGTAGTTGTAGGAGATGTCTCAAAACGTCATCAGGAGTCCCGACAGAACCCGAAAGTGGCAGAAAATGCATATTTTTGAAAAACTTTTTTTCGCTAAAATTTCGTAAGGGGGGACCCTTATGCAAAAATTCAAAAAAATGTATTTACTTCAGCAGCACAATACAGGTGCTGCAGCTGTAGGATATGTTTCAAAATGTCGTCAGGAGTCCCGACAGAACCCGAAAATGGCAGAAAATGCATTTTTTGGGGGTAAAATCTTCGCTAAAAAAAGGTATTAAAATAAAAAAAAAACGGATTTGCTTCAGAAACACAATACTGGTGCTGTAGTTGTAGGAGATGTCTCAAAACGTCATCAGGAGTCCCGACAGAACCCGAAAATGGCAGAAAATGCGTATTTTTGAAAAACTTTTTTTCGCTAAAATTTCGTAAGCAAAAATTTGAACCCGAAAATGGCAGAAAATGCACATTTTTGAAAAACTTTTTTTCGCTAAAATTTCGTAAGGGGGGACCCTTATGCAAAAATCCAAAAAAATGTATTTACTTCGGCAGCACAATACAGGTGTTGCAGCTGTAGGAAATGTTTCAAAATGTCGTCAGGAGTCCCGACAGAACCCGGAAATGGCAGAGAATGCATATTTTTGGGGAAAAATCTTTGCTAAAAAAGGTATTAAAATTTTTAAAAAACGGATTTGCTTCAGAAACAAAATACTGGTGCTGTAGTTGTAGGAGATGTCTCAAAACGTCATCAGGAGTCCCGACAGAACCCGAAAATGGCAGAAAATGCATATTTTTGAAAAACCTTTTTTTCGCTAAAATTTCGTAAGGGGGGACCCTTATGCAAAAATCCCAAAAAATGTATTTACTTCAGCAGCACAATACAGGTGCTGCAGCTGTAGGATATGTTTCAAAATGTCGTCAGGAGTCCCGACAGAACCCGAAAATGGCAGAAAATGCATATTTTTGAGGAAAAATCTTTGCTAAAAAAGGTATTAAAATTTTTAAAAAACAGATTTGCTTCAGAAACACAATACTGGTGCTGTAGTTGTAGGAGATGTCTCAAAACGTCATCAGGAGTCCCGACAGAACCCGAAAATGGCAGAAAATGCATATTTTTGAAAAACTTTTTTTCGCTAAAATTTCGTAAGGGGGGACCCTTATGCAAAAATCCAAAAAAATGTATTTACTTCAGCAGCACAATACAGGTGCTGCAGCTGTAGGATATGTTTCAAAATGTCGTCAGGAGTCCCGACAGAACCCGAAAATGGCAGAAAATGCATAATTTTGGGGAAAAATCTTCGCTAAAAAGGTATTAAAATTTTCAAAAAACGGATTTGCTTCAGAAACAAAATACTGGTGCTGTAGTTGTAGGAGATGTCTCAAAACGTCACCAGGAGTTCCGACAGAACCCGAAAATGGCAGAAAATGCATATTTTTGAAAAACTTTTTTTCGCTAAAATTTCGTAAGGGGGGACCCCTATGCAAAAATCCAAAAAAATGTATTTACTTCGGCAGCACAATACAGGTGCTGCAGCTGTAAGAAATGTTTCAAAATGTCGTCAGGAGTCCCGACAGCACCCGAAAATGGCAGAAAATGCATATTTTTGGGGAAAAATCTTCGCTAAAATAGGTTTTAAAATTTTTAAAAAACAGATTTGCTTCAGAAACATAATATTGGTGCTGTAGTTGTAGGAGATGTCTCAAAACGTAATCAGGAGTTCCGACGGAACCCGAAAATGGCAGAAAATGCATATTTTTGACAAAACTTTTTTTCGCTAAAATGTCGTAAGGGGGGACCCTTATGCAAAAATCCCAAAAAATGTATTTACTTCAGCAGCACAATACAGGTGCTGCAGCTGTAGGATATGTTTCAAAATGTCGTCAGGAGTCCCGACAGAACCCGAAAATGGCAGAAAATGCATTTTTTGGGGGAAAAATCTTCGCTAAAAAAAGGTATTAAAATTTTAAAAAAACGGATTTGCTTCAGAAACACAATACTGGTGCTGTAGTTGTAGGAGATGTCTCAAAACGTCATCAGGAGTTCTGACAGAACCCGAAAATGGCAGAAAATGCACATTTTTGAAAAACTTTTTTTCGCAAAAATTTCGTAAGGGGGGACCCTTATGCAAAAATCAAAAAAAATGTATTTACTTCGGCAGCACAATACAGGTGTTGCAGCTTTAGGAAATGTTTCAAAATGTCGTCAGAGTCCCGACAGAACCCGAAAATGGCAGAAAATGCATATTTTTGGTTAAAAATCTTTGCTAAAAAAGGTATTAAAATTATAAAAAAACGGATTTGCTTCAGAAACACAATACTGGTGCTGTAGTTGTAGGAGATGTCTCAAAACGTCATCAGGAGTCCCGACAGAACCCGAAAATGGCAGAAAATGCATATTTTTGAAAAACTTTTTTTCGCTAAAATTTCGTAAGGGGGGACCCTTATGCAAAAATCCAAAAAAATGTATTTACTTCGACAGCAAAATACAGGTGCTGCAGCTGTAGGATATGTTTCAAAATGTCGTCAGGAGTCCCGACAGAACCCGAAAATGGCAGAAAATGCATATTTTTGGGGAAAATATTTGCTAAAAAAGGTATTAATATTTTTAAAAAACGGATTTGCTTCAGAAACACAATACTGGTGCTGTAGTTGTAGGAGATGTCTCAAAACGTCATCAGGAGTTCCGACAGAACCCGAAAATGGCAGAAAATGCACATTTTTGAAAAACTTTTTTTCGCTAAAATTTCGTAAGGGGGGACCCTTATGCAAAAATCCAAAAAAATGTATTTACTTCGGCAGCACAATACAGGTGTTGCAGCTGTAGGAAATGTTTCAAAATGTCGTCAGGAGTCCCGACAGAACCCGGAAATGGCAGAGAATGCATATTTTGGGGGAAAAATCTTCGCTAAAAAAAGGTATTAAAATTTTTAAAAAACGGATTTGCTTCAGAAACACAATACTGGTGCTGTAGTTGTAGGAGATGTCTCAAAACGACATCAGGAGTTCCGACAGAACCCGAAAATGGCAGAAAATGCATATTTTTGAAAAACTTTTTTTCGCTAAAATTTCGTAAGGGGGGACCCTTATGCAAAAATCCAAAAAAATGTATTTACTTCGGCAGCACAATACAGGTGTTGCAGCTGTAGGAAATGTTTCAAAATGTCGTCAGGAGTCCCGACAGAACCCGAAAATGGCAGAAAATGCATATTTTTGGCGAAAAATCTTCGCTAAAAAAAGGTATTAAAATTTTTAAAAAACGGATTTGCTTCAGAAACACAATACTGGTGCTGTAGTTGTAGGAGATGTCTCAAAACGTCATCAGGAGTTCCGACAGAACCCGAAAATGGCAGAAAATGCATATTTTTGAAAAACTTTTTCTCGCTAAAATTTCGTAAGGGGGGACCCTTATGCAAAAATCCAAAAAAATGTATTTACTTCAGCAGCACAATACAGGTGCTGCAGCTGTAGGATATGTTTCAAAATGTCGTCAGGAGTCCCGACAGAACCCGAAAATGGCAGAAAATGCATTTTTTGGGGGTAAAATCTTCGCTAAAAAAAGGTATTAAAATAAAAAAAAAACGGATTTGCTTCAGAAACACAATACTGGTGCTGTAGTTGTAGGAAATGTCTCAAAACGTCATCAGGAGTCCCGACAGAACCCGAAAATGGCAGAAAATGCATATTTTTGAAAAACTTTTTTTCGCTAAAATTTCGTAAGCAAAAATTTGAACCCGAAAATGGCAGAAAATGCACATTTTTGAAAAACTTTTTTTCGCTAAAATTTCGTAAGGGGGGACCCTTATGCAAAAATCCAAAAAAATGTATTTACTTCGGCAGCACAATACAGGTGCTGCAGCTGTAGGATATGTTTCAAAATGTCGTCAGGAGTCCCGACAGAACCCGGAAATGGCAGAGAATGCATATTTTGGGGGAAAAATCTTTGCTAAAAAAGGTATTAAAATTTGTAAAAAACGGATTTGCTTCAGAAACACAATACTGGTGCTGTAGTTGTAGGAGATGTCTCAAAACGACATCAGGAGTTCCGACAGAACCCGAAAATGGCAGAAAATGCACATTTTTGAAAAACTTTTTTTCGCTAAAATTTCGTAAGGGGGGACCCTTATGCAAAAATCCAAAAAAATGTATTTACTTCAGCAGCACAATACAGGTGCTGCAGCTGTAAGAAATGTTTCAAAATGTCGTCAGGAGTCCCGACAGAACCCGAAAATGGCAGAAAATGCATTTTTTGGGGGTAAAATCTTCGCTAAAAAAAGGTATTAAAATAAAAAAAAAACGGATTTGCTTCAGAAACACAATACTGGTGCTGTAGTTGTAGGAGATGTCTCAAAACGTCATCAGGAGTCCCGACAGAACCCGAAAATGGCAGAAAATGCATATTTTTGAAAAACTTTTTTTCGCTAAAATTTCGTAAGGGGGGACCCTTATGCAAAAATCCCAAAAAATGTATTTACTTCAGCAGCACAATACAGGTGCTGCAGCTGTAGGATATGTTTCAAAATGTCGTCAGGAGTCCCGACAGAACCCGAAAATGGCAGAAAATGCATATTTTTGAGGAAAAATCTTTGCTAAAAAAGGTATTAAAATTTTTAAAAAACAGATTTGCTTCAGAAACACAATACTGGTGCTGTAGTTGTAGGAGATGTCTCAAAACGTCATCAGGAGTCCCGACAGAACCCGAAAATGGCAGAAAATGCATATTTTTGAAAAACTTTTTTTCGCTAAAATTTCGTAAGGGGGGACCCTTATGCAAAAATCCCAAAAAATGTATTTACTTCAGCAGCACAATACAGGTGCTGCAGCTGTAGGATATGTTTCAAAATGTCGTCAGGAGTCCCGACAGGACCCGAAAATGGCAGAAAATGCATAATTTTGGGGAAAAATCTTCGCTAAAAAGGTATTAAAATTTTCAAAAAACGGATTTGCTTCAGAAACAAAATACTGGTGCTGTAGTTGTAGGAGATGTCTCAAAACGTCACCAGGAGTTCCGACAGAACCCGAAAATGGCAGAAAATGCATATTTTTGAAAAACTTTTTTTCGCTAAAATTTCGTAAGGGGGGACCCCTATGCAAAAATCCAAAAAAATGTATTTACTTCGGCAGCACAATACAGGTGCTGCAGCTGTAAGAAATGTTTCAAAATGTCGTCAGGAGTACCGACAGAACCCGAAAATGGCAGAAAATGCATATTTTTGGGGAAAAATCTTCGCTAAAATAGGTTTTAAAAATTTTAAAAAACAGATTTGCTTCAGAAACATAATATTGGTGCTGTAGTTGTAGGAGATGTCTCAAAACGTAATCAGGAGTTCCGACGGAACCCGAAAATGGCAGAAAATGCATATTTTTGACAAAACTTTTTTTCGCTAAAATGTCGTAAGGGGGGACCCTTATGCAAAAATCCCAAAAAATGTATTTACTTCAGCAGCACAATACAGGTGCTGCAGCTGTAGGATATGTTTCAAAATGTCGTCAGGAGTCCCGACAGAACCCGAAAATGGCAGAAAATGCATTTTTTGGGGGAAAAATCTTCGCTAAAAAAAGGTATTAAAATTTTAAAAAAACGGATTTGCTTCAGAAACACAATACTGGTGCTGTAGTTGTAGGAGATGTCTCAAAACGTCATCAGGAGTTCTGACAGAACCCGAAAATGGCAGAAAATGCACATTTTTGAAAAACTTTTTTTCGCAAAAATTTCGTAAGGGGGGACCCTTATGCAAAAATCAAAAAAAAAGGAATTTACTTCGGCAGCACAATACAGGTGTTGCAGCTTTAGGAAATGTTTCAAAATGTCGTCAGGAGTCCCGACAGAACCCGAAAATGGCAGAAAATGCATATTTTTGGTTAAAAATCTTTGCTAAAAAAGGTATTAAAATTTTTAAAAAACGGATTTGCTTCAGAAACACAATACTGGTGCTGTAGTTGTAGGAGATGTCTCAAAACGTCATCAGGAGTCCCGACAGAACCCGAAAATGGCAGAAAATGCATATTTTTGAAAAACTTTTTTTTGCTAAAATTTCGTAAGGGGGGACCCTTATGCAAAAATCCAAAAAAATGTATTTACTTCGACAGCAAAATACAGGTGCTGCAGCTGTAGGATATGTTTCAAAATGTCGTCAGGAGTCCCGACAGAACCCGAAAATGGCAGAAAATGCATATTTTTGGGGAAAATATTTGCTAAAAAAGGTATTAATATTTTTAAAAAACGGATTTGCTTCAGAAACACAATACTGGTGCTGTAGTTGTAGGAGATGTCTCAAAACGTCATCAGGAGTCCCGACAGAACCCGAAAATGGCAGAAAATGCATATTTTTGAAAAACTTTTTTTCGCTAAAATTTCGTAAGGGGGGACCCTTATGCAAAAATCCAAAAAAATGTATTTACTTCGGCAGCACAATACATGTGCTGCAGCTGTAGGAAATGTTTCAAAATGTCGTCAGGAGTCCCGACAGAACCCGAAAATGGCAGAAAATGCATTTTTTGGGGGAAAAATCTTCGCTAAAAAAAGGTATTAAAATTTTTAAAAAACGGATTTGCTTCAGAAACACAATACTGGTGCTGTAGTTGTAGGAGATGTCTCAAAACGTCATCAGGAGTTCCGACAGAACCCGAAAATGGCAGAAAATGCACATTTTTGAAAAACTTTTTTTCGCTAAAATTTCGTAAGGGGGGACCCTTATGCAAAAATCCAAAAAAATGTATTTACTTCGGCAGCACAATACAGGTGCTGCAGCTGTAGGAAATGTTTCAAAATGTCGTCAGGAGTCCCGACAGAACCCGAAAATGGCAGAAAATGCATATTTTTGAGGAAAAATCTTTGCTAAAAAAGGTATTAAAATTTTTAAAAAACGGATTCTCTTCAGAAACACAATACTGGTGCTGTAGTTGTAGGAGATGTCTCAAAACGTCATCAGGAGTCCCGACAGAACCCGAAAATGGCAGAAAATGCATATTTTTGAAAAACTTTTTTTCGCTAAAATTTCGTAAGGGGGGAACCCTTATGCAAAAATCCAAAAAAATGTATTTACTTCAGCAGCACAATACAGGTGCTGCAGCTGTAGGATATGTTTCAAAATGTCGTCAGGAGTCCCGACAGAACCCGAAAATGGCAGAAAATGCATTTTTTGGGGGAAAAATCTTTGCTAAAAATAGGTATTAAAATTTTTAAAAAACGGATTTGCTTCAGAAACACAATACTGGTGCTGTAGTTGTAGGAGATGTCACAAAACGTCATCGGGAGTCTTGACAAAACCTGAAAATGGCAGAAAATGCATATTTTTGGAAAACTTTTTTTCGCAAAAATGTCGTAAGGGGGGGGACCCTTATGCAAAAATTCAAAAAAACAGATTTGCTTCAGAAACATAATATTGGTGCTGTAGTTGTAGGAGATGTCTCAAAACGTCATCAGGAGTCCCGACAGAACCCGAAAATGGCAGAAAATGCATATTTTTGAAAAACTTTTTTTCGCTAAAATTTCGTAAGGGGGGACCCTTATGCAAAAATCCAAAAAAATGTATTTACTTCAGCAGCACAATACAGGTGCTGCAGCTGTAGGATATGTTTCAAAATGTCGTCAGGAGTCCCGACAGAACCCGAAAATGGCAGAAAATGCATTTTTTGGGGGAAAAATCTTCGCTAAAAATAGGTATTAAAATTTTTAAAAAACGGATTTGCTTCAGAAACACAATACTGGTGCTGTAGTTGTAGGAGATGTCTCAAAACGTCATCGGGAGTCTTGACAAAACCTGAAAATAGCAGAAAATGCATATTTTTGGAAAACTTTTTTTCGCTAAAATGTCGTAAGGGGGGGGACCCTTATGCAAAAATTCAAAAAAACAGATTTGCTTCAGAAACATAATATTGGTGCTGTAGTTGTAGGAGATGTCTCAAAACGTAATCAGGAGTTCCGACAGAACCCGAAAATGGCAGAAAATGCATATTTTTGAAAAACTTTTTTTCGCTAAAATTTCGTAAGGGGGGACCCTTATGCAAAAATCCAAAAAAATGTATTTACTTCGGCAGCACAATACAGGTGCTGCAGCTGTAGGATATGTTTCAAAATGTCGTCAGGAGTCTCGACAGAACCCGGAAATGGCAGAAAATGCATATTTTTGGGGAAAAATCTTTGCTAAAAAAGGTATTAAAATTTTTAAAAAACGGATTTGCTTCAGAAACACAATACTGGTGCTGTAGTTGTAGGAGATGTCTCAAAACGTCATCAGGAGTCCCGACAGAACCCGAAAATGGCAGAAAATGCACATTTTTGAAAAACTTTTTTTCGCTAAAATTTCGTAAGGGGGGACCCTTATGCAAAAATCCAAAACAATGTATTTACTTCGGCAGCACAATACAGGTGTTGCAGCTGTAGGAAATGTTTCAAAATGTCGTCAGGAGTCCCGACAGAACCCGGAAATGGCAGAAAATGCATATTTTGGGGGAAACATCTTTGCTAAAAAAGGTATTAAAATTTTTAAAAAACGGATTTGCTTCAGAAACACAATACTGGTGCTGTAGTTGTAGGAGATGTCTCAAAACGCCATCAGGAGTTCCGAAAGAAACCGAAAATGGCAGAAAATGCATATTTTTGAAAAACTTTTTTTCGCTAAAATGTCGTAAGGGGGGACCCTTATGCAAAAATCTGAAAAAATGTATTCACTACAGCAGCACAATACAGGTGCTGCAGCTGTAGGATATGATTCAAAATGTCGTCAGGAGTCCCGACAGAACCCGAAAATGGCAGAAAATGCATATTTTGGGGGAAAAATCTTCGCTAAAAAAGGTATTAAAATTTTTAAAAAACGGATTTGCTTCAGAAACACAATACTGGTGCTGTAGTTGTAGGAGATGTCTCAAAACGTCATCAGGAGTTCCGACAGAACCCGAAAATGGCAGAAAATGCATATTTTTGGAAAACTTTTTTTCGCTAAAATGTCGTAAAAGGGGGGACCCTTATGCAAAAATTCAAAAAAACAGATTTGCTTCAGAAACATAATATTGGTGCTGTAGTTGTAGGAGATGTCTCAAAACGTCATCAGGAGTTCCGACAGAACCCGAAAATGGCAGAAAATGCACATTTTTGAAAAACTTTTTTTCGCTAAAATTTCGTAAGGGGGGACCCTTATGCAAAAATCCAAAACAATGTATTTACTTCGGCAGCACAATACAGGTGTTGCAGCTGTAGGAAATGTTTCAAAATGTCGTCAGGAGTCCCGACAGAACCCGGAAATGGCAGAAAATGCATATTTTGGGGGAAACATCTTTGCTAAAAAAGGTATTAAAATTTTTAAAAAACGGATTTGCTTCAGAAACACAATACTGGTGCTGTAGTTGTAGGAGATGTCTCAAAACGTCATCAGGAGTCCCGACAGAACCCGAAAATGGCAGAAAATGCATATTTTTGAAAAACTTTTTTTCGCTAAAATTTCGTAAGGGGGGACCCTTATGCAAAAATCCAAAAAAATGTACTTACTTCAGCAACACAATACAGGTGCTGCAGCTGTAGGATATGTTTCAAAATGTCGTCAGGAGTCCCGACAGAACCCGAAAATGGCAGAAAATGCATATTTTTGGGGAAAAATCTTTGCTAAAAAAGGTATTAAAATTTAAAAAAAACGGATTTGCTTCAGAAACACAATACTGGTGCTGTAGTTGTAGGAGATGTCTCAAAACGACATCAGGAGTTCCGACAGAACCCGAAAATGGCAGAAAATGCACATTATTGAAAAACTTTTTTTCGCTAAAATTTCGTAAGGGGGGGACCCTTATGCAAAAATCCAAAAAAATGTATTTACTTCAGCAGCACAATACAGGTGTTGCAGCTGTAGGATATGTTTCAAAATGTCGTCAGGAGTCCCGACAGAACCCGAAAATGGCAGAAAATGCATTTTTTGGGGGAAAAATCTTCGCTAAAAATAGGTATTAAAATTTTTAAAAAACGGATTTGCTTCAGAAACACAATACTGGTGCTGTAGTTGTAGGAGATGTCTCAATACGTCATCAGGAGTTCCGACAGAACCCGAAAATGGCAGAAAATGCACATTTTTGAAAAACTTTTTTTCGCTAAAATTTCGTAAGGGGGGGACCCTTATGCAAAAATCCAAAAAAATGTATTTACTTCGGCAGCACAATACAGGTGCTGCAGCTGTAGGAAATGTTTCAAAATGTCGTCAGGAGTCCCGACAGAACCCGAAAATGGCAGAAAATGCATTTTTTTGGGGAAAAATCTTCGCTAAAAAAAGGTATTAAAATTTTTAAAAAACGGATTTGCTTCAGAAACACAATACAGGTGCTGTAGTTGTAGGAGATGTCTCAAAACGTCATCAGGAGTTCCGACAGAACCCGAAAATGGCAGAAAATGCACATTTTTGAAAAACTTTTTTTCGCTAAAATTTCGTAAGGGGGGACCCTTATGCAAAAATCCAAAAAAATGTATTTACTTCGGCAGCACAATACAGGTGTTGCAGCTGTAGGAAATGTTTCAAAATGTCGTCAGGAGTCCCGACAGAACCCGGAAATGGCAGAAAATGCATATTTTTGGGGAAACATCTTTGCTAAAAAAGGTATTAAAATTTTTTAAAAACGGATTTGCTTCAGAAACACAATACTGGTGCTGTAGTTGTAGGAGATGTCTCAAAACGTCATCAGGAGTCCCGACAGAACCCGAAAATGGCAGAAAATGCATATTTTTGAAAAACTTTTTTTCGCTAAAATTTCGTAAGGGGGGACCCTTATGCAAAAATCCAAAAAAATGTATTTACTTCAGCAGCACAATACAGGTGCTGCAGCTGTAGGATATGTTTCAAAATGTCGTCAGGAGTCCCGACAGAACCCGGAAATGGCAGAAAATGCATATTTTTGGGGGAAAAATCTTTGCTAAAAAAGGTATTAAAATTTTTAAAAAACGGATTTGCTTCAGAAACACAATACTGGTGCTGTAGTTGTAGGAGATGTCTCAAAACGTCATCAGGAGTTCAGACAGAACCCGAAAATGGCAGAAAATGCACATTTTTGAAAAACTTTTTTTCGCTAAAATTTCGTAAGGGGGGACCCTTATGCAAAAATCCAAAAAAATGTATTTACTTCAGCAGCACAATACAGGTGCTGCAGCTGTAGGATATGTTTCAAAATGTCGTCAGGAGTCCCGACAGAACCCGAAAATGGCAGAAAATGCATTTTTTGGGGGAAAAATCTTCGCTAAAAATAGGTATTAAAATTTTTAAAAAACGGATTTGCTTCAGAAACACAATACTGGTGCTGTAGTTGTAGGAGATGTCTCAAAACGTCATCGGGAGTCTTGACAAAACCTGAAAATGGCAGAAAATGCATATTTTTGGAAAACTTTTTTTCGCTAAAATGTCGTAAGGGGGGGGACCCTTATGCAAAAATTCAAAAAAACAGATTTGCTTCAGAAACATAATATTGGTGCTGTAGTTGTAGGAGATGTCTCAAAACGTAATCAGGAGTTCCGACAGAACCCGAAAATGGCAGAAAATGCATATTTTTGAAAAACTTTTTTTCGCTAAAATTTCGTAAGGGGGGACCCTTATGCAAAAATCCAAAAAAATGTATTTACTTCGGCAGCACAATACAGGTGCTGCAGCTGTAGGATATGTTTCAAAATGTCGTCAGGAGTCTCGACAGAACCCGGAAATGGCAGAAAATGCATATTTTTGGGGAAAAATCTTTGATAAAAAAGGTATTAAAATTTTTAAAAAACGGATTTGCTTCAGAAACACAATACTGGTGCTGTAGTTGTAGGAGATGTCTCAAAACGTCATCAGGAGTTCCGACAGAACCCGAAAATGGCAGAAAATGCATATTTTTGAAAAACTTTTTTTCGCTAAAATTTCGTAAGGGGGGACCCTTATGCAAAAATCCAAAAAAATGTATTTACTTCGGCAGCACAATACAGGTGCTGCAGCTGTAGGAAATGTTTCAAAATGTCGTCAGGAGTCCCGACAGAACCCGAAAATGGCAGAAAATGCATATTTTTGAGGAAAAATCTTTGCTAAAAAATGTATTAAAATTTTTAAAAAACGGATTCTCTTCAGAAACACAATACTGGTGCTGTAGTTGTAGGAGATGTCTCAAAACGTCATCAGGAGTCCCGACAGAACCCGAAAATGGCAGAAAATGCATATTTTTGAAAAACTTTTTTTCGCTAAAATTTCGTAAGGGGGGACCCTTATGCAAAAATCCAAAAAAATGTATTTACTTCAGCAGCACAATACAGGTGCTGCAGCTGTAGGATATGTTTCAAAATGTCGTCAGGAGTCCCGACAGAACCCGAAAATGGCAGAAAATGCATTTTTTGGGGGAAAAATCTTCGCTAAAAATAGGTATTAAAATTTTTAAAAAACGGATTTGCTTCAGAAACACAATACTGGTGCTGTAGTTGTAGGAGATGTCACAAAACGTCATCGGGAGTCTTGACAAAACCTGAAAATGGCAGAAAATGCATATTTTTGGAAAACTTTTTTTCGCTAAAATGTCGTAAGGGGGGGGACCCTTATGCAAAAATTCAAAAAAACAGATTTGCTTCAGAAACATAATATTGGTGCTGTAGTTGTAGGAGATGTCTCAAAACGTCATCAGGAGTTCCGACAGAACCCGAAAATGGCAGAAAATGCACATTTTTGAAAAACTTTTTTTCGCTAAAATTTCGTAAGGGGGGACCCTTATGCAAAAATCCAAAAAAATGTATTTACTTCGGCAGCACAATACAGGTGTTGCAGCTGTAGGAAATGTTTCAAAATGTCGTCAGGAGTCCCGACAGAACCCGGAAATGGCAGAAAATGCATATTTTGGGGGAAACATCTTTGCTAAAAAAGGTATTAAAATTTTTAAAAAACGGATTTGCTTCAGAAACACAATACTGGTGCTGTAGTTGTAGGAGATGTCTCAAAACGCCATCAGGAGTTCCGAAAGAAACCGAAAATGGCAGAAAATGCATATTTTTGAAAAACTTTTTTTCGCTAAAATGTCGTAAGGGGGGACCCTTATGCAAAAATCTGAAAAAATGTATTTACTACAGCAGCACAATACAGGTGCTGCAGCTGTAGGATATGATTCAAAATGTCGTCAGGAGTCCCGACAGAACCCGAAAATGGCAGAAAATGCATATTTTGGGGGAAAAATCTTCGCTAAAAAAGGTATTAAAATTTTTAAAAAACGGATTTGCTTCAGAAACACAATACTGGTGCTGTAGTTGTAGGAGATGTCTCAAAACGTCATCAGGAGTCCCGACAGAACCCGAAAATGGCAGAAAATGCATATTTTTGAAAAACTTTTTTTCGCTAAAATTTCGTAAGGGGGGACCCTTATGCAAAAATCCAAAAAAAGGTATTTACTTCAGCAGCATAACACAGGTGCTGCAGCTGTAGGATATGTTTCAAAATGTTGTCAGGAGTCCCGACAGAACCCGAAAATGGCAGAAAATGCATATTTTTGAAAAACTTTTTTTTGCTAAAATTTCGTAAGGGGGGAACCCTTATGCAAAAATCCAAAAAAATGTATTTACTTCAGCAGCACAATACAGGTGCTGCAGCTGTAGGATATGTTTCAAAATGTCTTCAGGAGTCCTGACAGAACCCGAAAATGGCAGAAAATGCATTTTTTTGGGGAAAAATCTTCGCTAAAAAAAGGTATTAAAATTTTTAAAAAACGGATTTGCTTCAGAAACACAATACTGGTGCTGTAGTTGTAGGAGATGTCTCAAAACGTCATCAGGAGTTCCGACAGAACCCGAAAATGGCAGAAAATGCACATTTTTGAAAAACTTTTTTTCGCTAAAATTTCGTAAGGGGGGACCCATATGCAAAAATCCAAAAAAATGTATTTACTTCGGCAGCTCAATACAGGTGTTGCAGCTGTAGGAAATGTTTCAAAATGTCGTCAGGAGTCCCGACAGAACCCGAAAATGGCAGAAAATGCATATTTTTGGGGAAAAATCTTTGCTAAAAAAGGTATTAAAATTTTTAAAAAACGGATTTGCTTCAGAAACACAATACTGGTGCTGTAGTTGTAGGAGATGTCTCAAAACGTCATCAGGAGTCCCGACAGAACCCGAAAATGGCAGAAAATGCCAATTTTTTAAAAACTTTTTTTCGCTAAAATTTCGTAAGGGGGGACCCTTAAGCAAAAATCCAAAAAAATGTATTTACTTCAGCAGCACAATACAGGTGCTGCAGCTGTAGGATATGTTTCAAAATGTCGTCAGGAGTCCCGACAGAACCCGAAAATGGCAGAAAATGCATATTTTTGGGGAAAAATCTTCGCTAAAAAGGTATTGAAATTTTCAAAAAACGGATTTGCTTCAGAAACAAAATACTGGTGCTGTAGTTGTAGGAGATGTCTCAAAACGTCATCAGGAGTCCCGACAGAACCCGAAAATGGCAGAAAATGCATATTTTTAAAAAACTTTTTTTCGCTAAAATTTCGTAAGGGGGGAGACCCTTATGCAAAAATCCAAAAAAATGAATTTACTTCAGCAGCACAATACAGGTGCTGTAGGATATGTTTCAAAATGTCGTCAGGAGAAAATGCATATTTTTGGGGGAAAATCTTCGCCAAAAAGGTATTTACTTCAGCAGCACAATACAGGTGCTGCAGCTGTAGGATATGTTTCAAAATGTCGTCAGGAGTCCTGACAGAACCCGAAAATGGCAGAAAATGCATATTTTGGGGGAAAAATCTTCGCTAAAAAGGTATTAAAATTTTTTAAAAACGAATTTGCTTCAGAAACAAAATACTGGTGCTGTAGTTGTAGGATATGTCTCAAAACGTCATCAGGAGTTCCGACAGAACCAGAAAATGGCAGAAAATTTATATATTTGAAAAACTTTTTTTCGCTAAAATTTCGTAAGGGGGGACCCTTATGCAAAAATCCAAAAAAATGTATCTACATCGGCAGCACAATACAGGTGCTGCAGCTGTAGGATATGTTTCAAAATGTCGTCAGGAGTCCCAACAGAACCCGAAAATGGCAGAAAATGCATATTTTTGGGGAAAAAATCTTCGCTAAAAAAGGTATTAAAATTTTTAAAAAACGGATTTGCTTCAGAAACACAATACTGGTGCTGTAGTTGTAGGAGATGTCTCAAAACGTCATCAGGAGTTCCGACAGAACCCGAAAATGGCAGAAAATGCATATTTTTGAAAAACTTGTTTTCGCTAAAATTTCGTAAGGGGGGACCCTTATGCAAAAATCCAAAAAAATGTATTTATATCGGCAGCACAATACAGGTGCTGCAGCTGTAGGATATGTTTCAAAATGTCGTCAGGAGTCCCGACAGAACCCAAAAATGGCAGAAAATGCATATTTTTGGGGAAAAATCTTCGCTAAAAAAAGGTATTAAAATAAAAAAAAAACGGATTTGCTTCAGAAACACAATACTGGTGCTGTAGTTGTGGTAAATATACAGAAGACGGACCCCGATAAAGTGGTGAATATACAGAAGACACAACACAATGAAGTGGTGAATATACAGAAGACACAACACAATGAAGTGGTGAATATACAGAAGACACAAAACAATGAAGTGATGAATATACAGAAGACACAACATGACAAAGTGGTGAATATACAGAAGACACAACACAATGAAGTGATGAATATACAAAAGACACAACATGACAAAGTGGTGAATATACAGAAGACACAACTTGATAAAGTGGTGAATATACAGGAGACAGACCCCGATAAAGTGGTGAATATACAGGAGACTCAACACAATGAAGTGGTGAATATACAGAAGACACAACACGATAAAGTGGTGAACATACAAAAGACACAACACGATGAAGTGGTGAATATACAGAAGACACAACACAATGAAGTGGTGAATATACAGAAGACACAACACAATGAAGTGGTGAATATACAGAAGACACAACACAATGAAGTGGTGAATATACAGAAGACACAACACAATGAAGTGGTGAATATACAGAAGACACAACACGATAAAGTGGTGAACATACAGAAGACACAACACGATAAATTGGTGAATATACAGGAGACAGACCCCGATAAAGTGGTGAATATACAGGAGACTCAACACAATGAAGTGGTGAATATACAGAAGACACAACACGATAAAGTGGTGAACATACAGAAGACACAACAAGATAAAGTGGTGAATATACAGGAGACAGACCCCGATAAAGTGGTGAATATACAGAAGACACAACACAATGAAGCGGTGAATATACAGAAGACACAACACAAAGAAGTGGTGAATATACAGAAGACACAACACAATGAAGTGGTGAATATACAGAAGACACAACACAATGAAGTGGTGAATATACAGAAGACACAACACAAAGAAGTGGTGAATATACAGAAGACACAACACAAAGAAGTGGTGAATATACAGAAGACACAACACAATGAAGTGGTGAATATACAGAAGACACAACACAAAGAAGTGGTGAATATACAGAAGACACAACACAATGAAGTGGTGAATATACAGAAGACACAACACAATGAAGTGGTGAATATACAGAAGACACAACACAATAAAGTGGTGAATATACAGAAGACACAACACAAAGAAGTGGTGAATATACAGAAGGCACAACACAAAGAAGTGGTGAATATACAGAAGACACAACACAATGAAGTGGTGAATATACAGAAGACACAACACAAAGAAGTGGTGAATATACAGAAGACACAACACAATGAAGTGGTGAATATACAGAAGGCACAACACAAAGAAGTGGTGAATATACAGGAGACTCAACACAATGAAGTGGTGAATATACAGAAGACACAACACGATAAAGTGGTGAACATACAGAAGACACAACACGATAAAGTGGTGAATATACAGAAGACACAACACAATGAAGTGGTGAATATACAGAAGACACAACACAAATAAGTGGTGAATATACAGAAGACACAACACAATGAAGTGGTGAATATACAGAAGACACAACACAATGAAGTGGTGAATATACAGAAGACACATGACATATAATACATGTCAGTTTTTATCTGTAAATAACAATATATAAATAATAAATGCCAGTTTTTATCTGCGATAAATTGGCGACTTGTCCAGTGTGTACTCCGCCTTCCGCCCGAATGCAACGTATATAGGCTCCAGGGACCCCGTGCGACCCTGAACGGGACAAGCGGTAGGAAATGGATGGATGGGTGTCATTTGTAATACATGTTAGTGTTTATCTGTAAATACACAATTTATAAATAATGTCAGTTTTATCTGTAAATAATGTATGAATAATAAATGTCAGAATATATATATGTAACAATATATAAAGAATAAATGTCAGTGTATTTATCTGTGAATAACAATACATCAATGGTAAATGTCAATGTATATTTTTAAATAGTATGTACAGAAAAAATGTTAGTGTTTATAAATAACAATATATAATTATTAAATGTAAGTGTTTTCCTAAAATTACAATATATACTTAATAAATGACAGTGTTATTCCGTAAATAACAATATATCAATAATACATGTTAGTGTTTATCTGTAAATAATATATAAAAAATAAATATTGGTGTTTATCTGTAAGTAACAATATATAAATATTACATGTCTGTTTTTATCCGTAAATAATATATCAATAATAAATGTCGGTGTGTCTGTAAATAATATATACAGAATAAATGTTAATGTTTATAAACAACAATGTATAGTTAATAAATGTAAGTCTTGATCTGTAAATAACAATATATCAATAATAAATGTCAGTGTTTCTGTAAATAATTTATACAGAATAAATGTTAGTGTTTATAAATAACAATATATAATTGATAAATGTCAGTTTTTATCTGTAAATAACAATATATAAATACTAAATGTCAGTGTATGTATGTACATAACAATATATCAATAAGTGTCAGTGTTTATTTGTAAATAGTATATACAGAATAAATGTTAGTGTATATTAATAAAAATATCTAATTAAATGTAATTCTTTATCTGTAAATAACAAATACATACTTAATAAATATCAGTGTTTATCTGTAAATAACAATACATCAATAATAAATGTCAGTGTTTCTGTAAATAATATATGCAGAATAAATGTTAGTGTTCATAAATAACAATATATAACTAATACATGTTAGTGTTTATCTGTAAATAATATTTAAAGAATACATGTCAGTGTTTATGTAAATAACAATACATCAATAAAAAAAATTTCGTGTTCATCTGTAATATTTTTCCAAAACTTTTTGGGACTAAAATGTCTTAGCTTACCCCCAAATCGGGGAAAAAAAGGGTAACAATATATGATCAATAAAAGTCAGTATTTATCTGTAAATAACAATATATTAATAATAAATGTCAGTGTTTCTTTAAATAATATATACAGAATAAATGTTAGTGTTCATAAATAATAATATATAATTAATAAATGTCAGTTTTTATCAGTAAATAACAATATATAAATAATAAATATAAGTGTATATATGTACATAACAATATATCAATAGGTGTCAGTGTTATTTGTAAATTGTATATACAGAATAAATGTTAGTGTATATTAATAAAAATATATAATTAAATGAATTATTTATCTGTAAATAACAACACATTTATAAAAAATGTCAGTGTTTATCTGTAAATAACAATATATCAATAATACATGTTAATGTTTCTCTGTAAATAATATATAAAAAATAAATGTTGGTGTTTTATCTGTAAATAAGAAATATATAAATAATGCATGTCCGTTTTTATCTGTAAAAACAATATATAAAGAATAAATGTCAGTGTTTATCTGTAAATAACAATATATCAATAATAAATGTCAGTGTTTCTCTAAATAATATATACAGAATAAATGTTAGTGTTCATAAATAACAATATATAATCATTATTAAATGTCAGTCTTTATCTGTAAATAATATATAAATAATACATGTCAATGTTTATATGTAAATAACAATACATCAATAATAAATTTTTAGTGTTTATCTGTAATGTTTTTCCAAAACTTATTTGGGGACTAAAATGTCTTAACTTACCCCCAATTTGAAAAAAAAGGGTATAATATTACACAGCGCCCCTCTGTGGTGGTTTAAGGAAATCATTCCAGTGAGAAACGCCCCCTTTTTTTTTCCAGGGCTGTCAATGTCACCTGACTAAGGTCGAAGGTCAGAGCCGCCATCTTGGTTCCCCATGTTGTGTGTGTGAGACATGTGCTGGACAAACATGTCCTTCTGAAGCTCTGCAGCGTCCTTGTTGAGCCTCCAAGAAGCTTCTTTAGTAAGTCTGTCCCACACATGACATATTTGTTAGTAAGTCTGTCCCACACATGACATATTTGTTAGTAAGTCTGTCCCACACATGACATCTTTGTTAGTAAGTCTGTCCCACACATGACATCTTTCTTAGTAAGTCTGTCCCACACATGACATCTTTCTTAGTAAGTCTGTCCCACACATGACATCTTTCTTAGTAAGTCTGTCCCACACATGACATCTTTGTTAGTAAGTCTGTCCCACACATGACATATTTGTTAGTAAGTCTGTCCCACACATGACATATTTGTTAGTAAGTCTGTCCCACACATGACATCTTTGTTAGTAAGTCTGTCCCACACATGACATCTTTCTTAGTAAGTCTGTCCCACACATGACATCTTTCTTAGTAAGTCTGTCCCACACATGACATCTTTGTTAGTAAGTCTGTCCCACACATGACATCTTTCTTAGTAAGTCTGTCCCACACATGACATCTTTCTTAGTAAGTCTGTCCCACACATGACATCTTTCTTAGTAAGTCTGTCCCACACATGACATCTTTCTTAGTAAGTCTGTCCCACACATGACATCTTTCTTAGTAAGTCTGTCCCACACATGACATCTTTGTTAGTAAGTCTGTCCCACACATGACATCTTTCTTAGTAAGTCTGTCCCACACATGACATCTTTCTTAGTAAGTCTGTCCCACACATGACATCTTTCTTAGTAAGTCTGTCCCACACATGACATCTTTCTTAGTAAGTCTGTCCCACACATGACATCTTTCTTAGTATGTCTCTCCCACACATGACATCTTTGTTAGTAAGTCTGTCCCACACATGACATCTTTCTTAGTAAGTCTGTCCCACACATGACATCTTTCTTAGTATGTCTCTCCCACACATGACATCTTTGTTAGTAAGTCTGTCCCACACATGACATCTTTCTTAGTAAGTCTGTCCCACACATGACATCTTTCTTAGTAAGTCTGTCCCACACATGACATCTTTCTTAGTAAGTCTGTCCCACACATGACATCTTTCTTAGTAAGTCTGTCCCACACATGACATCTTTGTTAGTAAGTCTGTCCCACACATGACATCTTTGTTAGTAAGTCTGTCCCACACATGACATATTTCTTAGTAAGTCTGTCCCACACATGACATCTTTCTTAGTAAGTCTGTCCCACACATGACATATTTCTTAGTAAGTCTGTCCCACACATGACATCTTTGTTAGTAAGTCTGTCCCACACATGACATATTTGTTAGTAAGTCTGTCCCACACATGACATATTTGTTAGTAAGTCTGTCCCACACATGACATCTTTGTTAGTAAGTCTGTCCCACACATGACATCTTTCTTAGTAAGTCTGTCCCACACATGACATCTTTCTTAGTAAGTCTGTCCCACACATGACATCTTTGTTAGTAAGTCTGTCCCACACATGACATCTTTCTTAGTAAGTCTGTCCCACACATGACATCTTTCTTAGTAAGTCTGTCCCACACATGACATCTTTGTTAGTAAGTCTGTCCCACACATGACATATTTGTTAGTAAGTCTGTCCCACACATGACATATTTGTTAGTAAGTCTGTCCCACACATGACATCTTTGTTAGTAAGTCTGTCCCACACATGACATCTTTCTTAGTAAGTCTGTCCCACACATGCCATCTTTCTTAGTAAGTCTGTCCCACACATGACATCTTTCTTAGTAAGTCTGTCCCACACATGACATCTTTCTTAGTAAGTCTGTCCCACACATGACATCTTTCTTAGTATGTCTCTCCCACACATGACATCTTTGTTAGTAAGTCTGTCCCACACATGACATCTTTCTTAGTAAGTCTGTCCCACACATGACATCTTTCTTAGTAAGTCTGTCCCACACATGACATCTTTCTTAGTAAGTCTGTCCCACACATGACATCTTTCTTAGTAAGTCTGTCCCACACATGACATCTTTGTTAGTAAGTCTGTCCCACACATGACATCTTTCTTAGTAAGTCTGTCCCACACATGACATCTTTCTTAGTAAGTCTGTCCCACACATGACATCTTTCTTAGTAAGTCTGTCCCACACATGACATCTTTCTTAGTAAGTCTGTCCCACACATGACATATTTCTTAGTAAGTCTGTCCCACACATGACATCTTTCTTAGTAAGTCTGTCCCACACATGACATCTTTCTTAGTAAGTCTGTCCCACACATGACATCTTTCTTGGTAAGTCTGTCCCACACATGACATCTTTCTTAGTAAGTCTGTCCCACACATGACATCTTTGTTAGTAAGTCTGTCCCACACATGACATCTTTGTTAGTAAGTCTGTCCCACACATGACATCTTTCTTAGTAAGTCTGTCCCACACATGACATCTTTCTTAGTAAGTCTGTCCCACACATGACATCTTTGTTAGTAAGTCTGTCCCACACATGACATCTTTCTTAGTAAGTCTGTCCCACACATGACATCTTTGTTAGTAAGTCTGTCCCACACATGACATCTTTCTTAGTAAGTCTGTCCCACACATGACATCTTTCTTAGTAAGTCTGTCCCACACATGACATCTTTCTTAGTAAGTCTGTCCCACACATGACATCTTTCTTAGTAAGTCTGTCCCACACATGACATCTTTCTTAGTAAGTCTGTCCCACACATGACATCTTTGTTAGTAAGTCTGTCCCACACATGACATCTTTCTTAGTAAGTCTGTCCCACACATGACATCTTTCTTAGTAAGTCTGTCCCACACATGACATCTTTCTTAGTAAGTCTGTCCCATATATACACAGAAGACATAAGTAAAGGAAACTAAATGAGCTCCAAACGAGTGATAAAGATGCAATATGTACATATAGCTGGCCTAAATAGCATGTTAGCATCGATTAGCTCGCAGTCATGCTCTGACCAAATATGCCCGATTAGCACTCCAACAAGTCAATAACATCAACAAAGCTTGCCTTCTGTGCATTCACGCACAGCATAAAAAGTTTGGTGGACAAAATGAGACAAAGAAGGAGTGGCATACAACACGTCTTTCTGTGGCAGCGTCGGAGAAAGTTGTACATGTAAACAAACGACGGTGCGTTCAAGGAGCGCTGAAATTAGTAGGACAAAACAGCGCTGGCTGAATAATCTCATCAGTGAAGCATGTTTAACATAAACCGTGGGATTTTTAACAATTAGGAATGTTTTTGTCATGTTTGTTCTGCTACAGAAAATATATTAAAACAATGCTTTTATTGATCTTTTTCCATTTGCACACATCTCTGAGAGAGGTCCAGGGAGCCACAAGGGCGGCGCCAAAGACGTGGGTCGCCTACGCCCGAGACTGGCCGGCAGTTCACGGCAGGACACGTGAACAACCCTTCGCCCTCAAATCAGAGAAGTATTCTTTTATTCCAACCTGCTTTTTATTCACTTCCATGCATTTATTAGGGACCCAATTGTATTTCTTAGGTTTTATTATTATTATTACACCGCCGCCTCTTTGAGCTGTAATTTGACACTCTTAACATGCTTCAAAACTCACCAAATGTAAAATACACATCAGGACTGGCGGAAATCGCGATCTAATCAAAAACCCAAAACTCAAAATTGCGCTCTAGCGCCCCCTGGGGAAAAAAACACAGACAAAACTGCTTGTAACTTCCGTTAAGAATGTCGTAGAGACACGAAACAAAAACCTCTACGTAGGTCTGACTTAGACCTACATTTCATACACTTACATCCTTCAGCTAAAATCAACAGGAAGTTGGCGAAAAAACCCCTTCAAAACAAAAGTTTCCTAAAAAGAATGTCATTTTGGCCTCTTTAAACTGTAATTTGATCCCCTTAAAATGCTTCAAAACTCACCAAACTGGACACACACAAAATGAACACCAATGAGTTGACTGATGACCATTATCACGTCATTTATTCAGAAAGTATAAATAATGACAAATAAAGGTAGAATACTATTAGCTGCAACACGTAAGTGTTAAAAAAACAACATGATTTGTACATTTTTCAGAATGTGCTTGTTCTATTTTGAAACAAAGAAAACAATCCGCAGTCGTCTTTATATTTAAGTTATCATGCCGGGATTTCACCAGTCCGGCCCACTTGGGGGCAAATTTTTCCTCCATGTGGCCCCCCATCTAAAAAGAGTTGGACACCCCTGGCCTAGATACGTAAATGAGTAAACATCCTCACAAATATGAACATTATTTCCGGACCATAGGGCACACCGGATTATAAGGAGCACTGACGGTGAATGTTCTATTTTGGATCTTTTTTTTTTTCATATGTGAGACGCATCGTATCATATGTGAAAGAAAAGATCCAAAATAGACCATGTTTCATCTATTTTGGATCTTTTAAAAAATAGATAAAAAATAGATCAAATTTGGATTTATTGTTGGTCCATTTATGATCTATTTTTTTAAAAGATCAAAAATAGATGTTTTCAAAATCTCTATTTTTTAAAAGATCTTTTTTTGAAAGATCTTTTTAAAATATCTTTTTTTTTTTTAATTCAAAACATTTTTGGGGGGGATCTTTTTGAAAGATTTAAAAAAATAGATGAAACATGTTTGATCTATGTTTTTTTAAAAGATCAAAAACAGACAATTTTTGATCTATTTTTGATCTTTTAAAAAATACATAAAAATAGATAAATTTTTGTATCTATTTTTGATCCATTTTGATCTATTTTTTAAAAGATCAAAAATAGATGTTTTCAAAATCTCTATTTTTTAAAAGATCTTTTTTTGAAAGATCTTTTTAAAAGATATTTTTAAAAAATTTTGGGTGGGGGGATCTTTTTGAAAGATTTTAAAAAATAGATAAAAAATGTTTGATCTATTTTTTTAAAAGATCAAAAATAGACAATTTTTGGTCTATTTTCAATCTTTTAAAAAAATAGATAAAAAATAGATACATTTTGACACAACAACGTGATGTTTTCAAAATCTCAATTTTTTAAAAGATCTTTTTTTGAAAGATCTTTTTAAAAGATATTTTTAAAAAATTTGGGGGGGGGTTCTTTTTGAAAGATTTACAAAAAGAGATCAAAAATGTTTGATCTATTTTTGTTTAATATCAAAAATTTAATCCATTTAAAAATTCAATATATTTTATTTTTTGAATGGATTAAACATTTAAAAATTAAAATCTATTTAATTTTTAAATAGATTAAATTTTGGATTTATTTAAAAAAATAGATCAATAGTTTTTTTTTTTAAATCTTTTTAAAAAAATACATTTTTAAAAATAGATTTAAAAATAATCCATTTAAAAAAAAATATTTTTTTTAATTTATTTTTTTTGTCTATTTTTTAAAATAACTCCTTTATGAGTTATGACTTATAAGGAGTTTATGAGTCATAACTCCTTTATGAGTTATGACTCCTTTATGAGTCATAACTCATAAAGAAGTTATGACTCATAAAGGAGTTATGCAAGTCATAACTCCTTTATGAGTTATGACTTATAAGGAGTTTATGAGTCATAACTCCTTTATGAGTTATGACTCCTTTATGAGTCATAACTCATAAAGAAGTTATGACTCATAAAGGAGTTATGCAAGTCATAACTCCTTTATGAGTTATGACTTGCATAACTCATACAGGAGTTATGCGCGTTATGACTCCTTTAAAGCGCATTAAAGGAGTCATAAAATATTATGACTCCTTTAATGCGCCTTATAATTGCATTAAAGGAGTCATGCGCCTTATAATCGCATGACTCCTTTAATGCGATTATAAGGCGCATTAAAGGAGTCCTAATATATATTTTTTTCTAAAAGTAAAAGACTTCCTTGTGGTCTACATAACATGTAATGGTGGTTAGGGTTAGGTCAAAATGTTGCATAGGTGATGTTGTAGAGATCATCTTCAAGTCGCTTTCTGACAGTCGCCCTTTTGTGGGCGGTCTTATTTACCTGCGTCTTATCCCCCTCATCTTTGTTGTGAAGTGTCAAGAGATGGCGCTAACTGTTTTAATGACATTCAGACTTTACTTCCATCAATAACGGAGAGGGCATCTCCTCATCCAGAAACAACACCAGAAATGTGTCCCGTGAAAAACCATCCAACCAGAACTCTAATAACTAAAGTTCCTCGGGTGAATAATGTCAACTCACAACACCGGTATGTTTTAGTGCTTTCAAGGCCAGTTTACGGACAGATATGAGTAATAACTTTACACTTCTTTATGTTAGAAATGGCAACAGTGGAGGATGGATTTCAAGAACAAGAAGGTGGAGACAAAGAAGAAGCTTATTGACTACACTGTCGGCACGGACTACAAAGGCGGAGCTGCACAAATTCTCAGGACTTGCTCGGATCCCAAATACAGATCAGCAGGTACCAGAAGGTAAGAAAAGTTGCTTTTGCATAATATTTCCAAACAAAACACCAGAAAATATGTCTTACCTTATACACATCGTAATAATACTCTGTATTTGTTTTATATTTTCAATGGAGCATATACAATGTTGGTGTTGTTTACTTGAGTCATATTGCAGTCTACACCAAATAAAATAAAATAAAATTAATAACGGAGCAGCAACAACATCGGAAATGTGTCCCGTGAAAAAACGTCCGACCGGAACTCTAATAACTAAACTTCCTCGGGTGAATAATATAAACTCACGATACCGGTATGTTTTAGTGCTTTCTTGGCGAGTTTACTGACGGATATAAGTAAGAACTTGACACTACTTTATATTAGAAATGGCAACAGCGGAGGATGAATGTCCAATAACAAGAAGATAGAGAAAAAGGCGGACACACCATTTTTCAGGACTCATGCAGATCCCAAATACAGGTCAGCAGGTACCGGAAGTTAAGAAAAGGTGCAATATTGCGAAACAAAACGCCGGATAATGTCTTCCCTTCTTCACACAACATGATAATAGTCGTATGTTTAATGCGCCGACAATCCTTCAAGCGGTGTGGCTTCATAGCTTACCAAAGTCCTGCTAAAACATTTTGATCGATTTTTGAGCGCCGAGGCTAATGTTCGTGTTGTTTACTTGAAACCCATCGTAGTGCAGGCGACAGGTATCTCTTATGTTTGACTGCCATCTACTGCTCACACTTATCATTACACCAAGTACCAAATAAAATAGCCTCGAGGTGGGTAAGCGCAACCAAACGTATGCATTATATTAGGCAAACCGGGTTGTAAGGTAGCTGAGGAATAAAAAAAAAGGATTTTGAATGTACCTTTATAGTCCGGAAATTACGGTAAAGTGCATTTTGTGTCCTCACCTCGATCTTTTTCACATTGTTGAAAGGTCGGCAAAGCAAATGTGCGTACGTGAAGAACGAAGCGGGAGTGAAGCAGCGCACATTTCAACGTCAAGTTCGGTCTCAAAACACGGATTTGCTTCAGTAGCACAATACTGGTGCTTTAGTTAAAGGAGATGTCTCAAAACGTCATCAGGCGTCCTGACAAAACCCAAAAATGGCAGAAAAATCATGTTTTTGTAAAACTTTTTTATGCTAAAATTTCGTAAGGGGGGACCCTTATGCAAAAATTCCCAAAAATGTATTTACTTCAGCAGCACAATACAAGTGCTGAAGCTGTAGGATATGTTTCAAAATGTCGTCAGGAGTCCCGACAGAACCCGAAAATGGCAGAAAATGCATTTTTTGGGGGAAAATATTCGCTAAAAAAGGTATTAAAATTTTAAAAAAACGGATTTGCTTCAGAAACTGGTGCTGTAGTTGTAGGAGATGTCTCAAAACGTATTAAGGAGTCCCGACAGAACCCGAAAATGGCAGAAAATGCATATTTTTGAATAACTTTTTTTCGCTAAAATGTCGTAAGGGTGGACCCTTATGCAAAAATTCAAAAACATGTATTTACTTCAGCAGCACAATACAGGTGCTGCAGCTGTAGGATATGTTTCAAAATGTCATCAGGAGTCCCGACAGAACCCGAAAATGGCCGAAAATGCATATTTTTGGGGAAATATCTTCGCCAAAAAAAGGTCTTAAAATTTTTAAAAAACAGATTTGCTTCAGAAACACAATACTGGTGCTGTAGTTGTAGGAGATGTCTCAAAACGTCATCAGGAGTTCGGACAGAACCCGAAAATGGCAGAAAATGCACATTTTTGAAAAACTTTTTTTCGCTAAAATTTCGTAAGGGGGGACCCTTATGCAAAAATCCAAAATAATGTTTTTACTTCGGCATTACAATACAGGTGCTGCAGCAATAGGATATGTTTCAAAATGTCGTCAGGAGTCCCCACAGAACCCGAAAATGGCAAAAAATGCATTTTTGGGGGGAAAAATCTTCGCTAAAAAAAGGTATTAAAATTTTTAAAAAACGGATTTGCTTCAGAAACACAATACTGGTGCTGTAGTTGTAGGAGATGTCTCAAAGCGTCATCAGGAGTCCCGACAGAACCCGAAAATGGCAGAAAATGCATATTTTTGAAAAACTTTTTTTCGCTAAAATTTCGTAAGGGGGGACCCTTATGCAAAAATCCAAAAAAATGTATTTACTTCAGCAGCACAATACAGGTGCTGCAGCTGTAGGATATGTTTCAAAATGTCGTCAGGAGTCCCGACAGAACCCGAAAATGGCAGAAAATGCATATTTTTGAGGAAAAATCTTTGCTAAAAAAGGTATTAAAATTTTTAAAAAACGGATTTGCTTCAGAAACACAATACTGGTGCTGTAGTTGAAGGAGATGTTTCAAAATGTCGTCAGGAGTCCCGACAGAACCCGAAAATGGCATAAAATGCATATTTTTGAGGAAAAATCTTTGCTAAAAAAGGTATTAAAATTTTTAAAAAACGGATTTGCTTCAGAAACACAATACTGGTGCTGTAGTTGTAGGAGATGTCTCAAAACGTCATCAGGAGTCCCGACAGAACCCGAAAATGGCAGAAAATGCATATTTTTGAAAAACTTTTTTTCGCTAAAATTTCGTAAGGGGGGACCCTTATGCAAAAATCCAAAAAAATGTATTTACTTCAGCAGCACAATACAGGTGCTGCAGCTGTAGGATATGTTTCAAAATGTCGTCAGGAGTCCCGACAGAACCCGAAAATGGCAGAAAATGCATTTTTTGGGGGAAAAATCTTCGCTAAAAAAAGGTATTAAAATTTTTAAAAAACGGATTTGCTTCAGAAACACAATACTGGTGCTGTAGTTGTAGGAGATGTCTCAAAACGTCATCGGGAGTCTTGACAAAACCTTAAAATTGCAGAAAATTTATATTTTTGGTAAACTTTTTTTCACTAAAATGTCCTAAGGGGGGGGGACCCTTATGCAAAAATTCAAAAAAACGGATTTGCTTCAGCAGCACAATACTGGTGCTGTAGTTGTAGGAGATGTCTCAAAACGTCATCAGGAGTCCCGACAGAACTCGAAAATGGCAGAAAATGCATATTTTTGAAAAACTTTTTTCCGCTAAAATTTCGTAAGGGGGGACCCTTATGCAAAAATCCAAAAAAATGTATTTACTTCGGCAGCACAATACAGGTGTTGCAGCTGTAGGAAATGTTTCAAAATGTCGTCAGGAGTCCCGACAGAACCCGGAAATGGCAGAAAATGCATATTTTTGCGGAAAAATCTTTGCTAAAAAAGGTATTAAAATTTTTTAAAAAATGTATTTACTTCGACAGCAAAATACTGGTGCTGTAGTTGTAGGAGATGTCTCAAAACGTCATCAGGAGTCCCGACAGAACCCGAAAATGGCAGAAAATGCATTTTTTTGGGGTAAAATCTTCGCTAAAAAAAGGTATTAAAATAAAAAAAAAAACGGATTTGCTTCAGAAGCACAATACTGGTGCTGTAGTTGTAGGAGATTTCTCAAAACGCCATCAGGAGTTCCGACAGAACCCGAAAATGGCAGAAAATGCACATTTTTGAAAAACTTTTTTTCGCTAAAATTTCGTAAGGGGAGACCCTTATGCAAAAATCCCAAAAAATGTATTTACTTCAGCAGCACAATACAGGTGCTGCAGCTGTAGGATATGTTTCAAAATGTCGTCAGGAGTCCCGACAGAACCCGAAAATGGCAGAAAATGCATATTTTTGGGGAAAAATCTTCGCTAAAAAAAGGTATTAAAATTTTTAAAAAACGGATTTGCTTCAGAAACACAATACTGGTGCTGTAGTTGTAGGAAATGTCTCAAAACGACATCAGGAGTTCCGACAGAACCCGAAAATGGCAGAAAATGCACATTTTTGAAAAACTTTTTTTCGCTAAAATTTCGTAAGGGGCGACCCTTATGCAAAAATCCAAAAAAATGTATTTACTTCAGCAGCACAATACAGGTGCTGCAGCTGTAAGAAATGTTTCAAAATGTCGTCAGGAGTCCCGACAGAACCCGAAAATAGCAGAAAATGCATATTTTTGGCGAAAAATCTTCGCTAAAAAAAGGTATTAAAATTTTTAAAAAACGGATTTGCTTCAGAAACACAATACTGGTGCTGTAGTTGAAGGAGATGTCTCAAAACGTCATCAGGAGTCCCGACAGAACCCGAAAATGGCAGAAAATGCATATTTTTGAAAAACTTTTTTTCGCTAAAATTTCGTAAGGGGGGACCCTTATGCAAAAATCCAAAAAAATGTATTTACTTCAGCAGCACAATACAGGTGCTGCAGCTGTAAGAAATGTTTCAAAATGTCGTCAGGAGTCCCGACAGAACCCGAAAATGGCAGAAAATGCATTTTTTGGGGGTAAAATCTTCGCTAAAAAAGGTATTAAAATTTTTAAAAAACGAATTTGCTTCAGAAACACAATACTGGTGCTGTAGTTGTAGGAGATGTCTCAAAACGTCATCAGGAGTCCCGACAGAACCCGAAAATGGCAGAAAATGCATATTTTTGAAAAACTTTTTTTCGCTAAAATTTCGTAAGGGGGGACCCTTATGCAAAAATCCCCAAAAAATGTATTTACTTCAGCAGCACAATACAGGTGCTGCAGCTGTAGGATATGTTTCAAAATGTCGTCAGGAGTCCCGACAGAACCCGAAAATGGCGGAAAATGCATATTTTTGGGGAAAAATCTTCGCTAAAAAAAGGTATTAAAATTTAAAAAAACGGATTTGCTTCAGAAACACAATACTGGTGCTGTAGTTGTAGGAGATGTCTCAAAACGACATCAGGAGTTCCGACAGAACCCGAAAATGGCAGAAAATGCACATTTTTGAAAAACTTTTTTTCGCTAAAATTTCGTAAGGGGGGACCCTTATGCAAAAATCCAAAAAAATGTATTTACTTCAGCAGCACAATACAGGTGCTGCAGCTGTAAGAAATGTTTCAAAATGTCGTCAGGAGTCCCGACAGAACCCGAAAATGTCAGAAAATGCATATTTTTGGCGAAAAATCTTTGCTAAAAAAGGTATTAAAATTTTTAAAAAACGGATTTGCTTCAGAAACACAATACTGGTGCTGTAGTTGTAGGAGATGTCTCAAAACGTCATCAGGAGTCCCGACAGAACCCGAAAATGGCAGAAAATGCATATTTTTGAAAAACTTTTTTTCGCTAAAATTTCGTAAGGGGGGACCCTTATGCAAAAATCCAAAAAAATGTATTTACTTCAGCAGCACAATACGGGTGCTGCAGCTGTGGGATATGTTTCAAAATGTCGTCAGGAGTCCCGACAGAACCCGAAAATGGCAGAAAATGCATATTTTTGAGGAAAAATCTTTGCTAAAAAAGGTATTAAAATTTTTAAAAAACGGATTTGCTTCAGAAACACAATACTGGTGCTGTAGTTGTAGGAGATGTCTCAAAACGTCATCAGGAGTCCCGACAGAACCCGAAAATGGCAGAAAATGCATATTTTTGAAAAACTTTTTTTCGCTAAAATTTTGTAAGGGGGGACCCTTATGCAAAAGTCCAAAAAAATGTATTTACTTCAGCAGCACAATACAGGTGCTGCAGCTGTAGGATATGTTTCAAAATGTCGTCAGGAGTCCCGACAGAACCCGAAAATGGCAGAAAAAGCATTTTTTGGGGGTAAAATCTTCGCTAAAAAAAGGTATTAAAATAAAAAAAAAACGGATTTGCTTCAGAAACACAATACTGGTGCTGTAGTTGAAGGAGATGTCTCAAAACGTCATCAGGAGTCCCGACAGAACCCGAAAATGGCAGGAAATCTATATTTTTGAAAAACTTTTTTTCGCTAAAATTTCGTAAGGGGGGACCCTTATGCAAAAATCCAAAAAAATGTATTTACTTCGGCAGCACAATACAGGTGCTGCAGCTGTAGGATATGTTTCAAAATCTCGTCAGGAGTCCCGACAGAACCCGAAAATGGCAGAAAATGCATATTTTTGAGGAAAAATCTTTGCTAAAAAAGGTATTAAAATTTTTAAAAAACGGATTTGCTTCAGAAACACAATACTGGTGCTGTAGTTGTAGGAGATGTCTCAAAACGTCATCAGGAGTCCCGACAGAACCCGAAAATGGCAGAAAATGCATATTTTTGAAAAACTTTTTTTCGCTAAAATTTCGTAAGGGGGGACCCTTATGCAAAAATCCAAAAAAATGTATTTACTTCAGCAGCACAATACAGGTGCTGCAGCTGTAGGATATGTTTCAAAATGTCGCCAGGAGTCCCGACAGAACCCAAAAATGGCAGAAAATGCATTTTTTTGGGAAAAAATCTTCGCTAAAAAAAGGTATTAAAATTTTAAAAAAATGGATTTGCTTCAGAAACACAATACTGGTGCTGTAGTTGTAGGAGATGTCTCAAAACGTCATCAGGAGTCCCGACAGAACCCGAAAATGGCAGAAAATGCATATTTTTGAAAAACTTTTTTTCGCTAAAATTTCGTAAGGGGGGACCCTTATGCAAAAATCCAAAAAAATGTATTTACTTCAGCAGCACAATACAGGTGCTGCAGCTGTAGGATATGTTTCAAAATGTCGTCAGGAGTCCCGACAGAACCCGAAAATGGCAGAAAATGCATTTTTTGGGGGAAAAATCTTCGCTAAAAAAAGGTATTAAAATTTTTAAAAAACGGATTTGCTTCAGAAACACAATACTGGTGCTGTAGTTGTAGGAGATGTCTCAAAACGTCATCAGGAGTCCCGACAGAACCCGAAAATGGCAGAAAATGCATATTTTTGAAAAACTTTTTTTCGCTAAAATTTCGTAAGGGAGGACCCTTATGCAAAAATCCAAAAAAATGTATTTACTTCAGCAGCACAATACGGGTGCTGCAGCTGTGGGATATGTTTCAAAATGTCGTCAGGAGTCCCGACAGAACCCGAAAATGGCAGAAAATGCATATTTTTGAGGAAAAATCTTTGCTAAAAAAGGTATTAAAATTTTTAAAAAACGGATTTGCTTCAGAAACACAATACTGGTGCTGTAGTTGTAGGAGATGTCTCAAAACGTCATCAGGAGTCCCGACCGAACCCGAAAATGGCAGAAAATGCATATTTTTGAAAAACTTTTTTTCGCTAAAATTTCGTAAGGGGGGACCCTTATGCAAAAATCCAAAAAAATGTATTTACTTCAGCAGCACAATACAGGTGCTGCAGCTGTAGGATATGTTTCAAAATGTCGTCAGGAGTCCCGACAGAACCCGAAAATGGCAGAAAATGCATTTTTTGGGGGAAAAATCTTCGCTAAAAAAAGGTATTAAAATTTTTAAAAAACGGATTTGCTTCAGAAACACAATACTGGTGCTGTAGTTGTAGGAGATGTCTCAAAACGTCATCAGGAGTTCCGACAGAACCCGAAAATGGCAGAAAATGCACATTTTTGAAAAACTTTTTTTCGCTAAAATTTCGTAAGGGGGGACCCTTATGCAAAAATCCAAAAAAATGTATTTACTTCGGCAGCACAATACAGGTGTTGCAGCTGTAGGAAATGTTTCAAAATGTCGTCAGGAGTCCCGACAGAACCCGAAAATGGCAGAAAATGCATATTTTTGGCGAAAAATCTTCGCTAAAAAAAGGTATTAAAATGTTTAAAAAACGGATTTGCTTCAGAAACACAATACTGGTGCTGTAGTTGTAGGAGATGTCTCAAAACGTCATCAGGAGTCCCGACAGAACCCGAAAATGGCAGAAAATGCATATTTTTGAAAAACTTTTTTTCGCTAAAATTTCGTAAGGGGGGACCCTTATGCAAAAATCCAAAAAAATGTATTTACTTCAACAGCACAATACAGGTGCTGCAGCTGTAGGATATGTTTCAAAATGTCGTCTGGAGTCCCGACAGAACCCGAAAATGGCAGAAAATGCATTTTTTGGGGAAAAATCTTTGCTAAAAAAGGTATTAAAATTTTTAAAAAACGGATTTGCTTCAGAAACACAATACTGGTGCTGTAGTTGTAGGAGATGTCTCAAAACGTCATCAGGAGTCCGGACAGAACCCGAAAATGGCAGAAAATGCATATTTTTGAAAAACTTTTTTTCGCTAAAATTTCGTAAGGGGGGGACCCTTATGCAAAAATCCAAAAAAATGTATTTACTTCAGCAGCACAATACAGGTGCTGCAGCTGTAGGATATGTTTCAAAATGTCGTCAGGAGTCCCGACAGAACCCGAAAATAGCAGAAAATGCATTTTTTGTGGGAAAAATCTTCGCTAAAAAAAGGTATTAAAATTTTTAAAAAACGGATTTGCTTCAGAAACACAATACTGGTGCTGTAGTTGTAGGAGATGTCTCAAAACGTCATCAGGAGTCCCGACAGAACCCGAAAATGGCAGAAAATGCATATTTTTGAAAAACTTTTTTTCGCTAAAATTTCGTAAGGGGGGACCCTTATGCAAAAATCCAAAAAAATGTATTTACTTCAGCAGCACAATACAGGTGCTGCAGCTGTAGGATATGTTTCAAAATGTCGTCAGGAGTCCCGACAGAACCCGAAAATGGCAGAAAATGCATGTTTTTGAGGAAAAATCTTTGCTAAAAAAGGTATTAAAATTTTTAAAAAACGGATTTGCTTCAGAAACACAATACTGGTGCTGTAGTTGAAGGAGATGTCTCAAAACGTCATCAGGAGTCCCGACAGAACCCGAAAATGGCAGAAAATGCATATTTTTGAAAAACTTTTTTTCGCTAAAATTTCGTAAGGGGGGACCCTTATGCAAAAATCCAAAAAAATGTATTTACTTCAACAGCACAATACAGGTGCTGCAGCTGTAGGATATGTTTCAAAATGTCGTCTGGAGTCCCGACAGAACCCGAAAATGGCAGAAAATGCATATTTTTGGGGAAAAATCTTTGCTAAAAAAGGTATTAAAATTTTTAAAAAACGGATTTGCTTCAGAAACACAATACTGGTGCTGTAGTTGTAGGAGATGTCTCAAAACGTCATCAGGAGTCCGGACAGAACCCGAAAATGGCAGAAAATGCAATTTTTGAAAAACTTTTTTTCGCTAAAATTTCGTAAGGGGGGGACCCTTATGCAAAAATCCAAAAAAATGTATTTACTTCAGCAGCACAATACAGGTGCTGCAGCTGTAGGATATGTTTCAAAATGTCGTCAGGAGTCCCGACAGAACCCGAAAATAGCAGAAAATGCATTTTTTGTGGGAAAAATCTTCGCTAAAAAAAGGTATTAAAATTTTTAAAAAACGGATTTGCTTCAGAAACACAATACTGGTGCTGTAGTTGTAGGAGATGTCTCAAAACGTCATCAGGAGTCCCGACAGAACCCGAAAATGGCAGAAAATGCATATTTTTGAAAAACTTTTTTTCGCTAAAATTTCGTAAGGGGGGGACCTTTATGCAAAAATCCAAAAAAATGTATTTACTTCAGCAGCACAATACAGGTGCTGCAGCTGTAGGATATGTTTCAAAATGTCGTCAGGAGTCCCGACAGAACCCGAAAATGGCAGAAAATGCATGTTTTTGAGGAAAAATCTTTGCTAAAAAAGGTATTAAAATTTTTTAAAAACGGATTTGCTTCAGAAACACAATACTGGTGCTGTAGTTGAAGGAGATGTCTCAAAACGTCATCAGGAGTCCCGACAGAACCCGAAAATGGCAGAAAATGCATATTTTTGAAAAACTTTTTTTCGCTAAAATTTCGTAAGGGGGGACCCTTATGCAAAAATCCAAAAAAATATATTTACTTCGGCAGCACAATACAGGTGTTTCAGCTGTAGGAAATGTTTCAAAATGTCGTCAGGAGTCCCGACAGAACCCGAAAATGGCAGAAAATGCATATTTTTGGCGAAAAATCTTCGCTAAAAAAAGGTATTAAAATTTTTAAAAAACGGATTTGCTTCAGAAACACAATACTGGTGCTGTAGTTGTAGGAGATGTCTCAAAACGTCATCAGGAGTCCCGACAGAACCCGAAAATGGCAGAAAATGCATATTTTTGAAAAACTTTTTTTCGCTAAAATTTCGTAAGGGGGGACCCTTATGCAAAAATCCAAAAAAATGTATTTACTTCAGCAGCACAATACAGGTGCTGCAGCTGTAGGATATGTTTCAAAATGTCGTCAGGAGTCCCGACAGAACCCGAAAATGGCAGAAAATGCATGTTTTTGAGGAAAAATCTTTGCTAAAAAAGGTATTAAAATTTTTTAAAAACGGATTTGCTTCAGAAACACAATACTGGTGCTGTAGTTGAAGGAGATGTCTCAAAACGTCATCAGGAGTCCCGACAGAACCCGAAAATGGCAGAAAATGCATATTTTTGAAAAACTTTTTTTCGCTAAAATTTCGTAAGGGGGGGCCATTATGCAAAAATCCAAAAAAATGTATTTACTTCAGCAGCACAATACAGGTGCTGCAGCTGTAGGATATGTTTCAAAATGTCGTCAGGAGTCCCGACAGAACCCGAAAATGGCAGAAAATGCATATTTTTGGGGAAAAATCTTCGCTAAAAAGGTTTTAAAATTTTTAAAAAACAGATTTGCTTCAGAAACACAATACTGGTGCTGTAGTTGTAGGAGATGTCTCAAAACGTCATCAGGAGTCCCGACAGAACCCGAAAATGGCAGAAAATGCATATTTTTGACCAAACTTTTTTTCGCTAAAATGTCGTAAGGGGGAACCCTTATGCAAAAATTCAAAAAAATGTATTGACTTCGACAGCAAAATACAGGTGCTGCAGCTGTAGGATATGTTTCAAAATGTCGTCAGGAGTCCCGACAGAACCCGAAAATGGCAGAAAATGCATATTTTGGCGAAAAATCTTCGCTAAAAAAAGGTATTAAAATTTTTAAAAAACGGATTTGCTTCAGAAACACAATACTGGTGCTGTAGTTGTAGGAGATGTCTCAAAACGTCATCAGGAGTCCCGACAGAACCCGAAAATGTTATAAAATGCATATTTTTGAAAAACTTTTTTTCGCTAAAATTTCGTAAGGGGGGACCCTTATGCAAAAATCCCAAAAAATGTATTTACTTCAGCAGCACAATACAGGTGCTGCAGCTGTAGGATATGTTTCAAAATGTCGTCAGGAGTCCCGACAGAACCCGAAAATGGCAGAAAATGCATATTTTTGAGGAAAAATCTTTGCTAAAAAAGGTATTAAAATTTTTAAAAAACGGATTTGCTTCAGAAACACAATACTGGTGCTGTAGTTGAAGGAGATGTCTCAAAACGTCATCAGGAGTTCCGACAGAACCCGAAAATGGCAGAAAATGCACATTTTTGAAAAACTTTTTTTCGCTAAAATTTCGTAAGGGGGGACCCTTATGCAAAAATCCAAAAAAATGTATTTACTTCGGCAGCACAATACAGGTGTTGCAGCTGTAGGAAATGTTTCAAAATGTCGTCAGGAGTCCCGACAGAACCCGAAAATGGCAGAAAATGCATATTTTTGGGGAAAAATCTTTGCTAAAAAATGTATTAAAATTTTTAAAAAACGGATTTGCTTCAGAAACACAATACTGGTGCTGTAGTTGTAGGAGATGTCTCAAAACGTCATCAGGAGTCCCGACAGAACCCGAAAATGGCAGAAAATGCATATTTTTGAAAAACTTTTTTTCGCTAAAATTTCGTAAGGGGGGGCCATTATGCAAAAATCCAAAAAAATGTATTTACTTCAGCAGCACAATACAGGTGCTGCAGCTGTAGGATATGTTTCAAAATGTCGTCAGGAGTCCCGACAGAACCCGAAAATGGCAGAAAATGCATATTTTTGGCTAAAAATCTTCGCTAAAACAAGGTATTAAAATTTTTAAAAAACGGATTTGCTTCAGAAACACAATACTGGTGCTGTAGTTGTAGGAGATGTCTCAAAACGTCATCAGGAGTTCCGACAGAACCCGAAAATGGCAGAAAATGCACATTTTTGAAAAACTTTTTTTCGCTAAAATTTCGTAAGGGGGGACCCTTATGCAAAAATCCAAAAAAATGTATTTACTTCAGCAGCACAATACAGGTGCTGCAGCTGTAGGATATGTTTCAAAATGTCGTCAGGAGTCCCGACAGAACCCGAAAATGGCAGAAAATGCATTTTTTGGGGGAAAAAATCTTCGCTAAAAAAAGGTATTAAAATTTTTTAAAAACGGATTTGCTTCAGAAACACAATACTGGTGCTGTAGTTGTAGGAGATGTCTCAAAACGTCACCAGGAGTTCCGACAGAACCCGAAAATGGCAGAAAATGCACATTTTTGAAAAACTTTTTTTCGCTAAAATTTCGTAAGGGGGGACCCTTATGCAAAAATCCAAAAAAATGTATTTACTTCGGCAGCACAATACAGGTGTTGCAGCTGTAGGAAATGTTTCAAAATGTCGTCAGGAGTCCCGACAGAACCCGAAAATGGCAGAAAATGCATATTTTTGGCGAAAAATCTTCGCTAAAAAAAGGTATTAAAATTTTTAAAAAACGGATTTGCTTCAGAAACACAATACTGGTGCTGTAGTTGTAGGAGATGTCTCAAAACGTCATCAGGAGTCCCGACAGAACCCGAAAATGGCAGAAAATGCATATTTTTGAAAAACTTTTTTTCGCTAAAATTTCGTAAGGGGGGAGGACCCTTATGCAAAAATCCAAAAAAATATATTTACTTCGGCAGCACAATACAGGTGTTTCAGCTGTAGGAAATGTTTCAAAATGTCGTCAGGAGTCCCGACAGAACCCGAAAATGGCAGAAAATGCATATTTTTGAAAAACTTTTTTTCGCTAAAATTTCGTAAGGGGGGACCCTTATGCAAAAATCCAAAAAAATGTATTTACTTCAGCAGCACAATACAGGTGCTGCAGCTGTAGGATATGTTTCAAAATGTCGTCAGGAGTCCCGACAGAACCCGAAAATGGCAGAAAATGCATATTTTTGAGGAAAAATCTTTGCTAAAAAAGGTATTAAAATTTTTAAAAAACGGATTTGCTTCAGAAACACAATACTGGTGCTGTAGTTGAAGGAGATGTCTCAAAACGTCATCAGGAGTCCCGACAGAACCCGAAAATGGCAGAAAATGCATATTTTTGAAAAACTTTTTTTCGCTAAAATTTCGTAAGGGGGGGACCCTTATGCAAAAATCCAAAAAAATGTATTTACTTCAGCAGCACAATACAGGTGCTGCAGCTGTAGGATATGTTTCAAAATGTCGTCAGGAGTCCCGACAGAACCCGAAAATGGCAGAAAATGCATGTTTTTGAGGAAAAATCTTTGCTAAAAAAGGTATTAAAATTTTTTAAAAACGGATTTGCTTCAGAAACACAATACTGGTGCTGTAGTTGTAGGAGATGTCTCAAAACGTCATCAGGAGTCCCGACAGAACCCGAAAATGGCAGAAAATGCATATTTTTGAAAAACTTTTTTTCGCTAAAATTTCGTAAGGGGGGACCCTTATGCAAAAATCCCAAAAAATATATTTACTTCGGCAGCACAATACAGGTGTTTCAGCTGTAGGAAATGTTTCAAAATGTCGTCAGGAGTCCCGACAGAACCCGAAAATGGCAGAAAATGCATATTTTTGGCGAAAAATCTTCGCTAAAAAAAGGTATTAAAATTTTTAAAAAACGGATTTGCTTCAGAAACACAATACTGGTGCTGTAGTTGTAGGAGATGTCTCAAAACGTCATCAGGAGTCCCGACAGAACCCGAAAATGGCAGAAAATGCATATTTTTGAAAAACTTTTTTTCGCTAAAATTTCGTAAGGGGGGACCCTTATGCAAAAATCCAAAAAAATGTATTTACTTCAGCAGCACAATACAGGTGCTGCAGCTGTAGGATATGTTTCAAAATGTCGTCAGGAGTCCCGACAGAACCCGAAAATGGCAGAAAATGCATGTTTTTGAGGAAAAATCTTTGCTAAAAAAGGTATTAAAATTTTTTAAAAACGGATTTGCTTCAGAAACACAATACTGGTGCTGTAGTTGTAGGAGATGTCTCAAAACGTCATCAGGAGTCCCGACAGAACCCGAAAATGGCAGAAAATGCATATTTTTGAAAAACTTTTTTTCGCTAAAATTTCGTAAGGGGGGACCCTTATGCAAAAATCCAAAAAAATATATTTACTTCGGCGGCACAATACAGGTGTTTCAGCTGTAGGAAATGTTTCAAAATGTCGTCAGGAGTCCCGACAGAACCCGAAAATGGCAGAAAATGCCTTTTTTGGGGGAAAAATCTTCGCTAAAACAAGCTATTAAACTTTAAAAAAAACGGATTTGCTTCAGAAACACAATACTGGTGCTGTAGTTGTAGGAGATGTCTCAAAACGTCATCAGGAATCCCGACAGAACCCGAAAATGGCAGAAAATGCATATTTTTGAAAAACTTTTTTTCGCTAAAATTTCGTAAGGGGGGGACCCTTATGCAAAAATCCAAAAAAATGTATTTACTTCAGCAGCACAATACAGGTGCTGCAGCTGTAGGAAATGTTTCAAAATGTCGTCAGGAGTCCCGACAGAACCCGAAAATGGCAGAAAATGCATATTTTTGGGGAAAAATCTTTGCTAAAAAAGGTATTAAAATTTTTAAAAAACGGATTTGCTTCAGAAACACAATACTGGTGCTGTAGTTGTAGGAGATGTCTCAAAACGTCACCAGGAGTCCCGACAGAACCCGAAAATGGCAGAAAATGCATATTTTTGAAAAACTTTTTTTCGCTAAAATTTCGTAAGGGGGGACCCTTATGCAAAAATCCAAAAAAATGTATTTACTTCAGCAGCACAATACAGGTGCTGCAGCTGTAGGATATGTTTCAAAATGTCGTCAGGAGTCCCGACAGAACCCGAAAATGGCAGAAAATGCCTTTTTTGGGGGAAAAATCTTCGCTAAAACAAGCTATTAAACTTTAAAAAAAACGGATTTGCTTCAGAAACACAATACTGGTGCTGTAGTTGTAGGAGATGTCTCAAAATGTCGTCAGGAGTCCCGACAGAACCCGAAAATGGCAGAAAATGCATGTTTTTGAGGAAAAATCTTTGCTAAAAAAGGTATTAAAATTTAAAAAAAACGGATTTGCTTCAGAAACACAATACTGGTGCTGTAGTTGAAGGAGATGTCTCAAAACGTCATCAGGAGTCCCGACAGAACCCGAAAATGGCAGAAAATGCATATTTTTGAAAAACTTTTTTTCGCTAAAATTTCGTAAGGGGGGACCCTTATGCAAAAATCCAAAAAAATGTATTTACTTCAGCAGCACAATACAGGTGCTGCAGCTGTAGGATATGTTTCAAAATGTCGTCTGGAGTCCCGACAGAACCCGAAAATGGCAGAAAATGCATATTTTTGAGGAAAAATCTTCGCTAAAAAAGGTATTAAAATTTTTAAAAAACGGATTTGCTTCAGAAACACAATACTGGTGCTGTAGTTGTAGGAGATGTCTCAAAACGTCATCAGGAGTCCCGACAGAACCCGAAAATGGCAGAAAATGCATATTTTTGAAAAACTTTTTTTCGCTAAAATTTCGTAAGGGGGGGACCCTTATGCAAAAATCCAAAAAAATGTATTTACTTCAGCAGCACAATACAGGTGCTGCAGCTGTAGGAAATGTTTCAAAATGTCGTCAGGAGTCCCGACAGAACCCAAAAATGGCAGAAAATGCATATTTTTGGGGAAAAATCTTTGCTAAAAAAGGTATTAAAATTTTTAAAAAACGGATTTGCTTCAGAAACACAATACTGGTGCTGTAGTTGTAGGAGATGTCTCAAAACGTCACCAGGAGTCCCGACAGAACCCGAAAATGGCAGAAAATGCATATTTTTGAAAAACTTTTTTTCGCTAAAATTTCGTAAGGGGGGACCCTTATGCAAAAATCCAAAAAAATGTATTTACTTCAGCAGCACAATACAGGTGCTGCAGCTGTAGGATATGTTTCAAAATGTCGTCAGGAGTCCCGACAGAACCCGAAAATGGCAGAAAATGCATTTTTTGGGGGAAAAATCTTCGCTAAAACAAGGTATTAAACTTTAAAAAAAACGGATTTGCTTCAGAAACACAATACTGGTGCTGTAGTTGTAGGAGATGTCTCAAAACGTCATCAGGAGTTCCGACAGAACCCGAAAATGGCAGAAAATGCATATTTTTGAAAAAAAAATTTTCGCTAAAATTTCGTAAGGGGGGACCCTTATGCAAAAATCCAAAAAAATGTATTTACTTCAGCAGCACAATACAGGTGCTGCAGCTGTAGGATATGTTTCAAAATGTCGTCTGGAGTCCCGACAGAACCCGAAAATGGCAGAAAATGCATATTTTTGAGGAAAAATCTTCGCTAAAAAAGGTATTAAAATTTGTAAAAAACGGATTTGCTTCAGAAACACAATACTGGTGCTGTAGTTGTAGGAGATGTCTCAAAACGTCACCAGGAGTCCCGACAGAACCCGAAAATGGCAGAAAATGCATATTTTTGAAAAACTTTTTTTCGCTAAAATTTCGTAAGGGGGGACCCTTATGCAAAAATCCAAAAAAATGTATTTACTTCAGCAGCACAATACAGGTGCTGCAGCTGTAGGATATGTTTCAAAATGTCGTCTGGAGTCCCGACAGAACCCGAAAATGGCAGAAAATGCATATTTTTGGGGAAAAATCTTTGCTAAAAAAGGTATTAAAATTTTTAAAAAACGGATTTGCTTCAGAAACACAATACTGGTGCTGTAGTTGTAGGAGATGTCTCAAAACGTCACCAGGAGTCCGGACAGAACCCGAAAATGGCAGAAAATGCATATTTTTGAAAAACTTTTTTTCGCTAAAATTTCGTAAGGGGGGACCCTTATGCAAAAATCCAAAAAAATGTATTTACTTCAGCAGCACAATACAGGTGCTGCAGCTGTAGGATATGTTTCAAAATGTCGTCAGGAGTCCCGACAGAACCCGAAAATAGCAGAAAATGCATTTTTTGTGGGAAAAATCTTCGCTAAAAAAGGTATTAAAATTTTTAAAAAACGGATTTGCTTCAGAAACACAATACTGGTGCTGTAGTTGTAGGAGATGTCTCAAAACGACATCAGGAGTTCCGCCAGAACCCGAAAATGGCAGAAAATGCACATTTTTGAAAAACTTTTTTTCGCTAAAATTTCGTAAGGGGGGGGACCCTTTTGCAAAAATCCAAAAAAATGTATTTACTTCAGCAGCACAATACAGGTGCTGCAGCTGTAAGAAATGTTTCAAAATGTCGTCAGGAGTCCCGACAGAACCCGAAAATGGCAGAAAATACATATTTTTGGCGAAAAATCTTCGCTAAAAAAAGGTATTAAAATTTTTAAAAAACGGATTTGCTTCAGAAACACAATACTGGTGCTGTAGTTGTAGGAGATGTCTCAAAACGTCATCAGGAGTCCCGACAGAACCCGAAAATGGCAGAAAATGCATATTTTTGAAAAACTTTTTTTCGCTAAAATTTCGTAAGGGGGGACCCTTATGCAAAAATCCAAAAAAATGTATTTACTTCGGCAGCACAATACAGGTGTTGCAGCTGTAGGAATTTTTTTAAAATGTCGTCAGGAGTCCCGACAGAACCCGGAAATGGCAGAAAATGCATTTTTTGGGGGAAAAATCTTCGCTAAAAAAAGGTATTAAAATTTTTAAAAAACAGATTTGCTTCAGAAACACAATACTGGTGCTGTAGTTGTAGGAGATGTCTCAAAACGTCATCAGGAGTTCCGTCAGAACCCGAAAATGGCAGAAAATGCACATTTTTGAAAAACTTTTTTTCGCAAAAATTTCGTAAGGGGGGACCCTTATGCAAAAATCCAAAAAAATGTATTTACTTCAGCAGCACAATACAGGTGCTGCAGCTGTAGGATATGTTTCAAAATGTCGTCAGGAGTCCCGACAGAACCCGAAAATGGCAGAAAATGCATTTTTTGGGGGAAAAATCTTCGCTAAAAAAAGGTATTAAAATTTTTAAAAAACGGATTTGCTTCAGAAACACAATACTGGTGCTGTAGTTGTAGGAGATGTCTCAAAACGTCATCAGGAGTCCCGACAGAACCCAAAAATGGCAGAAAATGCATATTTTTGAAAAACTTTTTTTCGCTAAAATTTCGTAAGGGGGGACCCTTATGCAAAAATCCAAAAAAATGTATTTACTTCAGCAGCACAATACAGGTGCTGCAGCTGTAGGATATGTTTCAAAATGTCGTCAGGAGTCCCGACAGAACCCGAAAATGGCAGAAAATGCATATTTTTGTGGAAAAATCTTCGTTAAAATAGGTATTAAAATTTTTAAAAAACGGATTTGCTTCAGAAACACAATACTGGTGCTGTAGTTGAAGGAGATGTCTCAAAACGTCGTCAGGAGTCCCGACATAACCCGAAAATGGCAGAAAATGCATATTTTTGAAAAACTTTTTTCGCTAAAATTTCGTAAGGGGGGACCCTTATGCAAAAATCCAAAAAAATGTATTTACTTCAGCAGCACAATACAGGTGCTGCAGCTGTAGGATATGTTTCAAAATGTCGTCAGGAGTCCCGACAGAACCCGAAAATGGCAGAAAATGCATATTTTTGAGGGAAAATCTTTGCTAAAAAAGGTATTAAAATTTTTAAAAAACGGATTTGCTTCAGAAACACAATACTGGTGCTGTAGTTGAAGGAGATGTCTCAAAACGTCGTCAGGAGTCCCGACATAACCCGAAAATGGCAGAAAATGCATATTTTTGAAAAACTTTTTTCGCTAAAATTTCGTAAGGGGGGACCCTTATGCAAAAATCCAAAAAAATGTATTTACTTCAGCAGCACAATACAGGTGCTGCAGCTGTAGGATATGTTTCAAAATGTCGTCAGGAGTCCCGACAGAACCCGGAAATGGCAGAAAATGCATTTTTTTGGGGAAAAATCTTCGCTAAAAAAAGGTATTAAAATTTTTAAAAAACAGATTTGCTTCAGAAACACAATACTGGTGCTGTAGTTGTAGGAGTTGTCTCAAAACGTCATCAGGAGTTCCGACAGAACCCGAAAATGGCAGAAAATGCACATTTTTGAAAAACTTTTTTTCGCAAAAATTTCGTAAGGGGGAACCCTTATGCAAAAATCCAAAAAAATGTATTTACTTCAGCAGCACAATACAGGTGCTGCAGCTGTAGGATATGTTTCAAAATGTCGTCAGGAGTCCCGACAGAACCCGAAAATGGCAGAAAATGCATTTTTTGGGGGAAAAATCTTCGCTAAAAAAAGGTATTAAAATTTTTAAAAAACGGATTTGCTTCAGAAACACAATACTGGTGCTGTAGTTGTAGGAGATCTCTCATAATGTCATCAGGAGTCCCGACAGAACCCGAAAATGGCAGAAAATGCATATTTTTGAAAAACTTTTTTCGCTAAAATTTCGTAAGGGGGGACCCTTATGCAAAAATCCAAAAAAATGTATTTACTTCAGCAGCACAATACAGGTGCTGCAGCTGTAGGATATGTTTCAAAATGTCGTCAGGAGTCCCGACAGAACCCGAAAATGGCAGAAAATGCATATTTTTGAGGAAAAATCTTTGTTAAAATAGGTATTAAAATTTTTAAAAAACGGATTTGCTTCAGAAACACAATACTGGTGCTGTACTTGAAGGAGATGTCTCAAAACGTCGTCAGGAGTCCCGACATAACCCGAAAATGGCAGAAAATGCATATTTTTGAAAAACTTTTTTCGCTAAAATTTCGTAAGGGGGGACCCTTATGCAAAAATCCAAAAAAATGTATTTACTTCAGCAGCACAATACAGGTGCTGCAGCTGTAGGATATGTTTCAAAATGTCGTCAGGAGTCCCGACAGAACCCGAAAATGGCAGAAAATGCATATTTTTGAGGAAAAATCTTTGCTAAAAAAGGTATTAAAATTTTTAAAAAACGGATTTGCTTCAGAAACACAATACTGGTGCTGTAGTTGTAGGAGATGTCTCAAAACGTCATCAGGAGTCCCGACAGAACCCGAAAATGGCAGAAAATGCATATTTTTGAAAAACTTGTTTTCGCTAAAATTTCGTAAGGGGGGACCCTTATGCAAAAATCCCGAAAAATGTATTTACTTCAGCAGCACAATACAGGTGCTGCAGCTGTAGGATATGTTTCAAAATGTCGTCAGGAGTCCCGACAGAACCCGAAAATGGCAGAAAATGCATTTTTGGGGGGAAAAATCTTCGCTAAAAAAAGGTATTAAAATTTTTAAAAAACGGATTTGCTTCAGAAACACAATACTGGTGCTGTAATTGTAGGAGATGTCTCAAAACGTCATCAGGAGTTCCGACAGAACCCGAAAATGGCAGAAAATGCACATTTTTGAAAAACTTTTTTTCGCTAAAATTTCGTAAGGGGGGACCCTGATGCAAAAATCCAAAAAAATGTATTTACTTCGGCAGCACAATACAGGTGTTGCAGCTGTAGGAATTTTTTTAAAATGTCGTCAGGAGTCCCGACAGAACCCGGAAATGGCAGAAAATGCATTTTTTGGGGGAAAAATCTTCGCTAAAAAAAGGTATTAAAATTTTTAAAAAACAGATTTGCTTCAGAAACACAATACTGGTGCTGTAGTTGTAGGAGATGTCTCAAAACGTCATCAGGAGTCCCGACAGAACCCGAAAATGGCAGAAAATGCACATTTTTGAAAAACTTTTTTTCGCAAAAATTTCGTAAGGTGGGACCCTTATGCAAAAATCCAAAAAAATGTATTTACTTCAGCAGCACAATACAGGTGCTGCAGCTGTAGGATATGTTTCAAAATGTCGTCAGGAGTCCCGACAGAACCCGAAAATGGCAGAAAATGCATTTTTTTGGGGAAAAATCTTCGCTAAAAAAAGGTATTAAAATTTTTAAAAAACGGATTTGCTTCAGAAACACAATACTGGTGCTGTAGTTGTAGGAGATGTCTCAAAACGTCATCAGGAGTTCCGACAGAACCCGAAAATGGCAGAAAAGGCACATTTTTGAAAAACTTTTTTTCGCTAAAATTTCGTAAGGGGGGACCCTTATACAAAAATCCAAAAAAATGTATTTACTTCGGCAGCACAAAACAGGTGCTGCAGCTGTAGGATATGTTTCAAAATGTCGTCAGGAGTCCCGACAGAACCCGAAAATGGCAGAAAATGCATATTTTTGAGGAAAAATCTTTGCTAAAAAAGGTATTAAAATTTTTAAAAAACGGATTTGCTTCAGAAACACAATACTGGTGCTGTAGTTGTAGGAGATGTCTCAAAACGACATCAGGAGTTCCGACAGAACCCGAAAATGGCAGAAAATGCACATTTTTGAAAAACTTTTTTTCGCTAAAATTTCGTAAGGGGGGGACCCTTATGCAAAAATCCAAAAAAATGTATTTACTTCAGCAGCACAATACAGGTGCTGCAGCTGTAAGAAATGTTTCAAAATGTCGTCAGGAGTCCCGACAGAACCCGAAAATGGCAGAAAATGCATATTTTTGAAAAACTTTTTTTCGCTAAAATTTCGTAAGGGGGGACCCTTATGCAAAAATCCAAAAAAATGTATTTACTTCAGCAGCACAATACAGGTGCTGCAGCTGTAGGATATGTTTCAAAATGTCGTCAGGAGTCCCGACAGAACCCGAAAATGGCAGAAAATGCATTTTTTGGGGGAAAAATCTTCGCTAAAAAAAGGTATTAAAATTTTTAAAAAACAGATTTGCTTCAGAAACACAATACTGGTGCTGTAGTTGTAGGAGATGTCTCAAAACGTCATCAGGAGTCCCGACAGAACCTGAAAATGGCAGAAAATGCACATTTTTGAAAAACTTTTTTTCGCAAAAATTTCGTAAGGTGGGACCCTTATGCAAAAATCCAAAAAAATGTATTTACTTCAGCAGCACAATACAGGTGCTGCAGCTGTAGGATATGTTTCAAAATGTCGTCAGGAGTCCCGACAGAACCCGAAAATGGCAGAAAATGCATTTTTTGGGGGAAAAATCTTCGCTAAAAAAAGGTATTAAAATTTTTAAAAAACGGATTTGCTTCAGAAACACAATACTGGTGCTGTAGTTGTAGGAGATGTCTCAAAACGTCATCAGGAGTTCCGACAGAACCCGAAAATGGCAGAAAATGCACATTTTTGAAAAAACTTTTTTTCGCTAAAATTTCGTAAGGGGGGACCCTTATGCAAAAATCCAAAAAAATGTATTTACTTCGGCAGCACAAAACAGGTGCTGCAGCTGTAGGATATGTTTCAAAATGTCGTCAGGAGTCCCGACAGAACCCGAAAATGGCAGAAAATGCATATTTTTGAGGAAAAATCTTTGCTAAAAAAGGTATTGAAATTTTTAAAAAACGGATTTGCTTCAGAAACACAATACTGGTGCTGTAGTTGTAGGAGATGTCTCAAAACGACATCAGGAGTTCCGACAGAACCCGAAAATGGCAGAAAATGCACATTTTTGAAAAACTTTTTTTCGCTAAAATTTCGTAAGGGGGGGGACCCTTATGCAAAAATCCAAAAAAATGTATTTACTTCAGCAGCACAATACAGGTGTTGCAGCTGTAAGAAATGTTTCAAAATGTCGTCAGGAGTCCCGACAGAACCCGAAAATGGCAGAAAATGCATATTTTTGAAAAACTTTTTTCGCTAAAATTTCGTAAGGGGGGACCCTTATGCAAAAATCCAAAAAAATGTATTTACTTCAGCAGCACAATACAGGTGCTGCAGCTGTAGGATATGTTTCAAAATGTCGTCAGGAGTCCCGACAGAACCCGAAAATGGCAGAAAATGCATTTTTTGGGGGAAAAATCTTCGCTAAAAAAAGGTATTAAAATTTTTAAAAAACAGATTTGCTTCAGAAACACAATACTGGTGCTGTAGTTGTAGGAGATGTCTCAAAACGTCATCAGGAGTCCCGACAGAACCCGAAAATGGCAGAAAATGCACATTTTTGAAAAACTTTTTTTCGCAAAAATTTCGTAAGGTGGGACCCTTATGCAAAAATCCAAAAAAATGTATTTACTTCAGCAGCACAATACAGGTGCTGCAGCTGTAGGATATGTTTCAAAATGTCGTCAGGAGTCCCGACAGAACCCGAAAATGGCAGAAAATGCATTTTTTGGGAGAAAAATCTTCGCTAAAAAAAGGTATTAAAATTTTTAAAAAACGGATTTGCTTCAGAAACACAATACTGGTGCTGTAGTTGTAGGAGATGTCTCAAAACGACATCAGGAGTTCCGACAGAACCCGAAAATGGCAGAAAATGCACATTTTTGAAAAACTTTTTTTCGCTAAAATTTCGTAAGGGGGGGGGACCCTTATGCAAAAATCCAAAAAAATGTATTTACTTCAGCAGCACAATACAGGTGCTGCAGCTGTAAGAAATGTTTCAAAATGTCGTCAGGAGTCCCGACAGAACCCGAAAATGGCAGAAAATGCATATTTTTGAAAAACTTTTTTTCGCTAAAATTTCGTAAGGGGGGACCCTTATGCAAAAATCCAAAAAAATGTATTTACTTCAGCAGCACAATACAGGTGCTGCAGCTGTAGGATATGTTTCAAAATGTCGTCAGGAGTCCCGACAGAACCCGAAAATGGCAGAAAATGCATTTTTTGGGGGAAAAATCTTCGCTAAAAAAAGGTATTAAAATTTTTAAAAAACAGATTTGCTTCAGAAACACAATACTGGTGCTGTAGTTGTAGGAGATGTCTCAAAACGTCATCAGGAGTCC